>NC_133369.1:25247075-25336864 GCF_049309525.1 Garra rufa
ATTTTTAGGCCGGGTGTCGGTTGCACGAGCTTGTGAGTATTTGACTGACTTTTCAGGCGGGGTGAACTTGCTGTGTCATCATCTTCAACTACAGCTTGTAAAACTTGTACATAAATTCCCACGTCTCTGTTTCTGTATGCAAACCATTCAAGCTCTTAACGCCCTTTTGCTCTCTCTTTCAACATATATACGTGGCCGCGTAATGTCTAGTGTTGTTGAATAATGCATATCCGACTGGTCTGAGAGCTGCTGTATTTAGGCGACTCTCAGCATCAAATGTTAATGGCATGTTTGTCCGTCATACGCGCATGTCTTTGCTAGAAAGCCAGGTGGCGTCCATTACCTCTATTATTAGTTTGTTCGTTCATTGTTATATTTTTTTGGTTTCTGTGGCCTTTTTATAAAAAAACATCCCATCCTCTTTTTGCATTCTCACAAGCTTATTTCTGTGGCTTTGGGTGGTGTTGATATTCTGGGCTGTAGATGACATCAGCTATAAGCTGCTTGTGTGTGTGATCTCTGGCCAAAGTGCTTGCCTCATAATTGTTTTAACTGTACCATATTTAGCCTCAGACATGGTTTGGCTGATTATGCAATGCTCACACGCGCATGTGTGCCAGATTTGAAGGGACGTGCTTGATTATTCTCGCTCTAAAGCAGTGGTAGGCTGCGCAGGGCAGCTCAGGGCTTGCCTGCGTAACAGTGTGTGATTGTTGTTTTAGGGGATTAGGGTTTATAACGGATTGGGACAGAGACCGAGAGGCCCTCGGTACAGCAGTCACTGGGAGGCTTTTCAGTCTGCCCTGCCTCACACTTTCTCAGCTGACTTTGTAGAATAAATTAGGATTTCTTTTATAATAGTTTCTTCTGCCCAAGTTTAAGACACAGAGAGAATTATTAGTAAGCCATGAGTCAGGTTCAGCATAGCAGTAGAAGTGACAGTTTGGGACTGGACTTTTTGTGAAGATGCATCATCATAAAAAAATTGTCATTAATATCTCCAAATATCATCATTTGTATACACTGGCGTTCAATTATTATTTTTTTTAGTTTCTTTTGCACATAAAAGCTGGATTTATTTTATAAAAAATACAGAAAAATATAATTTCAGTGTAAAATAATAACTATAACTGTTTTCTATGTGAATATACTATTTGAAAATATTTTAAAATGTAATTTATTCCTGTGATGCAAAGCTGAATTTATAGCATTACTCCGGTCTTCAGTGTCACATGATCCTTTAGAAATCATTCTTGTATGCTGATTTATAATCAGTGTTGATAACAGTTGTGCTGCTGTATTTTGTTGGAACCTGTGGAAATAGTTTTCAGGATTTTTAAAATAAATATTTATGTAAATTGAATTGAATTGAATTGAATGTATTATTTAATAAATGTTTTATATAACAAATACGTGAAAAGAACACCATGTATTTAGCATATACATCTTTTTTTAACAATATAATCTACCATTTAAAAGTTTGTGGTCAGTAAATGTCATTTTTAAAAAAGAAATAAATACTTTTATTCAGCAAGGATGTGTTAAATTGATCAAAAGTAATAGCAAAGACTTTTTTATCTTTTGGAAAAGATTTATGTTTTGAATAAATACTTTTTATTCATCAAAGAATCTTAAAAAAATAACGTTCCAAAAAAAATAATAATAAGCAGCAGAACTATTTCCAACATTTATAATAAAAGTAATAATTCAGCATATTAGAACGATTTCTGAAGGATCATGTGACACTGAAGACTGAGGTAATGGCTGATGAAAATTCAGCTTTGCATCACGATTATAAACGAAATAAACTTTTGAAATGGAAAATATTTTAGTAATGTAAAAAATACACACTTCACCTTTAAACATACAACAAGTCTCCACCTTTGGCATTTAAGATAAGACCTGATAAGTACTTTATTGATCACTTGTAGGAAATTGTGAAAGAAGGAAATCTCAGCACTAGGGGAATCGAATCTACGCTCTAAACTAATAACGAAGATCTCAAAATGTTACATGCCACGATAATTTCACAGACCACCTGAAACCTGCTTGAATGAGCGGCCATTTTGTGCTGATGTGTGGTGAGAGTTATTAGGTTTACCCTGGCCTGCTGCTCAGAGACTGTGTTATTTCTGTGTTATCTCAGGGGTTCAGTTTGCAGCCTTGTGTTTGTGTTGCTGTGTGTGTGTGTGTGTGTGTGTGTGTGTGTGTGTGTAACAATTCATAAAAGGATTGTAGAGCCCTTTGTAGCACTTCTCTGAAGATGTCTGTGGTGTTTCAAGCATCTGTACGTGTGTGTGTGTGTGTGTGTGTGTGTGTGTGTGTGTGTGTTTGGATGACTCAGCAAGGTGTGTGCTCTGAGAAACGTGCACTTCCATTGTCTCTGCCAATGGTACTGTAACTCAATGCCAGCCTCAGTGTGTGTGTGTGTGTGTAGCTGCATGGATGAAGCACTGTTAGGATAGATGTTTTTGGATGGGATTCCCTTGGGTGGAGTACGGTTCTACAATTTTCCAACTTATATTGAGTGGGTGTCTGACTGGCATGTGTGTGTAGATGTTAAAATGCTCATAACTCTTTATACACCCATTGTGTATTCACTCATGTATATGGTTTAGTGACAATTAAGTGATTTGATGAGACAATTTAGCTTCTTATCTCTGTCCAGTGGACTGCACTTTGTTTGTGTGTATACTCATTTCCTCATTACATAATACACCAGCAATCAAGAAGTTAGAAAACTGACCAGTCTGGTCTGTCTATCCTTTGTTGTAGTGATAACCTGGTCAGTAGGTTAGCTTTTCTTTGACCTCACTATTTGAGGAACTGATACATTACAGACAGAACAGTAGTGTTAAAACCACAGATAAATTCATGTTGCTGTTGATGCTTTAAAACACATACTGGGTCTTTGACTTTGTCAGAGGCGAGTGTTACTTGTGTTTCAAGTGGAATTATGGTTAACAGGGCTGATGCTGTTGCTATAGGAGTCCATATGAAGATGATGATGGTTGTTTTGATTGTCTACATCCCAGTAGCTGATGCTTGTTGCTGTGGTGAGACATAGTGTGTGTTTGAGAGGAGTGAGTGAGCGTGGTTACATCATCAGTGTCTTGCATAATGCAGCGGCCTTTACTTGCTCTAGCTGAGGAGGGTAATCTGTCCCTGGAGGCAGAGAGACAGAGTGAGAGACAGGGGGACTGGGACAGATATGGAGAGAGAGAGAGACTGAAACCGAGAGAGAAACGGAGGACTGGACAGAGAAAGACATTTTTGTTTAAATATTTAGTTGTTTTTTTTGTTTCATTTGTGTTTTTCGCTCAATGATGCATTAAGAGCCAGGGGGTGAAAACTTTCGAACAGAATGAGGATGTGTACATTTCTTATTTTGCCTAAATATCTTTTTTTTTTCATTTAGTACTGCCCTTCAGAAGCTACAGAAGATACTTGCATGTTTCCCAGTAGACAAAATAAGTTAAGTTTACCCCGATCTTTAAATTCCAGAAGTTTTCACCCCCTCTCAGTGTGAAAGATGGATCACAGAATCATACAGTCATTGTTGGAAAGGGTTCAAATACACAAAAATGCTGAAAAACCGAAGAATTTGTGAGACCTGAAGGATTTTTCGGAAGAACAGCAGGCAATTTACCTGTTCAGGACAAACAAGGGACTCATGAGCAACTATCACTAAACAAAAAAAAAAAAAAAAACACAACTGTGGATCATTCAGGTAACAATACAGTGTTAAGAATCAAGTCTATGTAAACTTTTGAACGGGGTCATTGTTATAAATTCAACCATTATTTTTTCTTGTGGACTATGTTTAAACGTCTTTTATGTGAAATACCTTATTCAGGTCAGTACTAAATAAAAAATGACATGCATTTTGTAAGATCAATCTTATTTTGGTAAAATAATTAACATTTTGCAGATTCTGCAAGGTGTATGTAAACTTTTGGTTTCAACTGTAACGTTTATGACATAGGACATAGGCGTAGCTTAAACTCCAGTGAGAATATGCTAGTTTCACGAGAACCAAGTTTACATCAAAGGAAAACCAGTCTCCTCTCGGCTTATATTGAAATCCTCCAGCGTTTTTCTTTACTAATCCTCGTTTTGTACTTTTAATTCATGACTGGTGTTTTGTTTTGCTCTCTCCTCTGAGCTTTTGTGTTTGTCACTTCTCACCAGAGCTTACATTACGACTTCATCCTAAGTAACCCGCTAGAACGTCACTTTCTTGTGTTAGCGGAAGCTAGAGATTACAGTTTATAAAGTTTAAAATATGGATATTTGTCTTCGCAAACACTTCACTTCACTTCACTTCAGAAGGCCTTTATTAACTTTTCGAAGCTGTGTGGAGTACTTTTTATGAAGGATAGATGCACTTTATTTGACTTTAAAGTCTCAACACCCATTCACTGCCATTATACAGCTTGGAAGAGCCAGGACACTTTTTAATATGATCATATTTGCCTAAAAGAAGAATGTCATATACACCTAGGATGGGTTGAGGATGTGTAAATCATGGGGTGATTTTCATTTTTTGGTGAACTATCTCTTTAAGAGACAGGGGAACTGTGATGGAGAAAGAGAGATGTGGGACAGTGAGAGACGGGTGACTGGGAGAGTCAGACTGAAGGCAGGTGATAGAGAGAGTGACACAGAGGTAGGTGATTGGAGATAGAGAGACTGGGGAGAGAAACCGATAGTGATCGTGAGTGAAAGACAAACAACAGGATGAGAGGAAGATGGATGGCTGTGGTGAGATCTGGACCCAAAACACTCTGCCCTGATAATTCAATCATTGCCGCCATTAATGAGATCTCTCCCTGCTGCATGCGTACGTGTGTGTTTCTCCATCCATAGACAACACAGACCCTCACACACACACAGCTGAAGATAAACCCTGAAGATCTAGACAGGCTGAAGAGACACTGCACTAATACAGTGTGATCAGACACATACACACAGACACACGGCGGCGGCTGTAATCCAGGTCTCCTGTGGTGTGAGTGAGGTGAGTGTTATGTAATGACGAGCAGCAGGACTTTAATCAGCTTGAGCAGATCCATTTAAGCATCTCTCAGATACGGAGCACAGCCGTCCTGCTGCTCACCACCACACCACCATCACATAGAGACACGTCTGCCTGCCTGGGTGCGTGTATGATGGTGACAGGCGGCATCTCTGCATGTCTCCCAGCCCTGTACATGTGTACCATTGGACACACACACACAAACACACACGCACGCTGTGTCCTGTCCTCTGTCCCCTCTCTCCCACAAACACACACACACAGGGTTCAAAATGAACGCTTGGTAGTGCCAAATGTGAGTAAAATTGGCATGGGTAGGTAAATAAAGTTACTTGCCAATTATGTGAAAGAAACTAAGTAAAGTAGAGCCCTGTGATTTTGAAAACATGGACGGGATCGCGGAATCTAGTCATGTAACAGAATTTAATTCTGAAGAATGTGCCACATTTTTGGATGAATAAATCAAAAGTAGGTCAGGATATTTGAATCAAAACACAATATGGACTAGTATCTGTGAATATTAAGCTGCAAAAATACTGTTTTGTTTACTAGTACACACATACTGAAGTGTGTGTGATGCTCGCAGTGTTTTCAGCCTCTGCCGCCTCAAATGTACATGAACACTGTAGAACTGCTCTGAGAGTCACTTCATGAGCATTTTACCATTTCTTTTGAGAAAAACTTTTGTCATTTCATATACATACAGAAACTTTCTTTAGTCTTTAGAGCAACCTGTAAAAATAAAGGTTCGGTTTAACTTGAAGAAACTGTGACATATGTGTTACTTAAAGGCTGTATCAGCGATTTCAAGCCTGAAACATAAAGTGTCACATTCAGCGTACCTTTCTTCACGATCCGCTCGCTGCCTGCCCCATAAATCAGCTGTAAAAAAAAACGCGTCTCTGTGGTCAGCCTAGGGTCCGAGATATGCCAAAAAACAATCGGTGCTACTAGTGTTGTCAAAAGTCCCGGTACTTCGGTACCAAGTCGGTACTAAAAAAATTAAAACGTTACGGTACCAGGTTTTCTTAAGTACCGGTGGTACCGACTATCCGGTCAACCCGGTTCTTGATACGCTATACAAAAGGTGCGCTCTCACGCACTGCACAGTTGCGCTCTATTCAGCGGTGCTGCTGATGCCGCGGCTCTGACTCCACTTGTTGACAAAGAAGAGCCAGGCTTGCTCCAAATAGTTTGGATTTGCGGCTGAACAAGGCGAATATCATAGATCATCAAAAAACTATTTGCAAAAGATGTCGTCTAGGTTCTCTCGAAAGGAGGAAACATCAAACTTAAAACACCTCAAAAATCGACTCCGGGATCAAATGAAAGAGTTCAAGTAAGGTAAGTTTCATTTTAATTTCATATTTAGAGCATTATTGCATATTTTAATTTGAATGTCAGACTGAAATAAACATCACCGTTTGTGTAGTGAATCGTTAGCATAAGCGCGGCTAACGCTAATTATGCTGGGCCTTAGAATGAATTTGAACCAACGCTCCTATAACTTTTGTTAAGAGTAAAAAAAAAAAATAAGGACATGATGTATTTACTATTTTTTACACAAATGACATGTGTATCCAAAATATATGTGTTAGAGAATGTACAAATGTATGTATAGTTAACAATGTCTATGTCCTTAATATTCGTCTGTCAAAAAACGTTTTAGGTTTATTCTTGACTGGATAAATATGAATGCAGTTTGGATTGAATAAAAGTACAATCAAATAAAACACGTTTTATCCCCTGTTTAGTTTGGTAATACTTTAAAATAAGATCAAATTCATGCATCATCTAACATAAACTTAAAGTAAGTGAAACATATTTTTACAACATTAATTCATGTTTGTGAATGTTATTTAATACAAAAAGACATGATCATGTTTGTTCATGTTTAACAGATTAATATGATTTTATGCATTAGTAAATGTTGAAATTAGCCTAACCTCACTAAGAATAATTGCCATGTAATGTTAACTACTGTTTATTGTTAGGCAATGTTATCTAACAAATGAAAATTGTAAAGTGTTTTTAATACTGCAGTTTTCATCTGTGATAGACACTTGTCTAAATATATGTAATCTTATCTTAATTTATAGTAACAGCTGAGGTTAGTTTTTTACTGAAAATTCATATTTTGCTGGCGTCAATGATCTAATGTTGCATCTGGTCAGACTTAGGCCATGGCTTTACTTAAGTATATTATATTTCTTTTTACAGTTGCAGATTAAGGAAGATCATGAAAGATCCCAGCGAACTACAAAACAGACAGCAGCGCAGATGTTTTTCAGCAACAGCAGCAGAAATATGACAAAAAGTTTTGGGTGAAGCTTGTTTACATTTTTTATGCCTGTAATTTATTTAGATGTTATTTCATTACTAAAATGTTTACAAATACTTTTTTAACCTGTGAAAAAACTTTTAACAAAATTTTACATTAGTAAAAAGAATGGCACTGTTTTTTGTACATTTTATTTTTTTTATTAATAAAAAATAGTGTGTTGCTCAATTAATATGTTATTGTGTTTTGCTTTGGTACCGAAATTGGTACCGAGAACCGTGGATTTTCAATGGTATTGGTACCGAATACTGAAATTTTGGTACCGTGACAACACTAGGTGCTACCAACCTTTCCACAGAAAAACAAACAGCGTTCCAGCCAATCACCATCAGGGGGTTGGTGTTGTGGACTTTCGTACTGATGCAGGGATGTGAGGGAGGCGGAGCGAAAGTCCACTACACCAACCCCCTGATGGTGATTGGCTGGAACGCTGTTTTTCTGTGGAAAGGTTGGTAGCACCGATTGTTTTTTTTTGGCATATCTCGGACCCTAGGCTGACCACAGAGACGCGTTTTTTTTTTTTTACAGACGATTTATGGGGCAGGCAGCGAGCGGATCGTGAAGAAAGGTAAGCTGAATGTGACACTTTATGTTTCAGGCTTGAAATCGCTGATACAGAAATCACTTATTATTAATGCTGAAAACAGTTGTGCTGCTCAATATTTTGTTTAATACAACTGTTTCCAACATTGATATTGGTCAGAAAACAATCTCAGTTCACCTGCTATTAACAGATGAAACAACAAGGACATTTTGGACCCAGGACAAACACATACACACACTCTCATACCTCTTACAGAAGTTTCTCACCAACTCCAAGTGTTACAACTGTGTTACTTGGATAGAAACACTCGTGTCCCTCTCTCGGCCTTTCTCTCTCTCAGATTGTTCGCAGATGTGTGGCGGCTTCCCCCCCACTATCTAAAATTAGAGAGGTAGAAGAATAGCAGGAAGAGAGGGAGAGCAGGACTGATGGAGGTGAAGGAAGGAGGGGTGAGGAATGGGGTGATGGAGATAAAGAAGAGGGAGTATTTTTGGCCGGTTACACGTCACACAGACGCAAGTCAGACTGCCGTACACAAACAAAGATGAGGAAGGTGATAAAAGCGCTGTGCTCCGACGGGAGGGGGTCGCCGTTTGTGTGTACACTCGTACAGAGGTGTTGACGATATCACTGTTAACCATTTCAACCACCACTTTAACAGGACACGACGTGTGTTTAATAAACCCGAATGATGTTTTTGCTTTCAGCCACCATTAAAAACTATTTTAAGTGTGATTTTTAAATGCCCAAATATGTTTTGAGGCTGTTTAAAACAACTTTGTACTTTACTAATGTATATTTTGTTGGCCAAGATATTTTCTTTCTTCCTTCAGTTGCAAAGAAATTAAGATTTTTGAGGAGAACATTCCAGTATTTTTTTCCATATAGTGGACTTCAATGGTGCTCAACAGATTGAAGATTAAATATGCAAAAAGGCTAGACAAGATGAGCATTTCAGTTGAAAAAGTATATACATTTTTATTCGTTTCGCTAGATAAGACTCTCATTCCTCGGCTGGGATCGTTTAGAGTCTTTTAAAGCGGTGTTGAAAATGCATTTTCAACCTTTAATTCGTTGAGCACCATTGAAGTCCACTATGTGGAGAAAAATCCTGGAATGTTTCTCTCAAAAAATGTAATTTCTTTGCGACTGAAAAAAAAAAAAAGACATGACGTGGAGGTGAGTAAATTATCAGGAATTTTTTGTTTTGTAAATGGAGTAATCCTATAGTCCAAAAAAAAAAACATTCTGTGAAGTCCAATTCACAAGGAATGACTCTTATGAGAATGTTCTTTGAATGAATCGTTCAGAAAAACTCACAAACTCATGTATTATTGTTTTGAATCAGTTTCACAGATCATTCACTGAGTGAACTCACTGAATCATTCACAGCGGTTACTGAATCAACATCTGACTCAGTTCATAAAATGCAAAACTTGCAGTGATGTGTTTCTAAATGAAGCATTGGACAATGACTCTTGTCCTTAAGGTTCATGAAATGTTTGATTAAAACATTGAAGTCTGCCTAAAATGTAAGTTTACTCTATCCCTTCTAAATACATTGTTGTTGATCTTGTTAGGAATGATCCATGAATTGACCTTGCAATTGTTAAACTAACTTAATCTTCCCATGAAATGACAGACTTTTCTCTGGTGATATATGCTGTACTTAAAGCCTGCCCCTTTCTTACAGTCTGCTGCAAGCTCCCTATAATCACCCTACATTTTTCACCCAATGAATGCTGTACTCCTCAATACAGAAAAAAAAAAAATCTGATGCATCGGTTACGCTGCGACTATTATATTTGCCCTCAGTTCCAGTGGCCAAGCCCAGTGCTTTGTAATCGACGTGCGACAAAAGTCTTTCAGAGAGAAAGAAGTTTTCTTGTGTTTGACTGACTTTATTATCTCTGTTTTATATACTTGATTTGTATTTCATTTCCTCTCCTTCCTCCACACAAGCAAAGAGGAAGTTTGTGGTAGAACCACACCAGTTAGATCAGGTGTGCTAATAAAGTGTGTTTGTGTGTAAATCGGGTGTGCTCTGTCTGTATTACAATCCAGTTAAGAATGCATAAGAGTGTATTCATCTGGTTAAAGGGTTAGTTCACCCAAAAAGGAAAATTAGCCCATTATTTACTCACCCTCAAGTCATCCTAGGTGTATATGACATCCTTCTCTCAGACGAATCCATTTGGAGTTATATTAAAAATTGTTCTGGCTCCTCCAAGCTTTATGGCAATAGGCAGGTGTTTCTCTTCAACAGTCTGAAACAAGTCCAATAAAGTGCATCCATCCATAATAAAAAGTGTGTCACATGGCTCCACGGGGTGAATAAAGGCCTCCTGTAGCAAATATTCATATTTAAAACGTAATAATCACTTTTCTCTAGCTTGTGCTAACAGTTGTACACGGAAGCCATTCCAGGCGGATGACGTAGGACATATGCATTGCACATGCGCCTGTGTGTCTCGCGAAAACCAATGTTTGTTCACAGGAGCAAAGGAAACAAAGCTTCCTTACTTTAGCAAAGGAAAACCAGTCTCCTCTTGGCTTCTATCGAAGTCCTTCAACATCTTTTCTTCACAAATCCTTGTTTTTGTTTTGCTCTCTCCACTGCGTGTCTGTGTTCGTCACTTCTTACCGGCGCATGCGCAACGCCGACGTCCATCATCCGCTTAAAACTTTTTCCGTGTACAACTGTTAGCGCAAGCTAAAGTGATTATTATGTTTTAAAAATAGATATTTTTATTACAAAAACACATTGAGTCGCTACAGGAGGCCTTTATTCACCCCCCGGAGCTGTGTGAGGCACTTTTTATTATAGATCGAAGCACTTTATTGGACTTGTTTTGGACTGATGAAATCAAACACCCACCCATAAAGCTTTAAAGAGTCAAAACAATTTTTATTATAACTCTGATTGCATTTGTCTGAAAGAGGGAAGTCGTATACACCTAGGATGCCTTGAGGGTGAGTAAATAATGAGCTAATTTTTATTTTTGGTTGAACTAATTCTTTAAATTTAGGACAGTTAAAGAGACAAGGCTTTCACTTTGGCCCACCTGCTATACTTGAGCAAGAACTTTGACTTAGAGAAAACCAAAAGAGAGTAGAGAGTGTTCAAATATAGCGAGTCGAACTTGTGAGAAGATTTAAAGTAATCTAATGTGATGTAATCTAAGGTTTTGTACTTGTTTGTGGAGATTAGGTTCAGAAGAAGAGTATATATAACTGCTTTGGTGTGAAAACCACTGTGGTTGTAAGAGTTACTCAGTAATATTGTGTGTGTGTAGACTCTAAAAACTCTGCTCACTTCCCAGCAAGCTAGAAGTGAGGGAGTGAACGAGAAAACTAACAAATACCTGTTGCTGGCTCTCTCTCTGTTTCTTTCTGGGCCTCGCTTCTTTCTCTCGTGCTCCGTTCTCGCTCCTACCTTTTCTATTTGAGACTCACGCTCTGGTGAAAGGATTAATTGTCGTTTATGTTTTATTTCTTGTTCTCTTCATTTCTAGGGGTTTATTTTTAGGCCTGAAGTGTCTGGTTGCTAGGAGACGGTGTCCAAGAGAGAGGGAGGGAGAGGATGGAGAAAGCAAGGGAATGGAGGAGAGAGATTGTTTGCGTTGTGAAGGCTGAATTACAAACACGCTCACGCACTGAGTCAGCGCTGACGCACGCTCGCACACACACCGACACACACTGTGCCTGTTGCTTGTTTTTCTTTATTATCTTTAGCACTCCGTGCTGCGAAATGTTTGGCGTGACTCTCGTCAAAAGTTTGCGACTCCCATCAGATCTGATTCAAATGAGAGGAAAGTGACAAATGTTATAGTACAGATGCTCTGAGTCAAAATCTGTCCCTCACACACACACACACACACACACACACGCTCGCATGCACGCACATATACAGGAAGCAGAGATGTTGTTGTGGTGCAGAACAGTTGCTAACTTCCTGTACCGCAATGGTGACACATTCCAGGAAACACCCAATCACACATACATATGCGCACACATACGAGTACGCAAACACACTTTACTGTAACACTCTAGTGCGTTTAACCCTACCTCTCCTGCACAACCACAACAGCACTAAAATACTCAGTGACATAGGGGTGATTTAACCTGTCAGTGTCATAACCTGTCAATGACGCCTCAGATGGTTGCGTCACTTGGCTGATATATCTTACCTGCAACGTGTTTGTGCTGTTTGACACAATTGGGGTAAATCAGAAGTCACTTTGAGAAAGGGGGTTCAACAGGGACGGGTACTGTGTCCGCTTACAATCTTACACAAACACTTTGATCAGTAATGTGTTAAGGTGGGAGGGCTGAACTCTCATCTTCTCACCTACCTGTCGGAACATTAACACTTACTGGAGAAAGGCTGTGTATGTGTGTGACTATACTTGTGAGGGTCAAATTTTGTCCTCAAAATGTAGTGAAACTGAGTTGTAATGGCATTTTAAGTGTCTTTTACTATTTGAAAGATTCACAGATGTGACCCTGGACCACAAAACTAGTCATAAGGGTACATTTTTTCGAAATTGAGATTTGTACATTATCTGAAAGCTGAATAAATCAGCTTTCCAGGTGCAAAAAAAAAAAAAAATCTAAATATTGAGAAAATCGCCTTTAAAGTTGTCCAAATGAAATTCTTAGCAATGCATAATATATAAAATATGATATATTTACGGTAGGAAATTTGCAAAATATCTTCAAATCGATAATTTTGACCCATACAATGTATCTTTGGCTATTGCTACAAATATACCCGTGCTACTTAAGACTGGATTTGTGGTCCAGGGTCACAAATCATGCTTAGCTTTACATCTAATAATGTCAAAAGATAATTTGCTCAAAAGTAAAAGTTTCAAACACCATTTGAAAATGCTTAAAGGTTATTATGCCCCTTTTTACAAGATGTAAAGTAAGTCTTTGATGTCCCGAAAGTGTGTATCTGAAGTTATCTGAAGTCGAAATACCCAACAGATAATTTTTATAGCTTGTTAAAACGGCCACTTTTAGGGTATGAGCCAAAACGCACCATTTTTGTGTTTGGCCCTTTAAATGCAAATCAGCTAGTGCTGCCAGCCCCCTTTTCAAAAGAGGGTGGAGCGTCAAGACCTGACAAAAACAAAACAGGACAAAATGTCAGAAACTCTCAGTAGCAGTGTTTCGTTTGTCATCCAATGCTTTCACAAACTTTTTAAGTCCCACTTGTGATTATGAGCTCGACAAATTCAAGCGGTTGACTTCACATTGCTTTCATATGGAATTTTTAACAACCACATTCATATTTACAATTATTCTGGTAGAACATGAAGGCATCATCAATAAAAACAGGCAGAGACAATGGTAGCTTCAGCAACATTAGCCTTACAGAGTACCAAAAAGTTATTTCCAGAAAGGCAATTTTAAAAAACAAATGTGTGAAACTTTGCTAATAGTGCAGAGATCGTCACAAATGGGTGGGATTTATCCCTACGATGACAGGTACATAGGAAGAAATCTGGAATTGCATGTTTAGAGAGACTTTATGATTTATTTGGATTTTAAGAAAGAGTAGGTGGATTTGTTTCATTATAGGCAGGTTGTTTTCACTCACTGCGGCCACACAACTGTGTTCAAACACCCTATAAAAGAGATTTTTGCATTAGATCCCCTTTTAAGTTTGGATTTATGGGTAGGATGAAGTAAATATTGCAAGCAATATCTTGGTAAAACCAGTGAGTCTGTGAGGGGTCTTCTCTAATATATATATATAGTGTTTGTTTGTTTGTTTGTTTGTGTGTGTGTGTGTGTGTGTCTGTGAAAAAAAGAGTAGAAATAATAGAATAAAGTGTTTGACTTCAGTAGTGTGAGAAGTTTGAGATGGTAATTTGAATGAGAGAGAGAGAGTGATAGGGAACGAGTTGCTCTTGTCTAGGGATTGAGTGAATAAGAGAGTTTTGGAAAGGAGAGAGAAGGGTAATGAGCAGAGGATGAGAAGACAAATATACTCCGAGCTCTGGGATGCAGGATGCTCCACCTCTCCTCTGTGTACTAATATTTTGCACACACTCAACACTCACAATGCGTAAGGAGATGTGTGTGAAGAAAGACATGCTTAGCTATTCCACCCAAAAAGTTCTGTCATCTTTTACTCACCCTCATGTTGTTCCAAAACAGAATTGGAAATTAATAAGCGCTTGTGGCAAAAATGCTACAAAAATGAACTAAAATGCCCCATGAATTCAAGACAAAGGGGCAAAAAATGCCCCTGCACAATTAAACAATGTATTACGGCTGTTGCAATTAAAATTAAATGAAAAATGACAACTTAGATTTGTTCACACTGCATAAGATTGCGTTTACGTGCCGTTTTGTGCAGTGTTAAGCCTTGTAACCAATCAAACATGTTTCTGTTGAACTTAGAAATGCATTGGCAAATCAGAAGCGCTTAGATTAGTCAGCGCTAATATTGTTAATTTCTGACCCTGTTCCAAACCCATATTACTTAATTTCTTCAGTGGAGAAGAGGGTTATTTTCAAGAACATGTGACTTTGTCAAAAGGGGTTCCACAGGGGTGGATACTGGGTCCACTAACAATGTCTTTTGAGTTTTGTATGGAAAAGAGTGATGTGGAGATTATTCTTTTGTCTTTTGTAAGAGAAAGTAGGTCATACAGATTTTGAAATGATATGAAAATGAGTAAATGATGACAATTTTTGTTTTGGGTCAAATAACATTTACACAGTGTGTTTTTGTTGTGGACTTTCTGAGAAAGTAATTGTTTTCTTCACACACTAAGAACATGTCTTCTTGTGTCAGGAATTAAAAAGAGAAATCATGCAAACGTTTGTTATTTACAAAGCATACCTCTCCACCCTTTCTCTCTCTCTTGGTTCCTGGAAAGAGCTGTAACTGGTTGGAGAACTACTGGAGTGTGAAAGAAGAAAGTCACAGGGAGAAAGTTAAATTGTGAAACCCCCTTAACTTTGCGTTTCATCCTTTCATTCGCTCTTTCTCTCTGTCTTCCCTCCTCCCTCTTTCTCTCTCTCTCTCTCTCTCTCTCTCTCTCTCTCTCTAAAACAATAACGCTAGTGTGTTTGCATCTATTTTTGGAGCTTCAATGCCACCACTAACCCCCCGGTCTTATTTCTAAGTTCTTCAAGGCACATCATGAAACAGCTCTTGTGTGCGTGTGAGTGTTTACAGTGAATTGTTAAATTTTATCCTCTTCATATGCAGGTTCACGCTCAGTCGTCTGTTGTAATTCACGCTCTCTGTCTTTTTCTCTCTATAATTAATCTTAAACAGCGGTACAGTTTCACTCTGCTCACTGAGAGACTCTGATTTCATTTTATCTTGTTTTTTCTTACTTTTATGACATTAGTTCATTATGATTGTAGTAAAACTATATTTACAGCAAACTTGCAAAGCGGCGTGTGAGAAATGGAGCACAGCTTGTTTCACATGCGAAGTGGGCGTTTCAGTTTTTACGTTCAAAGCAAAACTAAAATATTTTCTTTTATGGCACAATACACTTCTGTAACTTTATAAACAGAACTTATTTATGAATTTTAGATAATTGTTAACATCAAAGCTGCGTGTAATGGCATAAATTTACATTTTCGTGAGCAGGTTGTGTTCAGGTTTCAAATGTGGCAGTTTTGAGAAAAGTTTCATTGGAAAAGGACACAGTGTGTCATCAAAATGTCTGTGTGCTCGCAAAGAGATCAGTCTCAACATGCTTATCCACACACACTCACAAGTTCACTTTGTGGCCTCAAGACACACTTTGAATACTGACTTTGTGCTATATTCAGCTCTCACACTCACCTGTTAGTGTTAAACCACTGATGATCTGTCTCCTTTCTCTTCACACTGAGTTATTTTCTATCAGTTTACATACACTCACACACACACACACACACACACACACACACACACACACACACACACACACACACACACACACACACACACACACTTGCTCGCAGTCTCAGCAGAGGTGTGAAAATGACCAGGGAACAGTCACAGGTCCAGTGTACATTACATAAAGATCTAGAGCCACTGAAATTACAGGAAAATCAATTGTGTCCATACTGTCCTGTTGGAAACCGAAGAAAAGGTTTTAGGAGTTTTTGGAGGGTGACATCAAATGATATCCTTCTGAATAGTAATGAATGTGATTTGTCTATCCATCCTCTTTTTCCAAACTCTCTTTGTTGGCAGCTCCCATCTGAGAAAAGAGGAGACAGAGGAAGAGCTGTCTTTGTTTTGCTTTTTTCCAGCCAACAGCTGAATCCCTCCTCTGTGCTGCCTGACAGAAACTCCTTCAGAACTTTCTGAGAAGTTATTTTGAGTCTCTCTCTCTCTCTCTCTCTCTCTCTCTCTCTCTCTCTCTCTCTCTCTCTCTCTCTCGTCTGCTCGCTCTCTCAATTTCAATTTCAAAGCACTTTATCGGCATAGTGGTTTTGCATAGTTTTACTAAAGCATCAACACATACACAAGATGTGCAATGCTAATATTTCTTAAAATCTACATGAGCCATTCAAAAGTTTGGAGTCAGATGTTTTCTTATTATAAATGTTGAAAACAGATTTGCTACTTAAAGGCACAATATGTAAGCATTTACCCTAGAGGTTGCATATTTAAACAAACAAATAACCAAGCGGAGCTTTTATTATGCCGCAGTCGACCGCTTCTGCTTCTTCCGGTCATTCGTATTGTTAGATCGAGTCCCCACGTCAAGATAAAAAAAAGACCCAGCCCCGGACACCAGATCTTGTCAAGATATATCAGTTTTTCCGGTAACAGAACAACTAGTCACAGCGCTGTCTGTACTCAAACTCTGTTAACAGCAAGTCTTGTCTGGTATCCAAAATACCCAAAACGAGTGTTAAAACAGTTTTCTGTCAGTCAAGTAGTTGACTGATGAAGGCCAGAAAAGAGCAGAAGCAGGAGACGAAGTGATGATGGTAAAAAGGTAGAACAGAGTTTATTGAACAATCTTAGTTGCGTATGTCTCAATGTTCAGACTTGGTCTGAGGAACACAGTTCAGCAAACAATGATATATCAAACTGACTGATTCATGACAACATCCCATTAAACCTTGGGTTTCCATAAACATCTCCTCTTATCTATTTCTCGTTCATGCAGACCAAACAACTCATGAAACCCCACAATCATAAAACTGAACAATAATGAAAATGCATATGCAAAGAAAAATAATAAGAAATAGAAGTACAATAAATTGATAAATGATTAAAAATATAATGATAAATGATAATCAAATAATCAAATGATAAATGATAAAAATAATAAACAATGAAATAATACATTATATGAATGACTAATGATTATACAATGATTATAAATGAATTAAAACATACAAATCAAAACAAAAACACAAACAGTCTGCATATGAGGATCAAAGGATCCTTCAGTATGTAGGAAAAGAAGTGATATAGACTAGATATATTTGAGTGTGTTGTATGTTCTGTTATAATGCTACTCTGTGCGTTCGTCACCTGTCTAATAAAATGCATAGTGAAGCGCCTCCATGTTTTCTACAAAATAAAACCGGAAAACTGAGGATGTATGACGTGACTGGTAGGCAACGCAAGGACACGGTCCGTTTCACTAGTTAAAATTGTTTATTTCTCTAGATTTAAACATTCTTGGAAACATTTGGGACAATGTTAGTACACAAATCTTGCATATTGTGGCTTTAATATTTTGTGGAAGTGTGATATGTT
This sequence comes from Garra rufa, assembly GCF_049309525.1. Taxonomy (NCBI): domain Eukaryota; kingdom Metazoa; phylum Chordata; class Actinopteri; order Cypriniformes; family Cyprinidae; genus Garra; species Garra rufa. Next base: position 25,264,747 of record NC_133369.1, read on the forward strand.
TTTTTCTAAGATTCTTTGATTAAGTTCATAAGAACAACATTAAACTGATCAACAGTCACAGTAATAACATTTATACACTCCAGAACAACTCAGCACTGCGTGAAATATGGACAAACCCAGCAACTGGGTTGTTCTGACCCAGCAGTTGGGTTAAATGTTTAACTCAACTATTGTTTAAAAATGTCTATATTTATTAATTAAAATGAACCCAAAATAGACTGGGAGTTAACATTTATTAATATGTCCAATAAATGAGTATTTATTAAAGTTATATAAAATTTAAATATTTATCAAATTAAATAAAATAATATATTTTTTAATTGCTTATTAATAAATGTTCATTAAGCTGGCCATATAGTATTTTTTTAAACAACAGTTGAGTTTAATAAAACTACACAGAAGGATCTTTCAAAAAAAAAAAAATCTTGACCCTAAGTGTATGAAATGAACTTACTTAATATAGAACTTAAAATAAAACTTACCTTTCAGACAAAATTTAGCTAATCAATGTTAATCAAATTAGTTCCAAAAGCCAAAACATCAAGTTTTGTGAGTCACTAAGTAATAAACTTAAAAAAAGTTAAAGCCGATTTGTCAGTTTGAAGTCAAATAAAACATTAAGTACAGTTAAATATAATACACACTCAATACGGTTAAAAAAACTCCAGAAAATGTCAGTAAATGAAGAGTTCATTTGCAAAAATGGTTAACATTTTGTACATTTTTTGTTTATTTAAAATCATGTTTTTTTTCCATTGTGCATTCCAATTAATTTCAAGCAAACTGCAGTTGAGTTATTTTATATATAGCTATTTATACAGCTAACTACCACAATAAAAACATGATAACATAATAAAAATTCTGATTTTTGAAAATGTAAAAAAAAAAAGTGAGTTACCTGTTTTTGCAAATAAACACTTCAAATATTAAAAGGATAGTTTACCCCAAAAATTAAAATTCTGTCATTATTTGCTCATCCTCATGTCATTTCAAACCCGTAAGACTTTCGTTCGTCTTCAAAACACAAATGAAGATATTTTGATGAAATCTGAGAGCTTTCAGACCTTGCATAGACAGCAACGCAACTGTTTAAGGCCCAGAAAAGTAGTAAGGACATTGTTAAAATAGTCCATGTGACATCAGTGGTTCAACCGTAATTTTCTGAAGCTATGCAAATACTTTTTGTGACTATTTGAATGATGTTCTTACTACTTTAATGCTCTCGGATTTCATCAAAAATATCTTAATTTGTCTTCTGAATATGAACAAAGGTCTTACATTTTTTGAAACGACATGAGGGTGAGAAATTAATGACAGATTTTTAATTTTTTATTTTTGGGTAAACTATCCCTTTAAGACCACTTTTTTTGTAGAGAAAATGAATGAGTTAGTGATATAAAGATCGGAGCCTTTTCGGGATCTGATGGTGTGCAGTTCAAATTTAAATGTGTCCGTGACAAATGCATGTCTGCCCTCCTCCTGCAACGCCTGCATTTGACCTCCTTCAGACATTTTAGGAAAATGTGGAATGAGGTCTTGAAATGCATTACAGAGTGCGAAAGTGTGTCTCAGTGGGTCGCCCTGTCTTTCCTTCTGTACGAACATGCCACTGTGCAGAGCAGAGCGGTAGTTTCCTCGGATGCTCTGAATTCTTTAAATACTTCCTATGTAAGTCTAAAGTGCAGGAGTGCCTGTGAGATTTACATTCTTGAGTGCAATCGATGTCTCTGAGTGAGAGAGAGAGAGAGAGAGAGAGGCAATTTGACCTGAGTGACAACAGACTACTAGAAGAGCTATGATCTCATCCCTCTCTCTCTTTCTCATCCCATCCCCCTTTCCCTCTCTCTATTGTTTCCCTCTCTCCCACTCCCTCCTCAGGCCCCCTCTTTTCTTTTCCTCCTTGTTCTCTCCTCTCTTTTCTCTTCTGTTTCTTGTCTTGTCGCTCCTCTCTTTGTCATCTCGCTCAGTTTTTCACGTTCTAAGTTTTCTTCTCTCTTTTTTAACTCTCACACACTCGGGCGTCCCAGGACAGAGAGAAGATCTTCCAACGACACACACTAAGGCAGTCAGGTTGTTGCATTATTGATGCGGGGTGTGTGTGTGTGCTTGTGGGTCTGTCTGTAATGGGGATCTAGTGTCTCCCCCTGGGGGGGAGCGGGGCAAAGAGAGGGAAAGAAGGCGGCATGGAGGGGGGGCGAAGGTCACAAAGGTTAAGTAGGGTGGGGGGGATGAGGTCATACACTCTCACACAACACAGCATGCTATTAAGACACTCGCACAACTACTTAGGACACACAACTCATCAAACACGTGGATTTCACTTCCAAAAACAAGAAATTGGCCATTTTACATTAGGGCTTGATTTTAGACTGATGGTTACATTTTTAGTGACCCGTGAAAGCCGTTTTACTTTTCCCCAAATTTCTGCATTGCGGAAATCATAAAACTCGACATTAGGGGTTGAAAACTTTCGACACCTTTGAAAAAGTCATGATCCAATTCAAACATGTATTTAAATGTGTGTTTTCTAATCCAGAAATATAATTTGAATAAAGAGGAATAATAACCTAGTAGAAGAGACTTTTGTCTGGGAAAATGAAATGCTACATCAGAATGACCTAAGCTTTGTCGTTGTCGTTGTCGTTTTTTTTTTGTTTGTTTGTTTGTTTTTGTTTTTTTCTGTGGATGTGCACAATGAAGAAAATTGTGAAGATTTAGTTTCCTTTGAATCTAGAGTTGGTAATACACGATGATTGGTCGCTTTTTAAACTGTTGTTGTAAAGTAAAAGCTTATTCAGCTGTTTCGTCCTTGGCTGTTAAACTTATGTGAAGGTTCTTGTATAAATGTTTTTATTTATTTATTTTTGCACTCTGTAAATGCAGCTTTTTATGGAAGCCCATTTCCACCACTTGAAAAAATTACGACGCTTTATCTCACAATTCTGACTTTTTTTTCTCACAATTGCGAGTTTACATTTTGCAATTCTGACTTTTTTTTCTCACAATTGCGAGTTTACATTTTGCAATTCTGACTTTTTTTTCTCACAATTGCGAGTTTACATTTTGCAATTCTGACTTTTTCTGAATCATGAGAACCAGAATTGCGTGCAATTGCAAGTTATAAAGTCAGAATTGATCAAACTCACAATTCTGACTTTTGTCTCATAACTGTGAGACATAAACTAGCAATTTTGAGAAGTAAAATGTCAACTTTTTTTAGAAATGCAAGTTTATATCTTGAAATTGTTACTCACAATTCTGACTTTATAACACGCAATTGTGAGTTAAGTCAGAATTGTGAGATATGAACTCGCAATTCTGAGAACATATCAGTCTTTTTTCCCTTTAAAAGGGACTTTTTTACTCACAGTTTGTATCATGCAATTCTGAAAAAAGTCAGAAGTGACTTTATATCTCAGTTCTGACTATAACTCGCAATTGCAAGTTTATATCTGATAATTCTGACTTTGTTACACGCGATTGCAAATTTATATCTCACAATTCTGAGGGGAAAAAAAGTCTGTCAGTTACCTTTTTTTATTTTTTATTCAGTGGCGGAAACTTAGCTTTTTGTAAACCAAAGCTTTTTGGTTGCTTGTTTGGTTTTTTTACATTAGGGCTTGATTTTAGACTGATGTTTACATTTTTAGAGTCCTGTGAAATCAGTTTTAATTTTCCCCAAATTTCTTCATTGTGGAAATCATAGAACTCTACATTAGGGGTTGACACCTTCGAAAAAGTCCAATTCAAATTCAGAGTGTTTGTTGGCAAAATTTGTGTAAAGATTCAAAGTTACAGTGTATTAGAATACGTGTTTTCTAATCCAGCAATATAATTAGAATAAAGAGAAATAATAACATAGTATAAGAGGCTTTTGTCTGGGAAGATAAAATGCCACATCAGAACGACCTTAAGCTTTGTCGTTGTCAACCAGTGCAGTTTTTTTTTTCTGTAGATGTGCACAATGAAGAAATTTGTGAAGTTTCCTGTAAAAGAAAAGCTTATTCAGCCGTTTTGTCCTTGGCTGTTGAACTTATGTGAAGGTTCCTGTGTAATTTTTTTTTTTTTTTTGCACTGCGTAAATGCAGCTTTTTGTGATCTAAAACCGCATCTGCGTCAACCATTCCATATTTGCAGGCCGTGAAATTACAAATTATACTTTTTCAGCAAGGATGCATTGCACTGATCATTGACAATAAAATATTTATAAGAAATATTTCTATTTCAAATAAATGCTCTTCTTTAAACTTTGTTTATTTAACATTTTTCACACTTTATTAAGCAACCACTTTCAACTAATATTAATACGAAATGTTACATTGTATCAAATCAAAAATAATTATTATTATTATATCATCTTTGAGCAAAAAAGAATTGTAAAACATTTAAAAAAAATCCCACAGACCCTTCTGAATGGTAGAGTATATGCTTGTATGTTTTGTATGTACAGGTGGTATATTTCTGAGAAATGCAGAGGTGTCGTGTGATACGATGTGGGTGTGAAACATGGGCCATTACAGAGCATTGATGCTGAAACACTCTATAATCGCCCGTAACTTGATTAATAACACACACACACACACACACACACACACACACACACACACACAGTGCCTGAAGAGGTTTCATCCTAAAACATGAGCTCACTGTTGTGTTGTTAGAGTTTCTTCACAAATGTAACAGCTGTTCATCCTGAGACGAACGTAGAGATCAGTCGACTGCCACAGCATTCATTCAGATCACTCCTGAATCAGAGCGCTGGATGAGTTTAATTTTATGTGTGATTGTAGATCCAAATGTGATTCAACATTTAATGTTTGAATGTGTGTTACAATAGATCAGTAACTGTATCTGTGCCTGCTGTTGAGTGTGTGTGTAACTCATAGTGTCTCCTATTCATTGTTCATCAGGGAGTTTGCCATACATATTGAATTTAGCTCAAACTTCTTAGTAAGGATCCTTTTCATGTGTGTGTGTGCGCGCGCGCGCGCACGTGTGTGTGTGTGTGTGTGTGTGTGTGTGTGTGTGTACCTGGTATTCATCACGTTGTGGGGACCAAATGTCCCCACAAGGATAGGAATACCAGTAGATTTTGACCTTGTGGGGACATTTCTCAGGTCCCCATGAGGAAACAGGCTTATAAATCATGCACAATGAGTTTTTTTGAGGAAGTAAAAGTGTGCACAATCTCCTGTGAGGGCTAGGTTTAGGTGTAGGGTAGGTGTAGGGCGATAGAAAGTACGGTTAAACCATTACGCCTATGGAATGTCCCCATAAAACATGTAAACCCAACGTGTGTGTGTGTGTGTGTGTGTGTGTGTGTGTGTGTGAGAGAGAGAGAGAGAGAGAGAGAGAGAGAGAGAATGTGAGCTGTGAAACCAGATCCTTGTCTGCAGTTCCTGAAGTCAGACTTCGCTAAGGAGCAATCTGATGTACCCTCTAAAAGTGTGTGTGTGCGTGTGTGTGTGTGTACCTGGTATTCATCACGTTGTGGGGACCAAATGTCCCCACAAGGATAGGAATACCAGTAGATTTTGACCTTGTGGGGACATTTCTCAGGTCCCCATGAGGAAACAGGCTTATAAATCATGCACAATGAGTTTTTTTGATGAAGTAAAAGTGTGCACAATCTCCTGTGAGGGCTAGGTTTAGGTGTAGGGTAGGTGTAGGGCGATAGAAAGTACGGTTTGTACAGTATAAAAACCATTACGCCTATGGAATGTCCCCATAAAACATGTAAACCCAACGTGTGTGTGTGTGTGTGTGTGTGTGTGTGTGTGTGTGTGTGTGTGTGTGTGTGTGTGTGTGTGTGTGTGTGTGTGTGTGTGTGTGTGTGTGATGTTTTGAGAGCAAGTAAAGGTTATAGGATGTGCTGAGTTCAGTAAATGTACTTTTGTTCATTTTGTGAAGGTAAATAGATGATATACCTCTTTCCAGTCAACATTCACAACTGCGTCTTCTTAAAATGTAGAGAAAAGCCACTGTTTTTCACCGAGTTCCTGTCTTGTAGAAAAAAAAATGTCGTTCAGGTTGTTGGCAGGTAGAAACAGGAAAAACAACCACTTGAGTGTGTATTTTAGATCTGTTGAGTCATCAGGAGGAAGTGATTTGTCTGATTCTACGAATCAGTAAATTATCGGAAGTTGTTGAAGTGTTTGCATCATTTATAATAAAAGCAAAACTGATTGAAGGTTGATTTCAAAGTCTCCATAGTCTGGTCTAAATGGTTGGTATCCAAACAGTAGAGAATAAAGAATTATCCCAAATGCCTTAAAGGTATAAATGAGAAATGAGAGAGCTTTGACTTGGTGGAAATGGCACATTTTATTCTGTGAAGGTGAAGGTTTAAATGCAGATAAACTCAAGGCAGCTTTGTTAGAGATCATTTGTGTTTCCGTGTACCTACTTAACCTTATTTTGGGAACATATTTGAACCCAGAAGTGAGCTATTTATTTTTATATCACTTTCACAAATGAAGTTGTTGTTTTTTTTATTGTAAAAATGCAAGAAGTTTCCTTTTAGGTTGTAAGTTATGGTTAGGTTATAGTATTTATAACTAGCTGTATATAAAAAAAGTCTATAAAATGTCCTGATTTACATAGCTAAGTAAACGTGTGTGTGTGTGTGTGTGTGTGTGTGTGTGTGTGTGTGTGTGTGTGTGTGTGTGTGTGTGTGTGTGTGTGTGTGTGTGTGTGTGTGTGTGTGTGTGTGTGTGTGTGAGTAAAAGAAGTGCCTCTGTGTGTGAATCTGAGTGTAAAGAGGATCAGCTGTTGAAGAACCACTGTGAGCCGTTACCCAATCCGACCTTTACCAATTTCAGCCTAACCTGACCCTGCCTGACCCCACTTCACCCGTCCTCACCCTTGGTGACTGGACACCCTCCATCCTCTCTCAGTCCTTTCAAATCATTTCTTGATTGTAAAAAATGCCAATTGCATCTGATTGTGTGTTAGATTGAGAGTGGGTTTGCTGGTGACAAATTAGACCTCAAAATGTTTGAAGATAAGAGATGTGACGATATAGAGCTTTTTGCAAATTTACAATTATAGATTTGGTAGAAGCTTTTTTCCAAAGTGACTTGCAAATTATCAGCTAATTCTCTGGCATTTAGATTTTTATGTAATTATAACCAATATGGCTGATATTATGAATCTAAACTGTATTACTTGCTTGTAAGAATTTTTAATTCAGTTAACATTTTAATGTTACATTAACACTGTTAACAATGTTAATTGTAATCTTTAGGACATCTCAAAATATCATTTTCCTTGTTAGTATTATAATGTTGTGATGCTATAATTCACAGTATATGTGATTTTAACTGTTTTATTTTCAATCTATGACAAAATAGCATAGAATTTTAAAGGATTAGTTCACTTCTAGTTCTAGCTAAAACAGTCCTGATAATTTACTCACCCCCATGTCATCCAAGATATTCATGTCTTTCTTTTTTCAGTTGAAAAGAAATGAAGGTTTTTGAGGAAAACCTTCCAGGATTTTTCTATATAGTAAACTTCAATGGGGATCAATGGGTTGAAGGTCCAAATTGTAGTTTCAATGCAGCTTCAAAGGGCTCTACACAATCCGAGCTGAGGAATAAGGGTAATAAAAAAAAAAAAAATCATAAACTTATAACCACAAATGCTCATCTTGCACTAGGACGACTTTGCGCATTATGTAAATAACTAAAAATTTCCCTAAATAAAACCCTTATTCCTCAGCTGGGATTATGTAGAGCCCTTTCAAACTGCAATTTGGACCTTCAGCCCGTTGATTCCCATTGACGTCTACTATATCCTGGAATGTTTTCCTCAAAAACCTTCATTTCTTTTCGAGTAAAGAAAGAAAGACATGAAGATTGGATGACATGGGGTTGAGTAAATCATTAGGAAACTGTCGTCATTCATCTTTCATTGAATCTGGACGTATCAACCAGAGTCTGATCTTTTCTTTCTCTTCTCTCCGTCTCTGCAGGGTTTGCGTTCCCAGACTGGGCCTATAAGCCCGAGTCCAGTCCTGGCTCCAGACAGATCCAGCTGTGGCACTTTATCCTAGAGCTGCTGAGGAAGGAGGAGTATCATGATGTGATTGCCTGGCAGGGAGATTACGGGGAGTTTGTGATCAAAGACCCTGATGAGGTGGCAAGGCTGTGGGGCGCCCGCAAGTGCAAACCTCAGATGAACTACGACAAACTCAGCAGAGCTCTCAGGTACGTCCTTTTGTCTTTGTTTCTGTTAACAATCAGGTCGTAAGCAAGTTGTTTAATCTGGAACAATTTACAGTACACTTACTTTAGGCACAATCCCTCTTGACCTTTCGGTTACCAGGCCAGACTGATTTAATTTGTGGCACTGGACCTTCTTAAGTCTTAAGTCGCACGGGTATATTTGTAGCAATGGCCAACAATACATTGTATGGGTCAAAATGATCGATTTTTCTTTTATGCCAAAAATCATTAGGATATTAAGTAAAGATCATGTTCCATGAAAATATTCTGTACATTTCCTTCCGTAAATGTATCAAAACTTAATTTTTGATTAGTAATATGCATTGCTAACAACTTCATTTGGACAACTTTAAAGGCGACTTTCTCAATATTTTTTGCACACTCAGATTCCAGATCTTCAAATGGTTGTACCTCCAACCAAATATTGTCCTGTCCTAACAAACCATACATAAGTAAAAGCTTATTCATCTCAATTCCTGTACATTTCTGTAACCACCATTTTAAGTGTTAAGATTTGTCCCTTTTTTATTTACGACTAGTCTGTCTTTTCCTCCTTATACCATTTTTGGACCAACCAAAATAAGGTGATCATTGCATAATACATGGTCTGTCTTCAAACACATCCAACCTAACCATTTACTATTTTAAAAGTAAAATCCTAGACAGTTTTAGTTTGGCCAACGAAGACTGAGGTCTATTTCTGTTCTGTCTAAATGTAGTGGAGGCATCTAAAGTGGCCTACTCTTGTGTTGCGTTATAGGATTGGCCCTTCCGCTGGAGAGTTATAACTGCATGGAGTCAGATCTCTCAGTAATCCCAGTCCAGTTACCTGTGCAGGAGCTAATCTCATTAGAGTACAGACAAGCCAGTGTATTCTGAGCGGCCGACCCGACCGTTTTAGCCTTCACTCCATTTTCTGACCTGATCTGCATTTGCTCATTTGTAGTTTTATTTTCGTCTCTGACTCACCTGCTTTAGCAGATCAGCGCTGATCCTCAAAGTGGATGGAGAGTGATCCACTTTCTGCCTTTATTTTGAAGGCCTCTCAGGACAGAGCTCATACACTACAGCCGAGTTACGCCACATTGAGGGCTCAGTGCTGGATGTAATCAATCATACACTCTATTGATTACCATCAGTGTTTGATCCAGTGCAGTTAAACCACTACAGTGGATGTGGGATTTGTTAAAAGGATCGTTCACCCAAAAATTAAAATTTGTTGTTTATCTGCTTACCCCCAGGGCATCCAATATGTAGGTGACTTTGTTTCTTCAGTAGAACACAAACAAAGATTTTTAACTTAAACTGTTCAGTCTGGCAGTCAATAGGATCCACAGCTTTGAGAGTCAAAAAAACATACACAGACAAAACCAAATTGAACCCATCGGCTCGTGACGATACATTGAGGTCTCATCACACAAAACAATCGGTCTGTGCAAAAAACTGAACAGTATTTATGTCATTTTTACCTCAGATCCACCACAATTTCCAACTGGATAAACATTACAATACACATGGTTTCAAAAGTAAGTCTAAAAATCACTCATCTGTGCAAACTTACAGTCAGTAATTTTCCAACTGACCTAAATGCGTTCACAATTATATGACTGACAGACTGCAATGGTTTGAGTTAAAAATCTTTGTTTGTCTTCTACTGAAGAAACAAAATCACCTACATATTGGATGCCCTGGAGGTAAGCAGATAAACATCAAATTTTCATTTTTGGGTGAACTTTGCCCTTAAATGGATGGTAATTCTGCCATTTATTTGCCATTAAAAAATGGTGTCGGTTCTGAGTGTGGGGTTGTTAATGATACAGTAGACTACCATGACCTGTTGTACTTGTGTTACAATATTTTCCCAGACATGATTCATTAGTGAAGTCCTGCCACATCCAATAAATTCTCTAGCATTTGTCCTTATTAGTATCAGTAAGTAGGCTGTTGTGTGTACTGCTGCTGATTACTGATGTAAAGCCAGAATTTGCAGCAATAGTGTGTAATATTATTGGATTAGACTTAAAGAATAAGATCATGTAATCCATGGCAGTTTGGAGACTGTTGGAGCTGCTGTTAGGAAAAGAGATTTTGCATGATTGCAAACAGTGACAAGATCCCATGTTACCAGTGTAGTGTGGGATTATCGCATGTGTGTGTGTGTGTGTGTGTGTGTGTGTGTGTGTGTGTGTGTGTGTGTGTGTGTGTGTGTGTGTGTGTGTGTGTGTGTGTGTGCTGGTGTGTGTGCTGGTGTGTTTTTCCATCAGTTATCCAGAAGACATAAACACCGTCTTAAAAGCTCTACCACTTATGTTGGGTAATCCAAGTTATACTTTACTTCTGTTCTTCTCTATTTTTAGCCTATTGTTTGTTTTTACCAGATCAGATTTGGAGCTTAAATGTATTCCTTTACAAAACAGAAAGTATAATGAGAGTGAAGTGTAAACTGTTTACAAGCTGACAGCTGTGCTAAACTATGATGTCACCCTTCCTCTTCACTCTGTTATTAGAAATGTGAATGTGCGCTCTGTTCGCACAAATGTGTATTGAAAGAAAGTATAGCTATGAAGCCAAGCTACTTGTTGCTGTAATTACAAGTGATTTCTCTCAGACTGTCCCTGTCACACTTAAACAAACACACACCGGCACAGATACGGTTGCCAGATTGTCATTCCAAACTCTAATTTGAGCATAATTGGCATTGCAACTATGTACCTTCAGTTAGATGAGTCCGTTTTTTTCCTAGAGCAAAAAAAAAAAAAAAAAAAATGCAGTCAAAAGATGGAACACAACTGATGCCCATTCATTCTGTATAAGCCTGTGCGCTCATCTAGAGAGGATCTGTAATCCTAAGAATTGGAGTTTAAGTAGTGTCACATAAAAATGCTCTTTTCACATAATCATTAGGCTTCGAGGAATAAGTGATCTGATCACTACAAGTGCTAAATCCTGCAATCACTGATTTCAAGCATCTTTACAGGCCTTCATATCTCTAAAGCATGGCCTGATCAGGGGAGAAGACAATGATTTCATCATTGTCTAGAGTCTCATATGAGCATCAGAATTTGACTTTAAGGGTCATTGTACAATATTTTTTCTAAACAGCATCTAGTCTGTCTTGAATAACATGAAAAAACAGAACGAACTGAGACAGAATACATCCAGAGGAACTGTGGCAACGTCTCCAAGATGCTTCAAGAAACCTACCTGCAAACCTACAGTGCTATTAAAAGTTTTAGGCACTTGTGTAAAAATGCTGTAAAAAGAGGATGCTGTCAAATATAATGTCATAAGTATACTCTCTTTATCAATTAACTTCTGTTAACTAAATTAAAATCAACAAAAACCTCACTGGATTATTACAATTAATGGCAAAATGAATGCCTGGAAATGTAAACTGATATTTCCTACTAACACACTACAGCAAAAGCTAGAAATAACTGATTTAAAACCATTTTTACCTGGTGAATATACTAGTGTTCTAATACTTTTGGCTACCACTGTATTTCCTTTAAAATTGTGCATAAATCATCACAAAAGATTTGGTCTTCCTGCCCAAGCACATCTTTCGCACAATTCAATTAAAACTAGCTAAATTCTGTGACTTCAAACTGCTCAATCTGGCAACAGTGCACAAAGAGTAGCACAAAGTGCGTTTTGAAATCTGAACCTGGCAATTGTTGGACCGGTGGACCTTCATTTGCTGTCAGATAGAGACCTTGTCCTTTGATCATTCTCAGCATGAGTTCCTCTCTGTGTTCTGGGCAGGAGATATTTGCATCGCCCTCGTCAGAAGGTCAAGCAGCCGCACATAACTTCTCATTTGAGCCCTCTGTTCTCTTTCCTATCTCTGTAGACCTTAGTCAGAGTAAACAGCGCATTACCGTGAATGCGCTTGCAGTGGAAGTCTACAGGGCAAGGCATTAAGAGCAGAAATGTGTAGGTTGTATTTCTGTGTAAGTGCTTGCATTAATTCTTTTGGTACAAAAACTGTAATTTGGGCGATGAAGTTGCTTAAATTGTCTCCCACGTATCATGAAAAGGTTACAGGGTCCATATTACAAGAAATACTGACTATAAGTTTGCACAGATGAGTGATTTTTAGACTTGCTTATGAAACCATGTGTATTGTAATGTTTATCAAATGCATTGACTCAGAGACGTCCATTGTTTCAATTCAGTTAATTTGGGTCTGAATGTAACAGATTATTATTAAAGGAATAGTTAACGCAAAAATGAAAATTCTGCCATTAATTACTCACCCTCATGTCATTACAAACCCATAAGACCTTTGTTTATCTTCTGAACACAAATTACAAGATTTTTAATGAAATCCAACAGCTTTCTGACCCTGCGTAGACAGCAACGCAACTGACACAACCAAGTTTCAGAAAGGTGGTAAGGACATTGTTAAAATAGTCCATGTGACATCAGTGGTTCAACCGTAATGTTATGAAGCTACAAGAATGCTTTTTGTGAGCAAAAAATAAATATATAGTGACTTTATTTAACAATTTCTTCTCTTCCGTGACTTTGACACACGTTCATGAGAATACCACAATTCATGCGTGTACATAAAACGGTCTTCGCAAACATGTCTGAAGATTTCGACAGAGAAGATGACTTGCAATTTTCTGCCCAGCCTTACTTATACAAAAAAAGAGTATACCTACCTACCTCATGACAAAAGCGTACCTATATGTACCTACATACAAATAAGTACATATCAATGCAGTTTTCAACAGAAATGAACACTAGAGACAGTAAAATAGTGATCACTTGTAGTTTTTTTGTACACAGTTATGATTACAGCTCCATATGTTTTGCTTTGAGGCCGTAACAAGCTTGCTTGGTAGCTCAGCCAACATAGAATTGGATTTAGGATGCGGAATCCTTGAGTACGAATCCCGTAAAAACTTGACTTACAATGAAAGAGCTGAAAGATCGAAAAACAAGCTAAAACGGCATGCTTGCGTTTGCGTTTTCACGTCACATTCGCTTTTGTTCATTCTATCGAGTGGGTTTAGATGGTACGTTATTTTAAAACGTCACAGAGTCAATAGTTTTTCGTCATAGTTTTTGTTATTTAAAACAAGTTTTTGTTTCATTTTCTTTTGTAAAAAAAAATGATGTTGACGAAAATAATGACAAATTATTTGTCAACGAAATGAACACTGACACATACAAAACCAGTGTCATATAAAATCAACTATATGTACGTCCATCTGTTTTGGGGGGAAAAAAACGAACACTTTTTTAGCTCCACTCAGTGGACTTTTCATATCAAATACGTCACAAAACATGCATGGCGTTATGTGTTTCATGTCTTGCGAGTAAGTTCCCACAGGTACGTTTTTGTCATGAGATCAGGTTGGAATATACAGATGATGAACTAAGAGAGATGCAAGTTTTTCGTCAGAACGCTGGCTCACTGCGTCAGCAACATTACACGCGTGTATCGTGGTACTCTCGTGAACACACTTTGAAGACTGACACAAAAGAGAAGAGACTGTTGAAAGAAGTCATTATTTTTGTTTTCTTTGTGCACAAAAAGTATTCTCGTAGCTTCATAAAATTAAGGTTGAACCACTGATGTCACATGGACTATTTTAACAATGTCCTTACTACCTTTCTAGGTCTTGAATGTGTCAGATGCATTGCTGTTTATGCAGGGTCAGAAAGCTCTCGGATTTCATCAGAAATATCTTAATTTGCGTTCCAAAGATGAATGCAGGTCTTACTGGTTTGGAGCAACATGAGGTTGAGTAATTAATGACAGAATTTTCATTGTGAAAATCTGTTTTAACAAACTGAGTGATGAGTTGACAAGCAATTATTTTCTGGTAATACAGTGTGAACTACATTGAACTTCCCTGTAAGACATCTTGTTTCTCTCTTCTTGTATCCCTCTTATTTCCTCTCTCCTCCATTCTTTTTTTCTTTCTTTCATGATGTCAATGACTCACTGCCATTCCTCCACATCTACACCGCCTCCCTACCCCACAATCCCACACTCTACTCCTCCATCTGATTCATACCTTCAATCTGACACTTTGCAACTCACAACAGGGCTTTCACGTTCAACCCTGCACGCTTGTGTCGTCCCTTTATTCCAGGACAAACGCTCCTTTTCAGACATTTCTTGGCCACTCTGTGGCATGTATTAAAGTCTGGGCTAATGCTCTAATCCTGGCTGGAATTTGACTTGATGTTGATGGAGTTAGGGGTGTTGTTTCAATCGTGTTCTCCTGCAGACAGCCCGCTGGGACTCGACTCATCACCTTCCTGCCACACGCGTGTGGAAAGTCCGCAAAAATGGAATTCTATTGTCTGCTGTTGATGTTCCACTGAACGTCAGGACATTTCCCGTCTGGCTCCGAGCACGATGGACGCCCAACTACTCATTCCCTTCCTTATTAGATTTCATCCCTCTTTTGTTAAAACTGTCCCACAAGAGTTTATTTAAACTCACAATAGCTACATGTGAAGAATTTATACTTTACAAAGCCATTTGAGTGCCAGTTTTGATCATGTGATCGGTCTGAATCCATATTTTATCCAAAAATAAAAACCTTCATATCATTCCAAAAGTTTTTGACCATATGATGAAACTTGGCTTCCTTAAAACTTATCTAAATCCTTTTTCCCTTCGCTGCCAACAGGAAATCAAAACTCTGTCGTCATGTTAAACATGACTGTGATGTTACTTCGACGTCAGACATTCCCAATGCAATCATCAGCATCAGAACCGATGTAGTGTTGATTGAAGTGGCCCTCCATGATTTCGTCTTTACTCTTTGGAGATTTGATTAAGATTGACTTTGTGTGTGTGTGTACTTGTGGAAAGAGTGGGTCAGAGGCCTTGTCCTACAACGGCTCTCTTTGTTTGGAGGAGGATGACGACATGCACGTGTGTGTGCGCGCGTGTGTATTTGAGGGCAGTTTTGGGTCTTATTGTCAGGGACAGAATGAGCTCTTTATTAGCTCAGTGGGTGGAGATACACACATACACACGCTAGTGCAACAGTGACACGCGCTAACACACGCAGCGTACAAAACATGATGTTTATCTCTGGCTTCTCAATAGAGCTTATGGATGAAGTGGATCTTACTGTCCGTTAACCATCCGCCCTAGAGCCACACAGGCCCACTCATACCCCACCCCACCGCTTCACTTTTTCTATCTCCACTCGCTTGAGAAACACACACATTTACAATCCTAATGAGGACTTCTATTGTTTATATATATATAGCTGATTAGAAGAACTGTAGACCTAAACCACACCATAACCCTGTCTTTAATTGTCCCCATAGAGAGTTTTTGTCCTATTTATTACCTTTTGGTGACAAATTTGACCCCAAAAGTAGAGCTCATACATAAAGCTATGTATTTCTGAGGGCTTCCCATTAACTTATGTTGATTTTCCGGAATTAGTAAGGATATTTTTCTGTTTTGATTTTTTTCCAAATTTCCAAGAATTTTGAGGATTTTTTTAGATGTTTATGAGGATATTTGAAATTTCCTAAGATTTTTGTAATTTTTCAAGGATATTTTAGACTTGTAAGACATTTTTGTGTGTGTAAATGTATAACTAATTTTTTTTTCAAGGATATTCATGTTCGTGAGATTCTTTTCAGACATTTGTTCAAACGTTTTTAAGCATATTTTCAGCTTTTAGATGTTTGCAAGGATATTTGACATTTCCTAGAATTTTTGTAAGTTTTCAACAATATGTAAGGATATTTTAGACTTAAGACATTAGTGTGTTTGTGTGTGTGTGTGTGTGTGTAAGTAAGTAAGTGTATAATTATATTTTTGTTAGATATTTTCAAGGATATTCAAGTTTGTGAGACTTTTCAAACACTTCTGAGAAGTTTGTTGTGATATTTGACATTTCCTAGGATGGATTTTTGTAAGTTTTGAACAATATCTAAGGATATTATTGACTTTTTAAGACATTTGTGTGTGTGTGTGTGTGTGTGTGTGTGTGTGTGTGTGTGTGTGTGTGTGTAGGTTTAGGTGTAGGGTAGGTGTAGGGCCATAGAAAATACGGTTTGTACAGTATGAAAACCATTACGCCTATGGAATGTCCCCATAAAACATGTAAACCCAACATATTTTTTTTGAGGATTTTTTTAGAAGTTTGCGAGGATATTTGACATTTCCTATAGGATTTTTGTAAGTTTTCAACAATATCTAAAGATATTTTAGTCATTTGTGTGTAAGTGTTGATTTTTTTAGATATTTTCAAGGATATTCAAGTTTGTGAGACTTTTCAAACACTTCTGAGAAGTTTGTTGTGATATTTGACATTTCCTAGGATGGATTTTTGTAAGTTTTGAACAATATCTAAGGATATTATTGACTTTTTAAGACATTTTTGTGTGTGTGTGTGTGTGTGTGTGTGTGTGTAGGTTTAGGTGTAGGGTAGGTGTAGGGCCATAGAAAATACGGTTTGTACAGTATGAAAACCATTACGCCTATGGAATGTCCCCATAAAACATGTAAACCCAACATATTTTTTTTGAGGATTTTTTTAGAAGTTTGCGAGGATATTTGACATTTCCTATAGGATTTTTGTAAGTTTTCAACAATATCTAAAGATATTTTAGTCATTTGTGTGTAAGTGTTGATTTTTTTAGATAATTTCAAGGATATTAAAGTTTGTGAGATTTTTTTTTCAGACATTTCTGAGAATACTTTTCAAACCTTTTAAGGATATTTTCAGATTAGTGAGGATATTTTTAGAAGTTTGTGAGAATGTTTTTTAAAGTTTGTATATTTTATAAATGTGTTTGTGTGTGTATATCTTTTTTTTAAGGATACTTTCAGAATTTTGTTTTGTGGTTTGAAGTTTGTGAGGATGCTTTTTTCGAAAGTTTGTATATTGTATACATTTGTGTATATATATATATATATATATATATATATATATATTTAAAAAAAGTGTTGAGCATTCTTTCAGAATTTTGTTTGTTTTTAGACATTTGTGAGTATATTTTTAAATGTTTGTGAGTGTATGTCATGTGTGTTTAAAGTGTTTTTCTAACTTTTAAATAAAAAAAACTTATTGTATGGGCATATACTTAGACATTTGTGTCTGTTAAAAGCTTGCAAGAATATTTTCTGATTTTTTTAGTTTTTTTTTTAGACGTTTGTGATGATTTTTGACATTTCTGCGATTTAAAAAAAAAAAGCTTTTAAAGGATATCTAAGGATATTTTTTTTTACATATGTGTCTGTGTGATACTTTAAAAGATATTCTAGTTTGTTAGGTTGTTTTCAGACAGTTGTGAAAATATTTTTCAAAAGTTTTTGAGGATATTCATTATTCAGATTTGTGAGGACATTTATTAACCTGAACAAACATTAAGATTAACACAAAGATTAATAAATACTATATTAAATTAGTTAATGTTAACAAATGACAACTTATTATAAAATATTACTTTTTTAAATGTTTGTGAGTAATGTCAGATGTGTGCAGAATGTTTTAAAATAAAACATGTAAATAAAAAATCCTATTTTGTGGGGATATACTCAGACATTTGCAAAGATGATTTTTCTGGTTTGTGAGGATTTTAATCCCAATATTTGGTTCCCACAAATATAACACAACAAGTACATACAAAACAGGAAACGCAGCACAATGTACCTCTTCAGCATCTGACTGATAATCCTCATCCTCTCTCTGTCTTTTCTTCATTCTGCCTCTTTTATAAAGCGGGTTGTTCAGGCCCTGATTTGCGAATACCAGGAATCGCTGTCGTGTTTGTTTAGCTCCTATATTCCTGTCAGTCACAGAATATTGACTCTGAGAGCTTTTAATAATCTGCTGTTTAATCCAAGTCCGGACCCAGTCAAATCTGATTGTTTCCTGGAAACCTGCTCAACTGGACCACCTAAAGTGATTTAGTCACCAGAGTGTATGTGTCTGTCTGCATCTGTTCAAATTTGGTCATTTTATATGCTTGTCCTTTGAAAATGTCGGTCAGCATTCAGTGTTTCTGATAGACCAGCCGTCAGCGTGTGGGTTCACAGGTGTGTGTAAGTGAGTGTGACAGAAGGAGGGTCGTTGCCACTAGATGCAGATGCTCAAAGAATCCTTTCTTCTCCTTTGAAGTCAGTTCAAATGCTCTTTAAAGTGTGTTTGAGAGAGTGGGTGCACATGCAGTCATGTGTGTGGGGTGGGCGGCACTTCGTTCACACACTGCTCTGTGTCATAGAGTATGACTTTAAGATACATTCTGTGTAAACAACTCACATTATCTTTTGCAGTTTAGCTTATCTTGTTTTACTTGAAAACAAGATACAAATATTGATTAAGATTTTTTTTCTGTTGTCCATTTATTCATTTATTTATTTATTCTTAGGTTTTATGGACAAATAAGAGTGCCTAATATATAGAAAAGGAAAAATATTTGAAAACATATGCCAAGTTTGTGCAAATGTATTCTTCGTTAGTTTCACATGGTTTTGAAAATAGGGTTTTAAAAGATTTATTGACCTCGAAACAAAGCCATAAATGATATGATGTAGGTTTGTTTTTTCTAAGAATTATGAATAATATGGAAGCCTGTTTCCACCACTGAATAAAAAAATAAATAAAAAAGGTAATTGCACATTTTTGTCTCACAATTCTGACTTTTTTTTTGCAGAATTGGATGACACAAATTCACAATTCAGACTTTTTTCAAAGAATTCTAAGATATAAACTCGCAATTCTAAGAAATTAAGTCAGATTCGCATAATATAGTCACAATTGCAAGTTATAAAGTCAGAATTGCATGATATAAACATTTGCAAGAAAAAAAGTCAGAATTTCAAGTTTATCTCACAATTTTGACTTTATAACTTGTAATTGCAAGGTTATATCCCAGAACTCTGAGAAAAAAGTCGAAATGGCGAGTTTATATCACAATTCTAAAAAAAAAAGTCAAAATTGTGACTTTATATCACAATTCTATATAAAAAAAAGTTGGAACTGCGAGTATTTATCTAACAATTCTGACTTTATAACTCGCAATTGCAAGCTTATATCCCACAATTCTGAGGAAAAAAAGCCAGAATTGCGAGTTTATATCACAATTCTGAGGAAAAAAGTCGGAATTGCGAGTTCTTATCTCACTAATCTGAGAAAAAAAGTCGGAATTACAAGTAAATATCACTATTCTGAGGAAAAAAGTCAGAATTGCAAGTTTTTATCTCATTTCTGAGAAAAAAAAGTCAGAATTACGAGTTTATATCAATTCTGAGGAAAAAAAGTCGGAATTGCGAGTTCTTATCTCACTAATCTGAGAAAAAAAGTCGGAATTACAAGTAAATATCACTATTCTGAGGAAAAAAGTCAGAATTGCAAGTTTTTATCTCATTTCTGAGAAAAAAAAGTCAGAATTACGAGTTAATATCACAATTCTGAGGAAAAAAGTTGGAATTGCGAGTTTTTATCTCAGTTATGAGGAAAACAGTCTGAATTGCGAGTTTATATCTCAATTCTATATGAAAAAAGTTGGAATTGCGAGTGTATATCTCAGTTCTATATAAAAAAAGTTGGAATTGCGAGTTTATATCTCACAATTCTGAGGAAAAAAGTCAGAATTGCAAGTTTATATCACAATTCTGAGTAAACAAGTTGGAATTGCGAGTTTTTATTTCACAATTCTAAGGAAAAAAGTCGGAATTGCGAGTTTATATATCAATTCTATATGAAAAAAGTTGAAATTGTGATTTTATATATCACAATTCTGAGGAAAAAAGTCGGAATTGCAAGTTTATATCTCAGTTCTGAGAAAAACAGTCTGAATTGCGAGTTTTTATCTCACAATTCTAAGGAAAAAAGTTGGAATTGCGAGTTTATATCTCAATTCTAAGAAAAAAAGTCGGAATTGCGAGTTTATATCTCACAATTCTGAGGAAAAAAGTCAGAATTGCGAGTTTTTATCTCACAATTCTAAGGAAAAAAGTTGGAATTGCGAGTTTATATCTCAATTCTAAGAAAAAAAGTCGGAATTGCGAGTTTATATCTCAATTCTGAGGAAAAAAGTCGGAATTGCGAGTTTATATCTCACAATTCTAAGGAAAAAAGTCAGAATTGCGAGTTTATATCTCACAATTCTGAGGAAAAAAGTCGGAATTGCGAGTTTATATCTCACAATTCTAAGGAAAAAAGTCAGAATTGCGAGTTTATATCTCACAATTCTAAGGAAAAAAGTTGGAATTGCGAGTTTATATCTCAATTCTAAGAAAAAAAGTTGGAATTGCGAGTTTATATCTCAATTCTAAGAAAAAAAGTCGGAATTGGGAGTTTATATCTCAATTCTAAGAAAAAAAGTCGGAATTGGGAGTTTATATCTCAATTCTAAGGAAAAAAGTCGGAATTGCGAGTTTATATCTCACAATTCTAAGGAAAAAAGTCTGAATTGTGAGTTTTTATATCAATTCTGAGGAAAATGTCTGAATTGCGAGTTTTTTTTATTACAATTCTGAGGAAAAAGGTCGGAATTGCGAGTTTATATCTCACAATTTGGACTTTATAACTCGCAATTGTGAGTTTTTGTCATGCAATTCTGAGAAAAAAAAGTCTAAAAATGGTCAGATAAAAAGTTGCACCTTTTTTTATTATTATTATTCAGTGATAATGAAAAATTATTAAACTAAATAAGTCCTTTATGCTTACATTCTACAATTCAAGAAAAAAGTTTTTTTCACCTCAGAAAGCACAGTTTACTGTAGTTCAAGTCCGTTTAACCTCTGTCTAGGGAAACCAGCCACATACTATACAGAAAGCATATCCAGCGACGGCATTGTATGACTGCAACATTTTTTTTTATAAGAACCAGTCATATCTGACAGCCATAGAAATAAGTGTCACTTTGCCTGGCCTGTTGATTGGAACATCACAGTTCAGGATGTCTTCGTTAGACCATCCCTTCATCTCACCTCTGCGTTCTCATCTGTCATCCATCATATAAGCTCAGGTTACCACCTCCAGCCAAACAGTGCAGAAGGAAGTAGATTGTGTGAGCTGGATGTCTACCCATGCAAAAACTGCTGCCGCTGCTGGTGTATTTGGTAGACATGCTAATCCACAGCTGTCTCAAGTATATTTATATCTCGCTGTGTGGCTCAGAGTGTTATCATGGGTCACATGATCACTGATCATCTGCTTACATCTGTGTCTTTGTTAATAGCTGCATCGAAGGTGTGTTCAGCGTATGTTGTGCTGGCCATATAGTCTCACTTTTTTTTCCTTCTGGTGGCTGACGGCACATACTTAGTTAAAAAATGATGCTTGTCTGAACTTGAAAAAAAGAACTCAAATCATTTTGACCACAATTCAAACACATTTACACACGCTTACGTCTTCATCTGACCACAAGACTCTATCTGTCTGTCTCGGCTTAATCTCTACAGACAAGACTGTCTGAACTCACTCACACTCTCTCTCTCTCTCTCTCTCTCACACACACACACACACACACACACACACACACACATGCAGGGTGAGTAAATATATCCTCTATGCATTCAAAAAGCTCAGTGTCAGCATCTTCCCTGAAACATGTCATTCACAGAGAATTGTGGCTCGAAGGTTATTAAGTACAAGATGAATCGTTGTCGCAGAGATTTGCACACACACACACACACACACACACACACACACGCACTCACTGGTGCAGGTCTGTAAGAAAGATGCAATGTTATTGGAGTTACATAAATGGATGGAGGTTTGTGAGGAATAGAGAGATGTTATGTAAAGAGCTGGGGAAGGACAAAGGTTAATATATAGATAGGAAGAGAGAGAGAATGGGATTATATAAGGGGATTAAGAAAGGAGAATTTATCAGTGGGTTATAGTGTTATATAAACAGGCACTAGAGTGACCAGAGCTGTCCTGACAATACCTCTCATCACACACAATGAAATAAAATATATTAATACATACAAACACATATTTAAAGATTTCTTGTTTTTTTCTTTTTTTTTGTACCTGTATTAAGCGGATTAATGTAAAATGTACACTGCAGTGGTGGATATGTATTTAATTTATTATGTAACATAAACTAAATAATACATACAGTTTTTTTAAAATCAAATGTAAATTCATGTCTCAGTCACATTTCCTTGGTTAAATAAACATTACTTACACTATCAGAAAAAAAACAAGTAAAAAAAAATTCTATTTTATATTTTTACATTAATGTAATCAGTATTTTATTGATTTAAGCCATGTATGAATCTCATCAAGTATGTTTTTAAGCATTGTACATTTATTAAAATATTAACTCAAGGCAGTAATAATTTATTTAGTATATTTTATTTGTGTATTTTTATTTCATTCAGCTATTCTTTTTAATAGTTAACTATTTCTGAATTTTTAGGATCATCAGTCATCAAAGATCTGTAAATATTGATCACAGCATTTCACCAAGCTGATTACTCACTAAAAACTCATGTTTTCAAACCATTTTAAATCTTATTTTGACGTAACAAAGTGGTTACATTTGAAGAGGCATTTAGATGTATTTACACACTGTTTAATGCAGCTCAGAGGAACATGGAATGTTTTAAGCTGCAGTTACAAATACATAAATAATGTTTTGATAACGTAGAATACTGATTTTTAAATAATTTAAAAATGAAAAGATATTTTACATTTAAAATTTAAAATTAAAACTGCCAGTAGGTGGCAGCAAGTCACTGTTAAGTGAGTCATTGTGATTTGAACCAAATAATTTAAACGGTTGATTCATTCAGGAACAAAACACCAGCATGCTGCTCAGACGCAAAACAGTGCTGTGGCTTTGTTTGAAATGATTTTTTTGTTGGCAAAATAGAGCAAAAACAAAAAAATATGGTGTCTAAAACAATAGTCTCTTAATATTAACTTCTTCTTTATTCTTATTCCATATTTGTTGCCACAGCTTTGGAAGTGCCTTTTTCTGTTCTAAAGAAGGTGGCGTCCCAATACTTTTGTCCATATAGTGTATGTACAAGTCATTGGTGTTTGGTGATGAGTTTTTGGCTCAAGGTCTGCATTTAAAGTCACACCAGAGGTGTTCAGCTAGGATTAGGACTAGGATTAGGATTAGTTCTTCCACACTGACTGAATCCATCATTTTTCTGTGAACTTTGCCTTATACACAAAGCAATTGTCATGTTAGAATAGAAAGGGTCCTGTCCAAACTCTTGCTATGAAATTAGAAGCACACAATTCCCTAGAATATCATTACATGCTAAAACATTAAGATTTGTACTCATGGAAATTACTAAAGTAGTCAAACCTTTTCATTTAAACAGGGTGTCTCAATACTTTTGGCAATATAGTGTTTATAGTGTAGTTTAGATCTTTACAATTCTTTGTTTTAAACTTTAAAGAACCCAATAATTTTATTCAGGTTTAGATTCGATTTCACTACGGGCTAATGTTGTGTTCTTGTCTTTGTGCAGGTATTATTACAACAAGAGAATTCTACATAAAACTAAAGGAAAACGCTTCACCTACAAGTTTAATTTCAACAAGCTGGTCCTGGTCAACTACCCTTTCATTGACATGGGGTCTGCAGGTACAAAACAAGGACACACAAATCACATACATTCATTAACACAATAAAACACAGCTAAAACCTCCTGTGTTTGTCTTTCCGCAGGAGCGGCTGTTCCTCAAAGTGCTCCACCAGTGCCTACAGGTCCCCATTTCCGTTTCCCTCCATCAACTCCATCAGACATGCAGGTGCCTGAGGTGCTGCGGTCCCCTAGCAGCGAGGAACTGCGCAGTCCTGGGATGTTCAGCGGCCGCCGTATCGCCCGTGGGTCTGTCTCTGACTGCAGCGATGGAACTTCTGTCAACTCTGAAATCGAAGATGGGAACGGAGGCACGGCAGAGGAGAGAGTGACGGAAAGAGTGGCTGAGAGAGGAGGAGGCAGCGGAGGTGGTTTCCGAGGTGCCGTTCACCCTCGTCTGTCTCACGAGGCGATGTTCAGGATGTACGGTGGACCGGGAGGTCACAGAGGTCATCGAGTGTCAGAGGTTGGCGGACACAGGGTTCATCCCGAGCCTCTCTCGCCGTTCACCGTCTCGCCTCTACCCGGTCCGGGAGGTCCAGGCCTGTTGGCGCCACCTCTCTCGCCGGCGCTCTCCATGACCCCAGGCTCTCACCTGGCCTACACACCCTCCCCTACTCTGTCGCCCATGCCTGGCTCTATCTTCTCCTTCAATCCAGAGGACATGCAGCGCTACCTGCAGGCTCACACTCAGAGTGTCTACAATTACCACCTGAGCCCTCGTGCCTTCTTTCATTACCCAAACATCATTGTTCCTCAGCCTCAGCGCCCCGACAAAGGCTTGCCTGGACCCCAGGGCTGTGAACGCGGCCCTGCCGAGAGGCCTTCGGTGCTCAACAGCCATCACTCCACCCTTCCGCCACCTCACGCTCACCCGATTCACCATCACCTTGGGGAGGAGCAGCACCATTCTCCATTCAAGTTCAAGCTCCAGCCTCCCCCACTGGGCCGAAAACAGCGTGACAGTCAGGGTCGACAGAGCTCGCTGTCCTCCTCATCTACATCTGGACTGGGCTCTTCATTGTCATTTGGGAGTGACCTCAGTTCAGCCAGCGGATCAGGACTGGTGTCTAACTCCTCCTCAACTGGCTCGCTAAACAGCGCTGGGTTGCCCAAGATTAAGGTAATTCAGGATTTATGTTCAGTACAATCACATGCACAGCTATATTTGAGCTGCTACGAGTTTTTTGTTTTTGGTTTCTTGTTTTTTGTTTGTCAAATTTAGAAAAATTTGATGGTATGATTTCATTCAGACTAAAGGCTGGAATACACTTTGCAACAGGGTTTGTACAAGGTGCTTAAAGTATTTGAAATTGACTTTGAAATTTAAGGCCTGGAAAACCCTTGAAAGCAGCAATATTCCTAAAGAGGTACTTGAAAAGTGATTGAGTTATTGAAAGACAATTAGGGTTGGGCATCGAGAACCGGTTCCAACTTGGAACCGTTTAAAAAATAACGATGCCATTGGAATCGTTTATAAAATTTGTTTTCGATTCCGATCATCGGTTCCAAACACGCAAGTTTTGGTTTCCATTGTGGCCACCGTATTTCTGGAAATGCTTGCCGCGCGCTTGTTCAGTTGCAGCTATGGAGAACGGTAAGCGGCGCTCAAAAGTGTGGCTTTATTTCACACTAAGGGTGTACTCACACTAGGCAGTTTGAACCGTGCCCAAGTGCGTTTGACCACCAAAGCGCGGTTCGTTTGACTAGTGTGAGTGCTCCGAGCCGTGCCCGGGCGCGGCTCGTTTAGCCGGCCCTGGCCCGCTTGGAAGAGGTGGGACGGTAAAGTTGGACTCGGGCGCGGTTAGCATGCAGTGTGAGCGCTAACCGTGCTGGAGCACGGAACAGGACGCGTGATGTCGCGCTTTTGCGAGGTAATCAGCGTTTTTATAGTCCATAATCAAAGCTGCAAAGTCCTTGCTGCACTTCAGCTGGTACCTTGCAAACCTCCTCATACAAGCAGCACGATTGCGCGAAAATTTTCGTGCCACAAATGCGATAGACATGTTTAACGATAGGCTGTGGACAACCGCGGAACAAACGACTCAAAATTACTATCCACAAAGTAAAAGAGCGATGGACTAAATTGCGTTCAGCGAGAGCGCGCTCTTCCTGTGTTTTTACATGCAACACATGTGACAAAATGATATCTTGCACGGGAGGATGCACTACGAATATAACGAAACACCTACGCCTGCATGATGTACAAATTAAGGGGTGTAGCCTGTTTGACGTG
Organism: Garra rufa; assembly: GCF_049309525.1. Lineage (NCBI taxonomy): Eukaryota > Metazoa > Chordata > Actinopteri > Cypriniformes > Cyprinidae > Garra > Garra rufa. The sequence goes on from NC_133369.1 coordinate 25,290,773, forward strand.
CTGCGCAGGTCCACTGTCTCGTCATGCACAGAGAGTCCAGACCAGGGTGCAAGTTCTGCATATATAAATCTGTTTTTGGGCTGGTGCAGAGGCATTCCTAATTTTCTCCTACATGGGCTGCAGCTCCTAAAACTAAAACTCATATTGAATCAAAATAAAATTATCCTCTGTGAAATCAAATGAGCCTGTGACATGTTTTGACTCAGCCCACAAAGAATCGGAATTGAGAATCGAAAAGAACCGAAATCGAAAGGAAGAATCGGAATCGGAATCAGAATCGTTCAAATCAAAACGATGCCCAACCCTAAAGACAATGTATATAAGAAATTAGTGTTTAAATCAAAATTCAAAAATCATCTCATGATTTTAAAAAGCACATAGTGATCAGAATCAGTTAAACCATTACGTCACAAAATGATTCACTGTTTCAAAGCGCTCCAATTGGATTGCGTATCACTCATCAATCATTTGTGTCAGATCGGGACTTCAAATCGTGTATCGTGATTTCGCAATTTGATTTAGATTGGAACTTCGCTTATTACGAATAATTTAATTCTGAACGGGACTTCGGAACACGTATCGATTCATTAATCATTTTTTCCAATTGAATGATTTAAATCAAATGTTTCGCAATATGCGATTTAAAGTCTTGATCTAAATCAAATGATTCATGATACACAAAGTTTCGATGTAAGTCAAATTCCTGAGTCCTGATCTGAAATGATGGTTCGCAAATCATTTGTTGATTTTTTTTTTTCTAACAGTAGAAAACATCAAACCATTAAAGCAGTACAGTTTTTTTTTACAGTTGTTTTACTATAATAAAAGTGTTGTATAATTTGCAGAAATACTTTGTATGTGCTTCAGTTTATTTTTGCCATTTTTTATTAGTATATTTTTATTTATCTTTTTTTTTTTTAAATAGAAGACCTTGTTCGATAAGTGAGATCTCTGATTGAAGTCCTTGAAAATCAAAAAAGTAGTGCTTGAAAAGTCCTTGAAAGTCCTGGAATTTCATTTTACAGCATCTGTACAAACCCTGTATGCAAACTTATAAAAAGTACTAGGCATAACACATTTGCTGACTTTGTAAATGATTACAAAGTAAAACTGGGCATCATACACCAAACGATTGAGGATCACACACTACAAGCCGTTTTAAACTCACAAAGAAACCCTTTTAGCCTCATTGCTAGAAGACACATGATAAATGAAAACAATGTGTTCTAAAACTAGCCCGAAATATCAAACATGTTTGATATCTTTCGACTGGATGGAATCAGTCTGAAGTGAAAAAGTATGTGCCCATGATGCAATTTTCTGTGAAATGTGTAAACTCTTACTGCTCAAATTCTCTGACTTTGGGCAGCTAGCATTGACTCTGTATATTGCAAATCAGGCCAAAAATGTGCTAAGTCATAAAGTGTATTCCAGCATTAAAAGGTTTGCGGTGGAATGTGAAACTTTTAAAGCGTTTGTAAACGTATTGAAGGTTGTTCACACTGACTCCAAATAATAAGGGATAAGTTTTAAAAATGAAGCAATACATCTGTATAATTTCCTTGACAAGTCAGAAAATATTTAACTATTGAAATATATTGACAGCTTCCTTGAACAATGCTGAAAAGTCCATTAATTTATCCGGACCTTTCAGGGAATTACAAAAAAAAAAAAAAAGAATCAGACTAAAATGGTTTTACTTCTGTGACGCTAAAAGGGTTAGTTCAACACAAAATGAAAATTACCCCATGGTTTACTCACCCTCAAACCATCCTAGGTGTATATGACTTTCTTCTTTCAGACAAATACAAAATGTCCTGGCTCTTCCTTGCTTTATAATGTGAATGGCTGTTGAGATTTTGAAGCAAAATAAAGTGCATCCATCCATCATAAAATGTGCTCCACATGGCTCAAGGGGGTTAATAAAGGCCTTCTGAAGCAAAGCGGTGCGTTTTTTATAAAAGAAACAAAACAAAAAAAACTTTATAAACTGTAATATCTAGCTTCTGCTAACTGTTGTATACACGTTTGCGAGAGAGCGGATTTCCAGCGTATGATGTAGGCGAAAGCAATGACGAAATGCGGAAACGCAGAGAAGAGTGCAAAACAAAACACCAGTAACGAATTAGTGGTAAAAAAACGAGGATTTGTAAAGCAAAATGTCTGAGGTTTTGATACAAGCCAAGAGGAGACTGGTTTTCCCTTGCTTTAAACAAAATTTGGTTCTGGTGAGACTAGCATAATCTCACCAGAGTTTATGCTACGCCTATGTCCTACGTCACTCTCTCGTGAACATGCGTACAGTAGTTAGCGGAAGCTAGAGATTACAGTTTATAAAGTTTTAAATATGGATATTATTCTTATACACATGCATCAATTCACTTTAGGAGGTCTTTATTAATCCCACATAGCTGTACTTTTTATGAGAGATGGATGCACTTTATTGGACTTCAAAAAATCTCAACAGCCATTCACTGCCATTATAAAGCTTCGAAGAGCCAGGACATTTTTTAATATAACTCTTGATTGTATTTATCTGAAAGAAGATAGTCGTATTCACCTAGGATCATTTGAGGGTGAGTAAATTATGAGGCAAGTTTCATTTTTGGGTGAACTTTCCCTTTAACTTTAATATTTAAATTCCCAGTTCCCAGTCCTAGAAACCCCCAAAATAAGTCGTTTCAAAAGTGTAATTTCCAGGAATGAAAAACGTTCTCTCAGCCATCACAAACAACTGGAACATTAATTGAAATTGATTAGTCAGAAACACTCAACTCTGTCTTGACACTACATTCTCTCTCTCTCTTAATAGGTTGAGCCCATATCTGACATTGAATCCGAAGAGGAAGTCGAAGTGACTGACATCAGTGATGAAGAAGCCGATGAACGAGATGAAGAGTTTGACGTTTTCCCCGCTCACTACCACAAACACCGTCATCATCATCATCACCACCATCTTAATCATTATCCCCACAACCAAAAGCACCAACAGCCCAACGGCACTGATTCTGCAATCCACCATGATGAGGACTTGGAGGAGGAGGTGTTCAAAGCCCCTGCCCCTCCACCCTTCTTCCTCCCTCCCGCCTCTTCCTCAGGTGACAGTCGCCGCAGTGTGAAAACCGAACCCGTGGAGCCTGCGGACATGCAGCTGGCCTCCGGCGGACTCCAGCAAGCCAACTCCCAGTGCATCCCACTGAAGCTCCGGTTCAAACGCCGCTGGGACCAAGACCAGCACATGGAAGAGGCGGAGGACAAGAAAGTGAGAGGAGAAGAGAGGAACGGGACGCTGGAGGAGAGCGGGAGCGGAGAAGCAGAGAGCCCACCTCCTCTCGCTCACCACAGAGTCAGCGCCGAGCTCCACCGAGCCACGGCGCAGCTGTCACTGGAGAACAAGGAGTGCTGATACGCATCGACACACGTAGACGACTGCTGATACACAACTCTACAACTGCTGATGGACCCACACTCACACACGTGACTCTTTTTAGATCAATGACTGCTGATACTGACAACAGTAATACTGACACGTACACTGCACACTTAGACGAACTGACCCTCGCTTAATCGAATCCCGTTCCCCCGCCGAGGGGCTCGCCAGCACACGTTCCAGTACATCTCATCGCGACCGCTACGAGGAATGAGTTCACCCACGTGCCCCAGCGACCCTCAGGAGTCATGAACTTTGACCTTTGGCACTAGAGAATATTTTATATTTTTAGAAGAGAACTTTATTTTGCAAAGTGCCTGTGAGCTATCCCTCAAAACCCCACTGAGAGAACATCAGAAAGACTGCTCTGGTTTGAGGGACTTGATCTTCTTCTCCAGCAGCCCAGCATTATTATTCTTTTCCTCAGCGACAGACTGTGATGTGGTGGGATGCAAATGCACAGAAAGTCACAACAGACACTGTTCGAAAACCAGCCTGGTCAGAAGTCCGAACCCTCAGGGACTAAATCCCTCAGCACACACACACTCAAACTTAAACTCAAACGTGACCCCTTTCTTATTCCCTGTATGAAGCGTGTCTGATTGTGTGTGTGTGTGTGTGTGTGTGTTTCGGAAATCTAGCTGCGTGCAAGTTCTCAGGATATCTCCCTACTTTCCTTTTCTCCTTTTCTATCCAAACCAGCTCACCTTAAAACTCGCTCTCTCTTCCCTTCTCTTATTTCCCCCTCTGGGACCATACCTGAATCTCTTTCATTCCGTCTAGGACGAAATGACTCGGGCGTAACATGCGGTTCAGAGACCACACTCCTAAATCTCTTAAACGCTAGTTCCTTAGTTAGTCGACAGTCTGAAAGTAACACGCATTAGGGAGTTCATAACAAGCTTCCCTTGTATAGTCAGTCCTTCGGTGTGAACTAAACCAGCATCCACACAAACACACACACACAAGCTTGTACAGTGATACTAGACTAACTGGGACTCAATATTTAACTCTTTTGGCACTTGATGATGTACCCTTTAGATCAAGTGCCAGTCCTGATTAACTTTCCACAGCCGTGAACCCCTGGAGACTCGGGGTGGTGAAATAGCAGTTTCAATCCGTAATCCCAAACATTTACATACTAACTGAAGTATAGAAAGACAATAGAAGGCATGTGGCCAAAAGTCGCTCTCTCGCACACACATAAACACACACTTAAACACACACTGCCTCTTATGCCTTGTTTTAAATAGCATGTCTGAAAAGAAGAAAAAAGAACAGTATACACTCAATATACCTTTATATATTATGTGTTACACATATAAACGGAAAGCATAGCATTAACAGATATATCAGTTTCAGGGGGTTTGTAAGCGATTTGGTTTTGAGGGGATAATGTCACGATTTGGGTAGGGGAGGAAAATGTTGCTTTTCTTATCACGTTAATAAAAGGTGGGGCGGAGGAGCGAAAGACTAAATTGTACACAAGACTCTAACAAAGCGCATGAGAGCTTTGCACCACAGATGATGTGGCACATTTGGTTCTTTAACCAGCACGCACCTCCTCAACATCCTGTTCTTACTGCCACATTACTGATGTGTGTGTGTGTGTGTGAGAGAGAGTGAGTGTGTGTGTGTTTGACAGAGGCTGCAGGTCTCTGTGCATGTATGTCACACCACACCCAAGGCTGTAATTCGTTTGAGACTTGCATCATGAACCTCATAAACCTGTGCACTAAAGCCCTGTGGAAGTCAAGCGCACAACAGGGTGGCCAGTCGGACACTAGCCATGATATAATGGCTTTCCAGTGACAGGATGGAGTTATATCATGGGTGAAGTGTCTTTAATAGCTAAAATAATACATTAAAACAACATTGAACTGGCAACGGTGTCACCTCCTCAGTTTTGGACTCTTTCTAGCTGCCTTATTCCCACTATAATCAGATTTGATTATGTTTAAGATCTCCTCCTGCTTTCCTATTGGACGAGTCAAGTCTTTGCACTTGTTTTACCTCAAAATTGAGACGGGGTGAGCAGTATTGACCAGCGCGGTCTGTAAACGTTTGTTTGGGCACAAAGTGAGTGCGTTTATTTGTTTTCTCTTTGGCTGCTCTTGTTGGTTATCCCAGGATGTCACTTTTAAAAGTTTTTTTTTTTTTTTTTTTTTCACCCGAACTGCTCCTGTTATTTGCTCTCTGATGTCAATGTTGCTGTTCATCCTAATTATTATTAGTTATTATCATTATTTCGTTGACATTTTTTTTCTCCTCATGTTGTAGTCATGATAACATTGTATACAATACTGTAAGAGATCCTTTTAAAGAATGTTTCCCCCACCCCTGCCTTCCCGCGAGCAACCCGACAGTGTGTTTAGTGTAACATTTAAAATTTTTGTAAATTAACGTACAACTGTAACTTTAATATAGGTGGTATTGTGGAGAGAGATAGGATGGAGGAAGGGCATTCGGGGGAGGATCGGGCTTATGATTTGAACTCGAGTCACGTCATGTAATTGTTATTTTGTAGTGTTACTGATTTCTTGCTCTTGTAAATTTTTTTCATCTGGGGATTGTATGATTTTAAAAGATATATTGTGTATTGTTTTATTGTGTATAAGTCTCTATCTCTCTCACTTTCTTTCTCGAGATTTATTTCTGTGGTTCCATAATTCATAATAACAGGTTTTAATACCATGATGTAACATTTGAATTCCTCCTTTATTCATTTTTTGTGTTCTTTTTCAGAATTGTAATTAAAATGTAATCAGGGTCAATTAAACTGGTTAAAAGCCATCTGGTTTCTGCGTCCATGTTTAGTCATGCAAGTAGAATCTCCTTTCCTGAGTTTTGTAGAAGCTCTTGCGACATCTAGCATCTCAGGAGGCTCACATACAGTTAAAGTCAAAAGTTTACATACACCTTGCAGAATCTGCAAAATGTTAATTATTTCACCAAAATAAGAGGGATCATACAAAATGCATGTTATTATTTTATTTAGTACTGACCAGAGTTTACATGCACTTAATTTTTCTTTGAATGATCACAAGTCCTGCTTTGTCCTAAACAGAAAAGTCCTTCAGATCCCACAAATTGTTTGGTTTTTCAGCATTTTTGTCTATTTGAACCCTTTCCAACAATGACTGTATGATTTTGAGATCCATCTTTTCACACTGAGGACAACTAAGGGACTCATATGCAACTATTACAGAAGGTTCAAACTGATGCTTCAGTAGGAAAAACAATGCATTAGGAGCCAGGGGGTGAAAACATGTGAATCAGGGTAAAGTTAACTTATTTTGATAACTTATATGATATTTAGACAAAATAAAAAAAAAGTATGCATCCTCATTCCACTCAAAAGTTTACACCCCTGGCTCTTAATGCATCGTTTTTCCTTCTGGAGCGTCAGTGAGTGTTTGAACCTTTTGTAATAGTTGCATATGAGTGCCTCAGTTGTCCTCAGTGTGAAAAGATGGATCTCAAAATCATATAGTCATTGTTGTAAAGAGTTTAAATGCACAAAAATTCCGAAAAACCAAATAATCTTTGGGACCTGAAGAACATTTCTGAAGAACTGTGGGAAGTTTATCTGTTCAGGGCAAACAAGGAACTCATGAACAACTGTCAATAAACAACAAAAACAGCTGTGGATCATTAAGGTAACAACACAGTATTAAGAATCACCTTTGAACAGGGTCACTTTTATAAATTCAACTCTTATTTTCTCTTGTGGACTATATGTAAAAAAAAAAAAATCTTTTGTGTGAAATATCTTCAGGTCAGTACTAAATAAAAAAAAATTACATGCATTTTGTATGATCCCTCTTATTTTGGTTAAATAATTAACATTTTGCAGATTCTGCAAGGTGTTTGTAAATTTATACCCCCGGTTTCACATACAAGGCTTAAACCTAATCCTAGACTAAAATGTAAATCTGAGCTGTTTCAACTGAAAGAAACTTGCACTGACTGATCTTAAAATACATCAGTGCCTTTGCTTTGTCTCAGGATGCACATCGGTAATGTTTTTGTCTAAGCAAGTTTATAAAAAAATTACTTAAATGTCGTAACTGAACTATGTCAATTATTAAATAAAATAATAAATCAAATATATTTTCATGCAAAACAATATGCTTTAGACAACCATAAGCAGTTGAGAAGTTAGTTCTAAATTTATATCGTGTATCCACCCTGTTGATACGATATATAACATAGACTCTTAAAGACTGACCTCTGCTGTCTGAAGAGCAGAAGTACAAGTTATCAACTATTTATCAACCATTGATTTTTGGAGACATCCTTCAAATCTTTTTGCTCTTAAAATGATATACGTATTATAAATATAAAAGTACACGTTAATAATATTGCTAAATAAAACAATTATTAAATTTAGGGGTATAAGAATGTCATAATCTGATAATAAGCAAGACAAACATTTTGTAACTTTGATTATGATTGTGTTACGAGCCACTGCACATATGTCACTTCTCGTCTACTAAAAACCAGTAAATCTTTTTTCTCTCAATGTTCCACTTTATCCACCTTTTTCTTTAAGGTGGAGTAAGCTTATGGGTGAGACTTCCAATTCATTAGCTGCTAAAGGGAAATAACGAGAAGAATAACAACGTGTCGTGCAGTAAACAGTAAAACTGTTTGCACTATAAACCAGTGTGTTCATAATTAAGATAATACTTTAAAATAACATGATAAAACACACCGATTTGCAATATCAAGCAGCAAAACACGCTGTTTTGTACAGCTAAAAATAGCTGGATGCAGATGAGACCAAAAGCCAGACACATAAAATTTACAAATGGCTGCGCCCACTCTTATAAAAAGAAAAAGGTGGATAGCATCTGCTATAAGTGTCTGTGAAGGTGAACGTAGCTTAGCAGAGAGAGAAAACATTCACAGAGATGATTCAAATTAAACATTTTATGCTTACGCTCATTTTACACTTGACATTGCCTGATGACCTTAATTCACATGTTTACTTTTGTATTCACTACTTAAACTTAATGAGTAAGCATCAGCTCTGGCTAATCATTCAAATCAATGTTCTTTACGAGAAGTGACTGAATAAAATCTTCAGTAGCAGTTATTTGGATTCAAATGCAACCTGTGTTTATATTTCTGCCTCTGGTTCATCTCATCATCCCTGTCATGTTTTGTTTTGTCACATTCACTGTCTGTCGTCTCCCTTTTACTTCTTTTATCACTTCAGTCGTTGTCTGCATTTCAGAGAACTAGAGGAGGGAATGCGGTTCCCCGTGGCACAGTAGGAGTGTAGGGTAGAGGGATAGATGTATGACAGCTGATTGACACAGCACTGCAGAGCCTAAAGAAACGGGTCGTCATCATGGAGGGGGTCAGGTCAAAGGGCAGGGCTCTAGGGAGAACAAGTGCTAATAAGGGGGTATGACACTTGAGTACTACAAAAAGTTATTTCTTTGGAATACTCTTTTCATCTTGACGCTGAAGAACCTTAGCTCTTAGTGTTTTGAAACCCCCTAAGCCACCACACAGTGGCGCGTGTACATGTGTTTATAGTTTTACAATTGTGCTCATCAAGATAAAACCGACAGAGGTCGCTGTACATTGCTTTACCGTTTGAGGATGGCGCCTGAGAGTGCTTGATTCTGTCTACAACAGCGATTATGTAACGCCGTCTTTGCTTCTCAAAGGAAATTCACAACGAACATTCATTCGATGAATGTAGATGTACGCTTCAGTGCGTCTACGTTTGAAAAAAAAAACAAAGTTTCCAAACAGTACTTGTATTTGGACTAAATGTAAAAGTGTACTACTTATTTTTACGTCGTGTTTCGAAACGGTGTCTTATATCGCTTTCATCAGTCTCTAGTATGTTGTCCTACTACGCATCAAGCATGGGGTTAGGCGAGTACGTCAGGCCACGCCCCTACCATCCAGCTGGTGGCAACATGCTTGATGACTTCATCGCTGAGTTTGCTCATTGGCTCGTCGACGAGGCCCCTCTGGCCAATCACATGGCGGCACGATGACGTCACCTCCAAAATCCTGCAAGGGTTGTATGGATGGGGCGGGGCACAACGACACATACGTTAGAGACAGCGCTATGATTGGCTGTCGCACACGAGGTGAGGGGCTGTTGCTGAGAGAAAAGCAAGCGAGGCAGAGTGGAAAAAATTGAGAGCGAGAGCGACAACAGTCCATCTCGTATTCATAAGCATAGTATTGTGAAAATGAAATAGCTACTCAGGGAAACACAGGGAGGGCTTTACTGTGATTAAACTAATCAGTTAGGGATTTCACTTTTTTCTTTTTTTATCCTCAGAACTTAACTAAAACAGTGTTAAAACTGAAACGTACGAGTTTTTTTGGAAAGTAAAAGTTGGAAAGTGAAAAACTAGGATGAAGTGTTGCGCTGTAGTTTGTGGTAAACACGCATCGAAAACTCGTATCGCGTTATTGGCCAGCGCTTCTTGAACACTTCCCTAGTGCCCGCCCACACCCTGTTCCTATGGTTCCCAGCGCTCTCATTGGATACTGTAACTTTTGGAGTGAGCGCCGGCTTGGTATCTAGCCTCGCTGCGATTGGCCCAAAGCGCCTGTCAATCAAACGGAATAAACCACGGAGAAACGCCTCCAAGTTTGTGCTGTCACATTCATAGGTTACTGTATGTTTCAGTGCGCTCTGATTGGCCAGGCGGGCCAGCTGTTAGTGGTTCATTCACCATTTTGTGACTGTAGTGAAAAAAGGGATTCATATAGTTTTTAATCCCTGTCTGAGTTGCTGTTGGGAGGGGGGCGAAGATGTTTTACGGAGGACCGATATAAAGTAAAATTCCCGGCAGAGAGAAGACATGGATGGACGTTACCCGCCACTTCAGTCGACAGGACAGAGCCCATCTGCAATTTGCACCGTAAATTCATCGGTTGCCTCTTAAGTATTTCTGCTGTTTTGGTAAGTAGTTATTACTCGAACGAATCCAGCGATAATATTAGTGACAACCCGTGTTTTAGACACGAGTGTTGTGTGCAAAAGACAAATGGAGAACACTAAAATATCAAAGAAGGACCCAGAGCAAGAAGAAGAAGAAGAAGGAAGGGGGTGGGGATGCAGAGTTAAACTTTGTCAAATGTTTTAAAGACAAGCTTTTGAGTAATTTATTAAGTGCTCCTTTTCAGAATTGTTTTGACTGAACGGCATGAGTTTGAGCAACTTGAACAGAGAGGACTGGCACTCATGCACTGCGTTACGCACTGGCAGGATTACGAGGAAGGACTGCACTACCTACAGTACTAGCGAGTAAGAACGTCACGGCGCCAATGTAAAAACAAACAAATTAATACTTTACTCCGTAACCGACGCTATTACTCGGACTTACTACACGCGCTGTCATCGCCTCTCTACTAGGACGGCTCACAAAGGTGGATAATTTGCAACTTTTGCTGCATGTACGTCCTTATTTGACATGGACAACCTTTGCGTAGTGTTTTTGCGCGTCACCGCGAATGTGTTTGAACACCTTTTAAAGCTTGTTTTACTCTGTTACAAGGCCTTTCCTTGTCTAATTTAGCTGTTGCGAGTCCTTGGCATAGTACTACTCCCGTGACATTGCGAAGCGCTGCGAGTACTACTACTACCACCACCGGCGGCTTTCGTGCGCATTCTGACGGTACGCTTTCCATTGTTGTGCATTATTGCAACGGCTCACCTCTGAGTCCAATACATGTCGGAATACGAAATATAAAAGAGCCTTTCATCCAAACTGCAGTTTTATAATCAGTTAATTTTGTAGTTAATTTTTTAAAAGTATCATTCAACGGGCCTCCTTGAATAGAGCCAAGTGGGTTTTTCATGTTACACACTCCTGAAAATGTTGTCATCTTCAGAGATGCACGTAAATATGAGTGTCTCCATAATGATGCCTCAGTTTGCCTGCATTAACATCATCCGTCAATTCATTTTTCATCAGGTCATAGTGATAATAGGTGTTTGCCACAGAGCACCTTTGCTCCTTTGGGTCAAATGAGTGATATTCTTCCATGTCTGACTGATGGTGGTGGAGGGTTGTTTTGGGCAGCCTTTCGTCTACGTCACACGGTACATGTACTGCTTCAGCATCCATACAGCTCGTCTGGAATGCGCTTTATACTGATTTCAAAGAGTTTGAACTCTTTGCAGGAGATTTTTTGAGTGCAAACTGCATGGCTGCTGATTTTTCAAAGACCGATGCCCCTTGTTGTGCACTCGTCTCTTGAGTTTCTCCATGTTTTTGCTGCTTCATGTGTGTAACTGTAACACCCCCTTGGTGACCCAGTTTAAAGTCCAAATAAAGCAGGTAATACAGTTGGAAATGTTCGGGCTTGGGGAGGAAGGAAGTCATAGCACCCATGCATGCCCCTGAGCTGCACGACACTGCACTGCTGCAGCCCTGCACCCTTCTGCATGCCCCAGAATGCACATTTGCAGAACAATCTGTGAATGAGCACAAAATCAGTGTTGATACGCAATGTGTTGTGTGGAGTGGGCAGATCGTTGACTTGAAAATCGCACACGTTGTGGTGTATGTCATTGTCGTGGGTTGGTTTTGTTGTTTTGTTTATTTGGTATTTATCCGCATTTTTGCATGTTTATTTTGCTTCGTAACACTGCGGTGGAGCGATGCACTGTAAGACTTATTCTCCAATTAAATCCGAGTACTGTGACAGGCTGGCATACTGGCATCACAAGTGCGTGTGAGTCTGTGTCCCCCTTTTCTGTCGCACATCAGTCTGAATATATAAGATAGGAGCTTTATTGACCCCTGAAGGGAAAGACTTTGGTTTGAACAAAGTCTTTGACACAAACAGTTGCTCCATTGACAACTGGTTCACCGTCAGCAGTGTGTGTGTGTGTGTGTGTGTGTGTGTGTGTGTGTGTGTGTGTGTGTGTGTTTGTGCTTGGCATTGGTGTGTGACGCATCGTATATACTTGGCTTTACATTTTTACAAAATAGATCATTATGCAAAATCACAATGGCTTAACGCTCAGTATTAAATTCATAATATCACCTTTTAATCTGGCTGAGCTGAAATATGTTCTGGCTCATTTGATTCACCTTAATAAATGTATAGCCTGTGTGCATAATGACTATAAAACAAAATGGATTCGTTGAGCTGTACAAATAGGAAACATTTATTATTAATTCTGAAATAAATCATTTGACCTTTAGGATCAGGGTAGAAATTCTCATCCATATATCAACTCAAATCAAGTGTGTATGTGTTTCAATAGTGGATTAAGGTTGTAACGAACAGCAGTTGCTGGCCTGAAGATGAGGATGGCAGGTTTTACAACGATGTTCACACAGAGCCGTATAATACAGCAACGCTTCAGCTGAAAACTCTCTGCTCAGAGTGTGTGCCTGGATTGGATTTGTGTCATATGGCTGACGTAAGAGTTTTTCTTGCTTTAGTTAGACCTTTAATACAGGTATCATGCTAATATTCAAAATGCTGAGGCTTCGCTTGACCAGCTGTAGTCACATACGTCGGAGTCAGAGCTGTCACAGTCACGCAAAGTGGACATAGGATTAGCTGAAAGTGCGTGAGTGTAGTTTTGCACGTCTGTTGTTGGACAAAATACATATCTGAATGTTTTTATATAGTTTATAATTTGTAATTAACCATTTTCAGAATGTGTTAATCTGTCTTCTTATAATTTAAGATATAGATGCACATCACAGATTGCTGTGGTCTCGTTTGTTTTGTTTTGTGTGTTTTTTTTTTTTCTGTTGCAATACTTGTTTTTTTTTAGACTAGAAGTCTATAATAATAAAATAATCCTTTTTGGGTAATTAATAACAACTACTCCACTAGTCCCCCCTCCCACAATTTACCACCTTGAATTAATAAGGCATGACATGTATATATTTGACCCTGCACCAGAAAACCAGTCATAAGTAGCATGGGTATAATGTAGCAATAACCGACTAAACATTGTATGGGTCAAAATTATAATATTTTCTTTTATGCCAAAAATCATTAGGATATTAATTAAACATCATGTTCCATGAAGATATTGTGTAAAATTTCCTACCATAAATATATCAAAACTTTTTGGTTAGTAATATGCATTGCTAGTAACTTGATTTGGACAACTTTAAAGGCGATTTTCTCAATATTTGGATTTTTTGCATTTTTCAGATTTCAGATTTTCAAATAATTGTATCTCAGCCAAATATTGTCCTATCCTAACAAATACGTCAGTGGAAAGCTTATTTATTCAGCATGAATAAAATGACCCTTATGACTGGTTTTGACTGGTCACATATATTTATTTTTAGGTAGGAAAATATTGCTCCATTTATTTGACGGCTGGATGATATCAAAGCATTACAACATTTACATTAAACTTGATGCACATTACAGCATTAGTACTAGTTCTATATCACTCACAGCTTGGTAAGTTGTCCAGCATATTCATTTATTCTAGGTAAATCTAAGCAGCAGATTTGAAAAGCAAAATATGTGAAATACCAAAGGAGGCTGAAATGATAGTGATTTAATAATCAAATGTAATTTCCAGTGGTTCAAATCCATGAGAAGTAAATCTTCGGCTAAATAGTGATTTTATGGATTGTTAAAGTAAAAGGGTCACATGTTTTTTAAATTGTAGGTTGTGCAGTTTGACATCATCCATGGAGTTTTCGGTTTCCTGGGCAGTTTTTTTTTCTAGAAGCTGCAGGGATCTGTGATTTTATGCAAACGTAGCAGCGCTTTTAAACAACACGCTTAAGCTTCCCAGCTGAGAAGATTATATATGATCATGGTATATTTCAAATTGCTGTGATAAATTTTCCGATCATGAGCATGGCGTAATTTGTTGAATTCTGTCAGCCATAAACAAGAAGTTGAAAAATCGTTCGCAGTACTAAATTATATACAAACTTAAGGGTCATGTTGGCTCTACATCAGTTAAGCAACAACTTCGCTTATCATATATTAATAGACCAAGGACGAGGAAGACGTAGCATGTTCAGGATTTATTGTGTAAAAGATTATGATACACTTACAATCATATTATAGCTTTATTACTTAGGATATTGCAGTTATGCTTTGACTTTTGAGATATTTATTAACATGAATGTTATGTATTCCGAATTTTATTGTGTGTTTGCTTTATTGTTTTTAATATTTCATTAAATTTAATTGGTATGCTGGGTGGCTCTAACTGAATATAAACTCTAGAATAATGTTAGCAAATTACAAACCAATGTGATACAACACAAACAACTGTGGCTTAGACTTACACTATGATTTGTTTGTTATATCATTTATTGTGAATATTGTTTTTGTGAATTTACTGAAATGTGAAAAGCAGTTTATTGAAATTGAGCACAGTAAACATTTGTGGGCATGTTCTTTTTCTTTTTGAAGATCGATCATGTGGTATGAGTCATAGGCTCTTTACCACATAGGCCTAATTACTTTATTTTAAATGTTCTTAGTGCATGGATCAGGCCTGGCTCTTAGGGTGTTTTTTTTGGCCATTATTTACTTACAATTATTTCTTTTTGACCTCCCTGTCACTTTCTTTGTAGTTTTAAGATTTCCAAGACTTTCTGACTCCCCATCAGAGGAAATACAAGGGGAAAACCTGATATTAAATTACCAACCTACGCTGAGTTCAGACAAAAAAGCTGATAATAGTGTAATTTACTCTGAATTTTGGCTTGATTGTTTGAGAGTTGGTACTATGCTGACTCATGCATTGTGTTTTGATATGTGCATCTAAGTAACCTTCCGAAAATTCGAAGGTTGTAACGATCCTGAATTTTGAGTTAAGCCTAATAACATTGTTTTCTGTATAATATTCCATGTAGTAACCAGGAAGGAAATCTCTCTCCATTGCAAATAAACAGTTTAAGGTCAGTAGGAACGGTGGGTGGGGTGTCTTTTGGAATGACTCAAAGAATTCCCCAATTCTCCTTTTAAAGCCATCTCTCACAGGAAAATCCTGTGCGTGTGTTGTTTGTGTGGGAGTGTCTGTTTGCACATTTTTTTGTTAGTGGGTGGGAGTGTGGAATAGTAGAGAGAGTGAGAAATTGACTGTAGAGGAGTGTGATTTCACACACGTGTTTGTGTGTACGAATTAATAAGGACAGGCTGGTAAAGGGGGACTGGCTTAATATGCATTTTATGTGTAGAGGAGCGAATGTTTGTGTTTTTTCTTGCTGAATTCTCAGCCTGATTTTCCACATGTTTGTGTATTGCAGCGTGACAGCAGATGCTAAATATGTCTGTTTTGTGTGTGTAGTATGTAATGTGGGTATGGGAAAAGAGGGAAACGAAGCGCCCACTGAATCCCAATCTGGTATATGCACATGGGTGATACGGATCCCCCTCACATCATTTTGATACGCAGACATTTTCCTGTGAGATACACATTCACACAAAAAAAATTACAATCACGAGAAATAAAGAAATGTGCAACGTTGATTGTTGATTTGGCATTACTTTTTATGTTTTAGGACATACTACAGTATTCACTTATGAAACAAAGCCAATTTGTTTTTCTATCGGCATGACAGCCAACATAAATAACCACTGTCTTGCCTAAAGCAGCAAAATCAATATGGTTAAACATGCCATCATGCAAATCTGCTATCAAATCTTGATTTTGGAATTTTGGAATAAAATTCAGGTATTTTTATGGGTGCATTTATTTTCGTCTACTTTTTTGAGACCGCCAGATACTTTAAAACGTGAATATGCATGTAATCGATAAAAAAACATTTAGCATTTTGTACTTCGTTGAACTCGTTTTAAATAGTAACATTGGATTATTGGGTGACAACTATGGACACATAATTTCATTATTTTTACATCGTGTTGCCTGTATTTTTGAAACTTTCATTCTCAAATAAAGTACATAGCTTTTTACTTATGATGTATTGTCTATTTAAAATGTCATACAGGACATTTTTATTTTAAGCTTTTTTACTGTTAAAAGTTGTGTGTTAGCTAAAACTTGTCACTCTAAAAATTTATCATGTACCCAAATTAAATAGATTAAACACAATTAAAATTTTTCCTACTGATGTGAATATATATATTTACGTCTGGGCGCTTTTGACTTTCTCCCTGACAATGGCATTTATACCACTTATGTACCACATATCACCTTCTCCTGTAATGATGAAAACGGATGAATTGTTTTTTTAATGTTCAAATAATAAATAATAATATTTAATAATATTAACAAAATATATATATATATATATATATATATTAGGGGTGGGCATAGATTAATTTTTTAAATCTAGATTAATCTAGATTAAATCTTGGAATTAATCTAGATTAATCTAGATTAAAATGGCTAATTTGAATTCTGCTGAAGGCATTCAGAATATGTGTGCTACCCAAATAATGACTAAACATGTTACACCGTACTTTTATTTTGACGGGTTGCCGTGAAGTTTCTGTGTATACAGTATGATATGATGCGAGTTTTCTCAAATGAAACGGTATAAGTGACACTCACAGCAGTTTTGGAGATTGAGTTTATCTGTTCATGTGAGATGCAAATGCCAAAAATTACCGGGAGCGTCACGTGTGCTTCAGTATGCGTGTAGTAAAAGCGAGTCTCCACCATTCATTGGATGAATTTCATACATACAGCTAGGCAAACGGAACATACCGGATTCATATTAAAACGGTCTTTTTGCATTTCAGTTTTCACAGACACTAGTCCATATCGCGATTTGAATTAAGTGACAGACCATGTTTGATTTATGAATCCAAAAAACGACGAATTTACGTGGCATTTCGCGCTATAATAGATTCGGTTTTTATGAATGAAGGACGACGTGATCCCGTCTGTGTTTTGGCGGAGGAGACATAAACGCGCGACCATATTCTATAGTCTTTGGTATACATCCGCGTTAAACTATCAAGGTGAAAGTCATCATATCTTGCGTAGTTTAGACCCAGCTCCCAACCCAATTTTGAGAATAGATTAACGGCGATATTTTTTTTATCGCCCGATAAAAGTCTCACGTTAACGCAGCACGTTAACGCCGATAACGGCCCACCACTAATATATATATATATATATATATATATATAAAAAATCCAAATGCCTTTAAAGAAATGCTATAACCTTGACTTTCAAAAATGCTATAACAATGACCTTCACCTACAAATTTACCATAAAATAAAACTTTATGCACTTTTAAGTGTTTTCCCATATGAAATGAAAATTTACAGCACAGGTTTAAGCATGGAAATAAAAACGCAATATCTAAAAATATATATTTTCTTTACATCATTTGACTTCAGTGTGTATTTCAAGCATTATGATTATTTTGTTTTCAAAATCAAAGCTTTTTAATTGTACATGAATACATTTTGATCATCCAGCCTTGGTTTCAGAAAAGTACTTGGTGTACTAGAGAGTGTGTCCATTGCTGAAGGTTTCCTCTTTGTAAATATTCTTTTTTAAATTTGTTGCTGCATGTGAAAGTTCCTTGTGTTATTTGTAAGCATACTCATTGTCTGCTTTTTTATGACAGCCTTTTATTCTATTCTATTCAGATAACGTTGATATCTAAACATCTGCCTTAATATAAACATTACATTACTTTTTTGTACATTTTTGTATATACATTTTTGTATAGAACTACTATTACTGTTTGGACACATTCACACACATGAAGCAGTATCTTCCCAGTTACTCAATACTAACAAGGAAATGTCTATTTATTTGTATCTTCTTCACTTTTGTCCTTCTTGTTACAGGTTGTTGTGAGGAGAAGGAAAAGAGGTAAACCTCAAAAAAGCCAATTCAACAGGAGAAACGAAAGAAGAAAAAAGGAAGAGATAAACAGTTGCCAAACTAAAAAAAGATGAGGCCACCAAAGAAACAGAGAGGACGCTCTCCTTTATCAACAAGAGGAAAAGGAGCAAGAAAACGAGGGGGCAAACTCGAAGGACATTCACAGACAGCACCGCCTGGACCTTCCAACCAGAAATACACTCCATCCAAAGAAGATAGCACTCAGGACAAGCATATCAAGAGTAGCAGCGTCCTAAACACTGAGGGGTTAAAAGAGCAAATAAAAGAAAGGACAATGGAAACGTCAAAATCTGAAGAGAATGCAGTAGTAGTGAATAAGGCAAAAAGCCCCAGGAACGTTAACACTAACAGTTTAACAGATAACACAGACTCGATCAAGATAGCCAGCAACGCACATGAAAATTCACATAGTAATAGCACAGATATCTGTAACACAAACACACAAAACTTTACTAGCACAAACAGTAAAGGTAGCAGCCAACATGCAAACAGCATTGCTAGCAATACACAAAACACAGATACTACAGCCAACAGTTTAAATAAAAATAACTCTTTGAGTGCCAACCGCACTTCCACCACACCCTCCAGTCGAAAAACAGCCACTTTCAAAGCCAGGGTGCCCAAGAAGAAATACATGTATGAACATCAAGCTTCCAGTACTTCTCCCATCAGTTCAACACCTGTAGCCCAACTCACTATTCATAGCAACCATTTAAGTTCTTCACACAACTCTATTTCTCAAAGCACTATTCCTGTGGTCAGAAATGATTTAGTTAAAGCAGATATTTTGCATCTGGACAATAGTGGAAATAACAGGAATAAAATGGGAAAAATAGCAAGCACAGAAACTCCAAAAGGAGATAGAACTAAGGCAGATATGTTGAAAAGTGAGGTGACTTCCGAAGGAGAGAAGGTGGTCCAAATGGTGGAAGTAGATGGATATGGGGAGCAAGCCCCAAATTCTGTGCGCTCATCATCCACAGACACAGCCAGCGAACACTCTGTGGATCTGGAGGTGCTTGAGCCCTCTTGTGTGCAGCTAAATTCAGGGAACCATGTAAGAGCGTCCAGAAGATTCAACCTCTGCAACAATTCAACCCTGTCTGTCCTCTTGTCCCCTAATCCCACACATATTGAGCAGGGAGGATCTGCAACAATAGCAGAAGCACTAGCTAAGGGACTGAAAAACCAAAGGGTGTTAGCACGTAGAAGACCAAGAACTAATATAAAGAAAGATGAGAAGCTGATCAAGGAATATGTATTTATCTGTGGTGTGGTGCGTGGCTCCAGTAGAGAGCAGCTGAATGTAGAGTTGCAGATTAATGGGGAGGGGACACTGCTGTCATATCCATTTCATACATTAGTAAGTCGCCCACACCAACCCATTGACCTCATTTTAGACGCCCCGCCCCCAGGAAATGAACTTGTGGAGGTTGGGACGCGTGTTTGTGTGCCTTATGGAGGAGATAAAGGTAAAGAGTTGTACAGAGAAGGTGTGGTTGCTCAGGTAGACTCTCACTCAGCTTACCCCTACATGGTGCTTTTGCAGGAGGAGTTAGAGCAGGCGAAAGAAAGGTGCAGCAATGAGGAGACGCAACAGACTGTGTGGGTTACCCGCCAGAACTTGCGCCTCCTTGTTCCACCATGGGACGGGGTTATGAGAGAGAAAGAACGGGAGGAGAGAGAGCACAGGGAGGAGATAGAAGTGGAGAGAGAGCTATGTCAGTTAAGTGAGGGAATGGATTTGGTAAGTGCAGGTCCTCCCAGGGAGAACTGCAGATTCCCATCTGCAGATGCAGGGGTTCATCACTTTGGAAGCACACATGTTTCATCTTCCACTTCACCAGCAGTTGTTATGGTAGCAAACAACGTGTTTAGTCTAGCAACTAGGAGGGAGGATGATGGAACTCGGAATAGGGAAAGAGTTCGAGAAAGAGAACACGAGCGAAAGCAACTGCAGACTCCAGAGGTGGACATGGAGGTCTTGCGGCTTAACATGGCACCACTCAGAGATGGAGGAGGACCCGTAGTCTCAGGGGGACCAAAAGCAGGTGTGCCTAATCAGCACAGACAAATTCTTTCTAAACCTCCTGGGTATCCAAGTCCCATTACAATGGTGCGAGGCATCTCCGGGACTTCTTTAGGAAGTCCACAGCCCACCCCTTCACCTGCAGTTTTAGGGTGTGATGGGGGGATCTCTCACCCCATGCCACCCTCTGTGCCTCCTTCCCCCAGCTCCAGGGGTTCCCTGACACCTCTGGAAAAAACTCCTACACCTTCACAGACCTCCACCCCAATTCCAGGGAGTTCTGCCTCTTCTTCTGCTTCTTCCTCAAGATCAAGGACACCATTGTCAGCTGCCCAACAGAAATACAAGAAAGGCGACGTGGTTTGTACACCTAATGGAATCCGTAAGAAGTTTAATGGCAAGCAGTGGCGCCGCTTGTGCTCACGAGAAGGCTGCATGAAGGAGTCCCAGCGTCGTGGGTACTGCTCTCGTCACCTCTCCATGCGTACCAAAGAAATGGAGGGAGCAGTGGGAGAGAGAGGGAGCGGAGGAGGTGGAGAGAGTAGCTCAGGGACTGTGACACCTTCAGATCTGCGAGGTCGTGCTAGCAGTGAATTTGACTGGGATGAGACTTCTCGCGACAGTAGTGAGACAAGCAGCCGAGGTACTGACTCTCGTCCACGTCTTGGCTTGCCATCACTGCTTCCCCAAGATTTCTCTCGGTTTGACTTTGATGAATGTGAAGCTGCAACTATGCTGGTATCCCTGGGCTCAAGGTCTGTAACACCCTCATTCTCACCGGTTTCAAATCAGTCACCATTCTCACCTACACCTTCCCCATCAGCTTCACCACTTTTTGGCTTCCACCCTGCAAGTTTTAGTCCTATTACTGCCTCTCCAGTCTTGCCTCCTCGGCGCCACAAACACCCCAGTGGAACCAACAGTGGTGTCCCAAAACATGGAACAGGATGCACAGAGAGGGAGAAAGACAGACACTTGTCTGGTATTGTGCCATCCTTCCACACCAATCTAACCTTCACTGTACCTATGAGCCCAGGCAAACGCAGGACGGATGCCCCACCTCCCCCAGTCCCACTGTCGCAGGAATATGGCAAACCCGATCAGGAACAGGAAAGCTGTCATAACCCCTCTCTTGTAACAAATCTCTGCATTATTTCCCCTCAGACCACTACTGTCACACACCCCCAAAGACTGCCTTCAACCACTGCCTCTTCCCCACCCGCTTCTCCCCTAAGCTTAGAATCAGGTTCACAATGTACAGTCTCCCAGCAGCCTTTGAGAGACTCTCCAGTAATAGTGAGAAATCCTGAGGTTCCTTTAATAAAGTTTACAGAACTCCCACTGGCTAGAGTTGCAGAGGTGGACAGGACCAGTTCCACAGAAAACAGCCAACCTGGTGTACATTCAGAGACAGGACTCCAGGTTCCTGTTCCAATTAACGCTGCTTCCACTAATGGATCTGTCTTACTGCAGAATCCCACCTCAACTCTTGTTCTAGTGTCTACTACCTCTTCCATTCCAAACCTAACCCCTGCAGGTCTACCTACGCAATCCAGCGCCACCTTAGCCTGCATATCGGTGCCTAGCCCTGTCCCAAGGCCTGGTCTCATTGGTGCGGGTGATGGAGGGGGACAAGATAAAAGTGGCCAAGTGACACTACAGCAGCCTGTCCCTTGTCACCCAGCTCCTACTGCCCTGCTGCCGCTCATACTTCCCACAGAGACCTTGCATCCTGTGCCATGCAAAGACATCATCATGGGGCGTCCTGGAACAGGTAAGAGAATTCTATAATTACATTTAATGCTAACACCAATGTTACATTGTGATGCCCTGGACAGGTTATTTTGCTTTAATTACACAATAACAAAAGAGAAGATTCCATGTTGGACTAATTCAATAAAAATGTAAAAATAAAAACAATTTAGAGAGTAAGGATGCACCATTATTTGTCAATTTTGTCTATGGACACAAAATATTAAACAGATTGAATATTATTTTTAAAATGTGTTTTGGAAGACTGTACAAAGAATATCAGATTTAGATCATTAAATAAATGTAGCAAATTTATTTGTTTTTAATGACATTTTTTGGGTAAATGGCAAAGTGGTAACTTTTTTTTTCTTTAAGTTATGTAGCTGTTAAGTAACAAAACTATTTTACTGATTAAAGGATTCACTCCTGAATTAAAATGTCCTCATAATTTACTCACCCCCATGTCATACAAGATGTTTATGTCTTTCTTTCTTCAGTTGAAATAAATTACATTTTTTTAAGGAAAACATTCTAGGATTTTTCTCCATAAAGTGGACTTCAATGAAGATCAGCGGGTTGAAGATTTAAATTGCAGTTTCAATGCAGCTTCAAAGGGCTCTACATGATCCCAGACGAGGAATGAGGGTCTTGTCTAACAAAACTATTATTTTCTTTAAAAAACAAACTATATACTTTTTAACCACAAATTCTTGTCTTGCAATAGCTCTGTGATGCACGTCCATGACTTCACACATTACGTAATCACGTTGTAAATGTCACACATGATTAGTTCCTCATCTGTGTTCTTCAGTTTTTTGAAAGGTAGGGTAGGGCAGGGCAAAGAACATCTTTTTTTTTTCCTTTAAAATCATCCCACATTGTTGCATTACCTTTCTTTGTTAAGGGCTTTATTTGCACATTCGTTTTGTAAGCACTGGGTTGGTACTTCCGTCTACATCATGCATGACCTTTCCAACGTGACTACATAATGTGTTAAGTTGTGGACACAGAGCTAGTGCAAGATGAGCACTTGTGGTTAAAAATATATACTTTTTTTTGCTAGATAGGACCCTTATTCCTCAACTGGGATTGTGCCCTTTGAAGCTGCATTGAAACTGCAATTTGGACTATCAACCCACTGACTCCCACTGAAGTCCACTATATGGAGAAAAATTATCGAATGTTTTCCTCAAAAACCTTAATTTCTTTTCAACTGAAAAAAACATTAAGATCTTGGATGACATTGTGGTGAGTAAATTATCAGGAAAGTGAACTAATCTTAGTTCATAGTCCATATTTTGCTTAAAAAGTTCCTATATAACTAGTTTCACTCTGCAAAATCTTCCTTATACATAAAAATAATTTCAGCTTTTTTTGCGATGACTGGCTGACTGTGCTTTTTTCCCTTATGTAATATATTTATTTGCTTAATTTGTGTTGTAATATTGATGTTTCTTTGGTACATATCTAAAAAATCAGGTTCAACAAAAAGTTTTTTTTTTTTTTCCATTTGTAAGCAGAGATAAATTGGAAATTAGTTGAGAGAGAGCCCTGTCATGACGAATCAGTATATTTCTGATTAAAAATTAGGATATTTATGTTTAAATAGTTATCCAGGCACTAACCAGTTTTCTCATTTACACATACAGTCAAGCCCGAAATGATTCATACCCCTGGCAAATTCTGACTTAAAGTTCATTTGATTCAACCAACAAGTTTTTGTTTTTTTTGACCAGAAATGATACAGGCTTCTCCAAAAAGATAATACGACGATGTACAAGCAGAGGCATCATTGTGGGAAAAAATATTTCTCAGCTTTTATTCACATTTGAACAAAAAGTGGCATGTCCAAAATTATTCATACCCTTTGCAAACTGTCACAGTCAATGGGAAAATCCAAAGTTCTATACCATTTCAAATAGTCCAAGCTGTTCTAAAGCATCCTAATTACCCTGATTCATTGGGAACTGCTGTTTTAATCAACTCAACAGGTGAAAAACAGAGGCTCTCTACTGTTGGTTTGTGGACAGTCATGGCTAAGACAAAGGAGCTCACTGAGGATCTGCGGCTGCGCATTGTGGCTGCTCACAAATCAGGAAAGGGCTATAAGACCACATCTAAATGTTTTGAAGTTCCAGTGGCTACAGTGCAAAGTATTATCAAAAAATACAAGACGTTCCGCACTGAAAAATCTCAGAGGACGTGGTCAGAAGCCAAAAGTGACACCTGTGCTGGCCTGGAGGATAGTGAGAGAGGTAAAAAAGAATCCAAGGATCACCACCAAGGCCATCCTGATGAATCTGGGCTCTGCTGGTGGCAACGTCTCAAGGCAGACAGTCCAACGGACACTGTACACCGCTGGGTTCCATGGACGCAGACCAAGGAGGACACCACTTCTCCAGATAAGGCACACAAAATCCCGCTAGGCCTTTGCAAATGCTCATCTGATCAAAGAAGTAGACTTCTGGTCTTCTGTTTTATGGTCAGATGGTCCTTCAAAAAGCCTTTATTTGGCGTAAAAAAAGGAGAAGTCTTCAACTCTAAGAACACCATCCCCACTGTCAAACATGGTGGTGGGAACCTAATGTTTTGGGGTTTTTTTTTTTAGCTGGTGGACCAGGGAACCTAATCACAGTAAACGGCACCATGAACAAGGAGCAGTCTATCAAAATTCTCAACAACAACATCAGGCAGTCTGCAAAAAAAAAACAGTGGACATTTCAGCATAAAAATGACCCAAAACACACAGCAAAAGTGGTGAAGAAATGTTAGCAGACAAAAACATTAAAATTTAGCAGTCCTGACTTAAATCCAATTAAGAAACTGTGAAGGGAGCTAAAGATCAGGGTGATGAACCTGAAAGAGTTGGAGCTCGTCACTAAAGATGAATGGTCAAAATACCAGTGGAGACATGGAAAAACCTGGTCAGCAATTATAGGAAGCGTTTGATTGCTGTAATAGCCAATAAAGGCTTTTCTATTGATTATTGAGAAGGGTATGAATAATTTTGGACATGCCACTTTTTGTTCAAATGTAAAGAAAAGCTGAGAAATATTTTTTTTTTCCACAATGATGCCTCTTGTACATCGTCTTATTATCTTTTGAGAGAAACCTGTGTCATTTCCGGTCAAAAAAAACTTAAGTCAGTATTTGCCAGGGGTATGAATAATTTCGATCTTGACTGTATATTCTTTGTGATAATTATATTTCAAAACTCAAAAGTTAAAATGTATTGTTTTATTATAATTGTTTTATTAAAAACAATATGCTTCAAATATGCTTTGCATAAATGTTTTGTATTGTTAAAAACAGGGTCCTGCTTCAGTTTTTCAGTAATGTTTGTGTTATTTTGTAGTATCTTTCACCAACCGCATTTTAACATGACGCTCAGTTTCTGCCGATGAAAAGCAGTCCCACAACATGCTCTTCCCATCACCATTCCTCACATGGTGTCATTTTAATTGTGGGTGATGTTAGATTTGCGCCACATATATGCCTTCAAAATCTGGCTTAAAAGCTCTGTCTTGGTTTCGTTTCACCCGCAATATCTTTTCACACATAGCTCTGGGTATAACTTTTACATACAGATCAGTGCTATGCTGAGATGCTGAGATTTTGATCCCATTCTTAGCTAGAGAATTAGCATACTGAAACTAGTTTAAAAGTAATTGTAGGCCTCTCTGTGGCTTTTCTCACAAGTGTTCTTGTGTGCCCTGAGAATTCAGAGGGTACAGCCTTTTCTAGACAGTTTTTGGATAGTTTGACGTAACTTCCTAATAATTTAACCCACAGCACGCATTGGGAAATAAAGACACTTGTATTTACCCTTTCCCTAAATTATGCAGTTTTATTTAGCCCTGACTTGTACTCTTTAGTCTTTATTTTCACAGCTGTATTTTAGATTCTCAAACTGCATGATCTGTTTTTTTGTTCAGAAAACAGAAGTATTTTAGTGATTCACATGTAAGAACCAAGCAATTGTGACCTTATTAGGATAAGTGCTTTTGTGAACACATATGCAATACAAAGTCCAAATATATATTCGAAATTTACGGCACACCAAAAGTAGCTACATTTTCTCAATTTCAGTGCTTGTAAATTGTAAATCATACAGTTGATAATAAACTACAAAGTTATGCTTGGAAAATATTGTATATGTAGAATAATATAGCTAATAATTATCTCTTAAAATTAAGCTCAAAACTAAGGCATCTGTTTTTTTATCAGGAATGAATGCTTTGGCATTAAAAGCCGTGGTATTTTGGTTTTTGCAGTGTTGTCATAATCATCAGCTGCTTTAATAGTCGGTTCGATTAGATGTTGTGCTGGTTGTTGCACTTGCAGTGTTGATTTTAACACAATATTTAAAACGTGCTCATTACATGTTGACTGAAAAAAGAAGTGGAGCAAAGACGGAATTAACTGACTTGATTTAATTGAAATGTTTATGAGTAGGTTGCATTTGTTCACTTGTGTATGTGCTATGTATATGTGTGGTAAGAAACGAGAGAATGTCATTTATGCAGACATAACACAATGTGTCATTTAGGACGAGGTTTAGTGTGTGCTTGTATAATAAAAAAGTCTTCATAGTGTATTCATGCATATTGATAATTATGTGTGGTGTTTGTGATTTAGCTGTGATCATAAGTGTGTATGATGTGATGGAGGGAAAGGGAGTGTGTGTTGTGGAATGACAAGAGGGCCTTTGTAAAAATTTAGGCCTGATCTTTGTAGGCCTGCCTTGACACGCAAACTCGTGAGAAGGACGTTAACACACAGAGACAGACACATGCACAGTCTGTATAACAAAATTGCAGACCTGCTGAAAAGAAAAAAAAAAACAGGGAATCTGCCCAAAAGTTTATTTGCTTTCGTTTTTCTAATGGAATTTTGTATTGCTGCTGAGTTTTGACAGCTAACCTATATGCAGTTAACCTACAGAGAATTATAAGCATTATAGGAGACTAATACTCTGAAATGTATTTTATTGCATCAGTATTATAAATACTGATAAATTACTGATAATTTTTTTCTTCAGCTGATTAGCACATATGAATTGACATTTTAAATTGCTGCCTATGTTCATGATTATATGTAATTTTTATACATTTCAGACCTAATTTGACTAAAGACTCAGATATTTCTCTTCTTAAAGTAAAAATTTTTTCTTTCTTTCTTTCTTTCTTTTTTTTTTTTTTTTTGTTATCTGCTGTGTGTGGTCCTGGTATTCCCTATATTATAATGTCCCCACAAGGATAATAAAAGCAGTAAGTTTTTGTCCCCATGAGGAAAACAGCTTATAAATCATATAGAAGTTTTTTGAAAATCTAAAAATTAAGAAAGTTTCCTGTGAGGGCTAGGTTTAGGGTTAGGGTACGGGGATAGAAAATACAGTTTGTACAGTATAAAAACATTATAGAATGTCCCAACGTGTTTGTGTGTGGTGTGTGTGTGTGTGTGTGTGTGTGTGTGTGTGTGTGTGTGTGTGTGTGTGTGTGTGTGTACCTACTCAACCATATTTTGGGGCAAATTTGTACCTAGATGTGAAATGTAGTGCTGCAACAACTAATCGATAAAATCGATTATTATCGATAATGAAAATCATCGACAACGATTTTCATTATCGATTAATCAGGTCCGCCCTCAGTGCTTGTACAACTTCAAAGGGGCATTTCCATTTTTGCATAAAAGTCCATCCTGGCAGTCTGTGTTAAGTTTAAATCTTTACTGAATGAGCGTGTCAGACAGCCGGAACACAGAGAGGGAGACCATTAATACGCGCAAAAACATTCATTGTGCTGAAATATGTTGTTAAATGTTAAACTTAGGTTTAAAAGAAAACATGTAGTGCACATATTTATGAAGAGTAGGAACTGATATATATAGCTGATATATAAATATCAGACGCTTCTTAGCCGCCTGGGCAGGATGTGGAATATTGTAATTTTTGTCAATAAAATGAAAAATTTGGATTTAAGCCAATTAATCAATTAATCGGAAAAATAATCGACCAACTAATCAATTATCAAAATAATCCTTAGTTGCAGCCCTAGTGAAATGAAACTAAAACCTCTTTTTTCTTCTTGATGCAGAAAGTTTTCTGTTAGAATTAGAGTAAGGATGTGGGTTGGGTTTAGGCTATGGCATTTTTAACTAGCTGTATGTAAAAATGACAAAAGTCTAGGATGTCTCTATTTAGATTTAGATTTACTTAAACTTGTGTGTGTGTGTGTGTGTGTGTGGTCCTGGTATTCTTTATGTTTAATATTCTCACAAGCATAATAATATCATTAAATTTTGATCCTGTGGGGACATTTTTTTAAAGAAAAAAAGGCTTATAAATCATACAGAATTAAGTTTTAATGAAAATCTAAAAATGCTAAAAGTTTCCTGTGATTGTTAGGTTTAGAGTTAGGGTTAGGGTAAGGGTACAATGCCATTTGTACAGCATAAAACCATTATGTAATGTCCCAACGAGTCTGAGCGTGTGTGTGTGTGTGTGTGTGTGTGTGTGTGTGTGTGTGTGTGTGTGTGCGTGTGTGTGTGTGTGTGTGTGTGTGTGTGTGTGTGTGTGTGTGTGTGTGTGTGTGTGTGTGTGTTTACTCAATCATATTTTGGGGCAAATTTATACCCAGACATAAGCTAAATCTAAAACCTCTTTTTTTCTTAATGTAGGAATGTGAAATGTTTTCTGTTAGTGTTAGGGTAATACCGGATGCGAGTTAGTTTTAGGATGTAGTATTTATAACTAGCTGTATGAAAAAAAATACAACAACAACAACAGAAGTCTAGGATGTCTCTATTTAGATAGCTTTACTTTACTTTTACTATAATGTCCCCACAAGTATAATGATATCAGTAAATTTTGACCTTGTGGGGACATTTTTTAGTCCCCATGGGGTTAAAAAGCTTATAAATCATACAGAATAACGTTTTTTGAAAATCAAAAAAGGCAGAAAGTAACTGATAACTAGCTGTATGTAGAAACATATGTCATGTTTCTAGAAACAGGATGTCTCTATTTTGTGTTTGTGCATGGTCCTTGTGGGGACATTTTTAGTCACAATGAAGAAAACAGCTTATAAATCATACGGAATTAAGTTTTTTTTTTTTATCTAAAAATGCAGAAAGTAGGGTTAGGGTTACAATACGGGAATAGAAAATCGTTTGTACAGTATAAAAACCATTATGGAATATCCCTAACATATGTGTATGTGTTTGTACCTATTTAACCATATTTTAGGGCAAATTTGTACCCAGATGTGAGCTAAATCTATAACCTATTTTTTTCTCAATGTAGAAATGCTGAATGTTTTCTGTTTAGATTAGAGTAAGGATGTAGATTTAGGGTTAGGGTTAGGGTTAGAATACGGGTATAGGAAATTGTTTGTACAATATAAAAACCATTATGGAATGTCGCAATATAGTTGTGTGTGTGTGTTTGTACCTACTGAACCATATTTGGGGGCAAATTTGTACCCAGATGTGAGCTAAATCTAAAACCTTTTTTTAGTGCAGAAATACATAAAGTTTTCTGCTAGGATTAGAGTAAGGATGTGAGTAAGGTTTAGGTTGTAGTATTTATAACTATCTGTATGTAAAACCAACAAAAGTCTATAGGATGTCTCTATTTAAATAGCTTTACTTAAACGTGTGTGTGTGTGTGTGTGTGTGTGTGTGTGTGTGTGTGTGTGTGTGTGTGTGTGTTTGTGTTTGTGTGTGGTCCTAGTATTCTTTACGCTATAATGTCCCCATGAGGATAATAATATCAGTAAAGTTTGACATTGTGGAGACATATTTTAGTCCCCATGGGGTTATACAGCTTATAAATCATACAGAATTGTTTTTTTTTTTAATCTAAAGATGTAGAAAGAGAAGTAGGTTTAGGGTTACAATACGGGTATAGAAAATTGTACAGTATAAAAACCAGTATGGAATGTCCCAACGTGTGTGTGTTTGTACCTACTGAACCATATTTGGGGGCAATGTTGTACCCAGATGTGAGCTAAATCTAAAACCTCTTTTTTTCTTAATGTAGAAATGCATAAAGTTTTCTGCTAGGATTAGAGTTAGGATCTGGGTTAGGTTTAGGTTGTATTTTTAACTAGCTGTAAAAACAACAAAAGTCTATATGATGTCTCTATTTAGTTTTAATTAAACGTGTGTTTGTGTTTGTGTGTGTGTTTGTGTGTGTGTGTGTGTGTGTGTGTGTGTGTGTGTGTGTGTGTGGTCCTGGTATTCCTTACACTGTAATGTCCCCACAAGGATAATAATATCAGTCAATTATTACCTTATGGGGACATTTTTAGTCACTATGAGGAAAACAGCTTATAAATCTTACAGAATAAAGTTTCCTGTGATGGGTAGATTTAGGGTTAGGGTAAGAGGATACAGTTTGTACAGTATAACCACAATTATGAAATGTCCCAACGTGTGTGTGTGTGGATCTGTTTCTTATGCTATAATGTCCCCACAAGGATAATAATATCAGTAAAGTTTGACATTTTTAGTCTCCAGGGGGTTAAACATTTTATAAATCATACAGAATTAGTTTTTTTTTTTTTTTTTTATCATGATGCAGAAAGAGAAGTAGATTTAGGGTTAGGGTTAGAATACGGGTATAGGAAATCATTTGTACAGTATAAAAACAATTATGGAATGTCCCAACGTTTTTGTATGTGTGTGTGTGTGTGTGCGTGTGTGTATGTACATACTGAACCCCTATTTGGGGGTAAATTTGTACCCAGATGTGAGCTAAATCTAAAACCTCTTTTTTTTCTTAATGTAGAAATGCATAAAGTTTTCTGTTAGGATTAGAGTTAGGATCTGGGTTAGGTTTAGGTTGTATTTTTAACTAGCTGTATGTAAAAACAACAAAAGTCTATAGGATGTCTCTATTTAGATAGTTTTACTTAAATGTGTGTGTGGTCCTGGTATAACTTACGCTATAATATTCCCACACGGATAATAATATCATAATATCATAGTCCCCATGCAGTTAAACAGCTTATAAATCATACAGAATGAATTTTTTTTTTGAAAATCTGAAAAGGCATAAAGTTTCCTGTGATGGGTAGATTTAGGGTTAGGGTAAGAGGATACAGTTTGTACAATATAAAAACAATTATGAAATGTCCCAACGTGTGTGTGGGTGTGCTTGTACCTACTCAACCATATTTTGAAGCAAATTTGTACCCAGATGTGAGCTAAAGCTAAAACATATCTTTTTCCTTAATGTAGAAAGTTTTCTGTTAGAATTAGAGTAAGGATCTGAGTTAGGGTTAGGGTTAGGTTATAGTATTTATAACTAGCTGTATGTAGAAACAACAGAAGTCTATAGGATGTTTCTATTTAGATAGCTTTACCTAAATGTGTGTGTGGTCCTGGTATTCCTTGCACTATATTGTCCCTACAAGGATAATAATATCTGTAAATTTTTACTTTGTGTGGACTTTTAGTCACAATGAAGAAAACTGCTTATAAATCAAACAGAATTTTTATTTTTTTAAATCTAAAATTTCTGAAAGTTTTCTGTGAGAGGTAGGGTTGGAGTAAGGGGATAGAAAATACAGTTTGTACAGTATAAATACAATTATGAAATGTCCCCACATGTGTGTGTGTGTGTGTGTGTGTGTGTGTGTGTGTGTGTGTGTGTACTCAACCATGTTTTGGGGCAAATTCGTACCCAGATGTGAGCTAAATCTAAAATAAGGATGTGAGTAAGGTTTAGGTTGTAGTCTAGCTGTATGTAAAACCAAAAAAAGTCTATAGGATGTCTGTATTTAAATAGCTTTACTTAAACATGAGTGTGTGTTTGACATTGTGGAGACAATTTTTAGTGCCCATGGGGTTAAACATCTTGTAAAATCATACAGAATTAGGTTTTTTGAAAGTCTAAAGATGCAGAAAGAGAAGTAGGTTTAAGGTTAGGGTTACAATACGGGTATAGAAAATCGTTGGTACAGTATAAAAAACTATTTGTCAACAACACAATGTCCCAACGTGTGTGTGTTTGTACCATATTTTGGGGCAAATTTGTACCCAGATGTGAGCTAAATCTAAAACCTTTTTATTAAATGTAGAAATGCAGAATGTTTTCTGTTAGGATCAGAGTAAGGATGTGAGTTAGGTTTAGGTTGTAGTATTTTTAACTAGCTGTATGTAAAAACAACGAAAGTCTATAAGATGTCTTTTAGAGAGCTTTATTTATTTATTTTTTTTGTGCAAATGTAGTAATGCAGAAAGTTTTCTGTTAGGGTTAGGGTTAGGTTGTAGGATTTATAACTAGCTGTATGTAAAAACAATGTCTCTATTTAGATAGCTTTACTTAAATGTGTGTGTGTGTGTGTGTGTGTGTGTGTGTGTGTACCTGGTATTCATCACATTGCGGGGACCAAATGTCCCCACAAGGATAGTAATACCAGTAGATTTTGACCTTGTGGGGACATTTCTTAGGTCCCCATGAGGAAACAGGCTTATAAATCATGCACAATGAGTTTTTTTGATGAAGTAAAAGTGTGCACAATCTCCTGTGAGGGCTAGGTTTAGGTGTAGGGCAATAGAAAGTACGGTTTGTACAGTATAAAAACCATTACGCCTATGGAATGTCCCCATAAAACATGTAAACCCAACGTGTGTGTGTGTGTGTGTGTGTGTGTGTGTGTGTGTGTGTGTGTGTGTGTGTGTGTGTGTGTGTGTGTGTGTGTGTGTGTGTGTGTGTGTGTGTGTGTGTGTGTGTGTGTGTGTGTGTGTGTGTGTGTGTGTGTGTGTGTTTATGTTCTTATTTCAAATGTGTTTACTCAGTGAAGGTGGATGTTTAGCATTAAACCCAAGACTGGTCCCATATATATTTATATTTGTTTTGGATAAAATACTCAGTTGGTAATGCAGTTTACCAACCCATCACTGCATCATAAATAAACAGGTCATATTTTTCAGTTACTGTTGTTATTTTACATTAGCTCAAAAGACGCCTAAAAATAAATTTAGAAGATTGGTTTTGAGGGCACTCCGGGATCACGTTTAAATACAGTAATTATGTAAATAAAAAATAAGAGAAGAAATACAATTCCTACACATTGTGAGCCTCAAGTGAAAAGTTGTTTAAATATACTATACTATTTACTAAAAATAACACTTATATATCAGAGAGAATATATCCTTATGTAAAAGTACTTGAATCACTCAACGGCAGAATTGGCAGTCTGTTTTCAGCTGTCATTTACTATGGCAATGATTCCAAACATTCTGTGTTTCATTTAATCCACACCCTCTGCAAACACAGATGCACTACTCACTACAGCCGTCACAAATACTAACAATATGCATGTTTTTTCGATTGCTATCTGTTGCTAAAACTATACTAAAAGAAGTTGAACGGCAGGTTTATATTGCACATTTCAAACCAATAAAAGAGACCTTTTTTATTTGCCTGCAAAATATATAGCACCTTCCTCAAACTTCAACTCATCACTTTAATTACACGTATTGCAGGCTGTTTTTATTTTAGACTAAAGTATAATTTTGTCCGTATTTGATACAGTGTTTCTGATAGCTCTCTGCCTTAATAGCGCATAGGACGTGATCTTCTCCATTTATGTGCTGAGTTCTGAGTCGCCATCTGTCGTATAGTCCAACTCTGCAATGTTTATCACTTATATGGTTGAACGGCGTCTCCCTTTTCATCACTGCTGTACTCATAATGTCAATTTAATTCTTTTTATATTTTGTTTCCATTCACCCACTTATTTGTGTCGAGACTTTTCGACTGTTTTCCCCTCACCTATTTCTCGCTCTCTGTCTTTCTCTCTCTGGTGCAGTGCAGAAGTCTCTGTTTCTCTGATCACAGAGTGTTCCCGGGAATGCCAGCCATTCCCCTTTTGTAAAAGGTTTCTCACAAACATGTATACATTTATAGAAATCATAGCATAAATAGACAGCACTGCTTTTTCACTGCTAAATTTTGTGCTCTTGTATTCTGTGTTTTAGTTCACGCTAGCGTTCGTCGAATGTTTGATTTCTATGTTATATCTCAGGGGAGATCACAGGATCTAAAAATGTATTCTCGTACGACTCTTGCACATACATTCACATAAAAGCCCCTGTCTCTAGCTGTAATCTCTCCTTCACTCAATTCTGTCTGCTGTGATCGCCTTTGCTTTTTTTTTCATGGGGCAGTGCTGCCTCCTTGTGAGAAGAGTGTGCCATTACGGGCTGTAAAGAGACGTACCTGCATAGAGTTTCATAACTACCTTTTTTTATTTGTGCAACCTGCACTCAGTCTATTAGAGCAGTGCTAAAAAAATTTTAAGTGAGTGTAAGTGGATCAACGGACATTAATCCAACATGACGGATTTTTGTTTAGCCACCATTTTTCGTGTCTTTCCCCCTCCATATGTTCTTTGGAAAATAGCTGGAATGCTTATACTGGCAGATGGCAGCAGTGATATAAATATCTTACAAAAGGGCAGTGTGTGTGCGTGAAGATGGTCAGTGGTCACCAAAGTGGCATGGGTAACAGTACCCATAAAGCTGTTGCCATGGAAACAGGGAGTGGGCTTTTTGAGATTGTGTTTTAATCACACAAAAAACAGTGATTGGATAAGAGGAACAAAACGGTTTTGGAGAACTATTAACCCTCAAACATACAGAGCTTTACCCATCTCTGTATGCGAGTGCTGTCACGGGCTGACTAACTGCTAATTTTGGAAAAAAAAAATTTTTTTACATGTATTAGGACGTGTCTATATAACTAAATTTAAAAGTAGTGAGTGATGTTAGATTTCGCAGTGTGTCATTTTCAATCGAATCAGGCTGGAAAGAGTTAAAAACTTGTTTACTATAATCACAGTCTGAGCTGGAGGCGCTCAGCCTCACCTCATTGGCTGTTGCCAGGAGCTCAGCGCAAGCTCATTGGCTGAGAGAGTGAGTAGCCCCTCCCATTGCACTGACATTGTGTTATATAGAGGAGCAATGTCTCTTGCTAACCTATTCTAACTTCAGTTCGATTTGGATGGATTTCAGTACATCAGTTAATATGTTCCCACATAATCACATATTCTATCATCGGTTGTTTTTTCTTTGTCTATTTATAGATTTAGTCTCTTCTTTCCTGTCGTTCGATTACCATCTTCCCACATACAGCGAGCGAGGCCCTGTTTTCACAACTTTCACAACTCCCTCCTCCCCTCCTCTCCTCTCCATAGAATGACTCTTGTTCTATTTTTATTCGCCTGACTTGCACAGTTTCCCCTTCCCACCCATTTTCCCTCTCTTTTCTCAAACATTCCACAACCACTAATTTTTTTCATCCACTCTTGAGTGTCTTTCTGTTTCATACTCGTATCTATATAATGTGTAGGATCCTTTTCAGGTGTAAGTGTGTTGAAAATGTTACTGCACTTATGGTTGCAGTTTCTCTGTAGCTTTTTCTCCCTCACACACAAATCTTTCTCATTGTAGCGTGACTGTTTGTGAAGGGACTGGCTGATACTGGGCACAAGGCCAGTACCCCTCTGCCCCATACAAACAAACCAGTCACTGAACTCAGCACACACACGCATAAACCTACACACAGGCACGCTGACATTCATAGGCGCCATGAGAGTTGTAACACTGATAATAGTGTTTTGGACAGTCACCTTTGTCTGTGACATAACCACTATCAGCCGATTTGCTGGTCAACGTCCCGATGGCGGTAACAGCGGTCATCAGGTTTAATCTTTGACCTATTTTACTGCACTCAGCCAAAACTAAGTTTGCTGCGCTAGTAAGTTAGTAACATTAAATAAATAGAAAAAGATGGGGAAAACATGTTACGTGAAGAATATTTCTCCACCTTTCTTCTCTCTTTTTTTTGAAAAGCCTTTGATTACATCTGGTTTACGTAATGTTTGTGACGTATGTACAGCTGTATGGTCTCCAAGAAAAACTCTGCCCAGTGACAAATCTCATTTGTGCTCAGTTTTTTTTTAACCTAAGATGCTAGACATTACAACCGAAACCATACTCTTAACCTTACTTACCACTCCAGAGAAGTGGTACAGCAGAGTGGTATAAGTGTTCAGTTTCACACAAACAAGAGTAAAGTAGTGCATGGAGGTGAATCCATCAGCACAATTGTGGGTGTGATATTGGTTTTATGCAACAGTTCCATAAACGATAAGTTAATATCAAATGACTTACATTTCAGACAAAATCTGGCAGTTTAGTTCCCTTACATAAAAGAAGCCAAAGCATCAAGCTTTGTGCGTCACCAAACACCACACAGACTGAAAGCGTGTCTGGAACACACTCTGGTCTGGAACTCAATGAACAGCAAAGTGATACAAACTGTTACACTAAACATCACTCTTGAAGCGCAGCTTAGCCAATCAGATTTGAGGACTGGAGCAAACTGTTGTATAATGCTTACTACAGTGTTTTTGAAGTGACTGGGGAACATGTGTAAAACTACATGTAGTTATTTATTTTTAAGTTTAGTTTAGTTTTGAAGATCTGAGGTAAACTATCTGTTGTTGCTTTCAGCATGTTATGTCATGCAGTGTGATATTCAAACTCACATTAGACACTTTTAACACTGAATAAAGCACATACTCAGTACCTGAGATTAGAATTGTCATAGTTTGTATGTTGTTGTTCCAGCCGTGACGTCGCAGAAATAGAAACCGTTTCAAAAATAGACATTTTGTGTGTTGCTGTCGCAGCTAGTTAGGACAAAAACTCCAATTAACATGGAAAAGATACCTTTTATTGTGTGTTGCAGCACTGCATTGGGTGTAGTTAGTACACGGTGTTACGTAGGTAAATAAAATATCAATAGAGGGTTTGCACTTGCGTCACGGTTTGGTCAGTTACCCAGATGTTTGGCCATATTTGAGGTACTCAGATGTAAACAACAGCATGGATTGCACGGTTAATGTAGTACTGAATATGTTATTAATTGTTAGCTAATTTATGCTATCTAAACTATGGGAAAAACGTGTGGAAGCTGCTAAATCATATAGAGAAGGACTTAGGCCTTGTTTACACTGGTCTTGATGCTCAATTCCGATTAGTTTCCTATATCTGAATTTTTTTTTTTTTTTGGTGTCCATATGACTTATTTCCACACATGTATGAGGCCTGAAACTGATCTCGAAATATCCAAATGCATGTGCATCTGTTTACACTGTCACAGATCTGATCTGTGTCACATTATGAGCAAACAAAAATCTGAATTGGATCACATTTAACTGACAGTGTAAACAGAGCCTTAGTAAGCAGGAAAGGGTGCAATATTTGGACAAACTAAAGTTAATAGGTGGTAAGATACATACCAGCTGAAAAATAAAAAAAATAGCCTAATATTTCACATACCTAACTGGAAATGATAAGAACAAACACAAATGTAGTCAAGATGCACTCTTCTCCTTGATTTGTTAGAACTTCTGGCAGTCTGTAGTACTCCAAATGTTTTTTTTTTTCTGCTCTGTTCGATTAGTACAGTCCAACTCTAACTCTAAATGATGATTTTCAGCAGCAATAATCAGCAAAATGTTCGGTTCAGTGGCACTGTTTACACTGTTACAGTACTGCCAATATGACCGATTGATGATACCTCATGAAAACCCTCTATTCTTCTGTTTTTAAAGAACTATTAAATAAATGTATCATGTAAGTGTGTGTGTGTGTGTGTGTGTGTGTGTGTGTGTGTGTGTGTGTGTGTGTGTGTGTGTGTGTGTGTGTACCTGGTATTCATCACGTTATGGGGACCAAATGTCCCCACAAGGATAGTAATACCAGTAGATTTTGACCTTGTGGGGACATTTCCTAGGTCCCCATGAGGAAACAGGCTTATAAATCATGCACAATGAGTTTTTTTGAGGAAGTAAAAGTGTGCACAATCTCCTGTGAGGGCTAGGTTTAGTTGTAGGGTAGGTGTAGGGCCATAGAAAATACGGTTTGTACAGTATGAAAACCATTACGCCTATGCAATGTCCCCATAAAACATGTAAACCCAACGTGTGTGTGTGTGTGTGTGTGTGTGTGTGTGTGTGTGTGTGTGTGTGTGTGTGTTTATGGTGCCCTCTTTTTTAAAATGGCCACATTACACTTTAACTACTGCTTTGAAAGGACAGAATTTGTCCAGCTGATGTGAGGACTTATGTCACATGCCTATAATTTGTCCTAAAATAACGCATTCGTTGTGACCCATAATAAACCAAACCCCGCGATGTGTATAATACCTGTTATGACACGCTGAGCTTATCTGCCCGTTAGAGTAGCGCGGCAGATTCAACGTCACAGTGGGACCAACTATCACGAGAGCCCACGTAAAGTCATGCCCCAGATTCTTTGTCGTGTTAAATATTTATTAGCTCATTTTTCGGCCGCGGCCAGTGAGACACCGAAAGCCAAATCCGGATTTGCATATGACAGACATTCCGACGCACGCTCCCACCAATCAGCGCGTCGGATTGTCTTACGATAGGTTGCGTCGTAGACCAATCTAAGAAAGCATTCGGAGAGTAAAAGGCGGGTCACGAGCTGGGCGAGGTTGACACGCTGATAGAACGAAAGAGGGCAGCCTACTATACAACAGGAGGAAGAGGGAGGGAAAGAGAAAGAAAGAACGGCTTTGCGAAGCGAGAGAGGAGAGCGAAATCGAGGGAAGAGTCGTGGCCAATTGAGTGATGTTATGAGACAACGACTTCTTTACTACGAACGCCTACGGAGCGAGCGGAGAGGAGCGCGTAACGTTAATCAGCCGCCGCGGATCGGAAAGTGACCCCCGCTGCAGGAGAACCGCACTGGACTTTAGGGGCTGTTATTACAATTCAGACCCGTCATTTCATCACAACAGCACTGCGCCGGATCACCTCGGTCCAGCTTTTCTTCCCTGTTTTGTATTTCCCCGCCGTTGCCCGTAGCGGGTTAGGGCACGGCGGAGTTTGACCGTTTAGTGTATTTCTCACTAGTTTGGCGGTTGTGTCAGAGCCGAAGGCGAGGAGTTTACTGCACGATTAGCCTTTTGGATGAGACTCTTTGGGGCTGGGGTGCGTGCGAGGGAG
This sequence comes from Garra rufa, assembly GCF_049309525.1. NCBI lineage: Eukaryota > Metazoa > Chordata > Actinopteri > Cypriniformes > Cyprinidae > Garra > Garra rufa. Next base: position 25,329,865 of record NC_133369.1, read on the forward strand.
GGGGTATCGGAGCAGGCATTTAAAACGAGAAGTCGCTGCAACTAGAATTCGTGCGTCCTTTTAAGCCTGAACGAGATCAGAATAAACCTGTGGTGAAAGGAAAGCAGGACAAAACGATGCTTTCTGCGTTTACAAAAATCTACAGTGGTTTCATTTTCTTGGGCATAGTATGAGATGCTGCTATTATACTGGATCTAGTCATAAGTAGAAGTGTGTTTGGTAAAGTAGTATTTATAGCAAAACATAGCATTTCAATGACAGGAGGATTAGTTAAAGGTTTAAAAAAACGTAATTATAAATGACTTCATTCGCGTCAACTACAGTGCTACTACAGTGTAACTAATGATTGTTGGTCTGGAACACTGCACAGGTGTTGTTTGCTTATTGAAACCAGTTGTCTTTCTTACTTGAGACCCCTGGCTTTGGTAGTTTCTCCCAGCCAGACGCGGTCGTTTCTTCCTCTTTTTAAAGACCTGGGTGTTTTCCCGTGTACTGCTAACTAGTTTTGCGCCGTGACATGAGGACAGGCTCTGTTGTAGTGCCCGGCGGTGCGGATGCGAGACCAGGGGCGTTCCCGAGGGGACGGACTCATCTGGAACTGTGCTGCTGAAACCAGGTCCGGATCTCCCAAATGCAGCCCCTAAACCAAAGTGGCAGGACAGAATGAGTCCGGTTACTGCTTGTGCACAGGGCAGGATGTAATTATGCGTTTGTCAATCAGAGATCAGATGTGAAACAGGATGTGCACTGACAACCAGAAATAATAATAGTGACCACGTGAAAAAGACAGATGTGTATTACATGTGGCCTTTTATTCTTAAGCATTTGATACGTATCATTTCCCTGCCTGACTGATATTAAATTTCGTTAATCTTTTTAATAGAAAATCGCTTCCGTTTTGTGTCGCAACCCAAAGAATAAATTACACTCGTACTGCGGGTGTAACGTTAGTAGCACCATGACCATGCTAACCTGCTAATCTGGCAGATTCGGGCTTCCCATTTTCCACGACGATTTACCGATTTCACGCGTTAGGCATCGCATATTTGATGCCCGCAGTGCTCTTTAATTTTTATAACCGTATTGAAAACTTTTTTTATTGCCAAACTAGTTATTAATCGTGATATTGTACATGTGAATCCCCCTGGGCTGAGGTGAGCTCAGGTCGCGGACTGTTGCACTACTCGAGCCCGAGGATGACCGAGAGGCCTACTTAACCCCTTCATCCCCGCAGCTATCCGTCAATGTAAACAAGCTCAGACGAGGAGGGGGCAAACGGGACCAAAAATAAACCACATCATCCAAATAAAACCAAACCCGTTTCCGCATTTCGAACCTAAGCAGTGTACATACTAGTAACTGTGTTTACGACAGTGTTTTAACGCCAAGTTCGTCATTTGTTATAATCTGCGCGTTCCTGAAGGTGGAACGGCGCTTTACTCTCTTGTGTGCGGTACCTGATAGCACGCTGTCATCATTTTTACTACAATATGAGCCAAGAAATCTGAGAATACAGAAGGACGTGATCATGAACTAAAGATCAGTGTGACTGAACGACGGCATGTCATTACCAAGAACATTTGGTACCAACATGAAGAAACTCCAGTAGACGGATGCTGGCAGCATCGATTATGGCCGCTTATTTTCATCGCTGGACTCAACATCACCTGTCTGGGAAAAGCATCATGTGGATATTTCATTTTTAATCGCAAGGACTTGTTTTTACTTCATATCAGATGGACGTTTGAATCAGCACCTCTATTTAATATTACATTTTTGTAAAGTTTTTTTCTGTAAAAAAAGTATTTCAAGCCTCTTACTTAACCATGTTTTCATCGGAAAGCCCGCAGTATCTTCGCCAAGGACTCAGCATGTTTGGTCAGTCATTATTACTCAACGTGTCTGATGTTGTTTTTCTTTTATAGCAGGACTTTTGCGGCTGAAATACGTGTCTATGTAGTTTTAGCTGCAGCAGAAAATAAGGCTGTACATGAATCATATTATTTTGGAAATTATTGTTTGGCGCCAAATACTGCCTGCTTAATATTAGTCGGGAACAATATGTTCATGCACTTGCTGTATTTATGAAAGCCTTCTTCTTTAATAGTTTTTTTGTGGGGTGAAACAATATTTTTGTTCACTTCTCTAAACATTTATGATAGCTCAATAACAAGCTTTCATAAATAATGTTACTGTTAAAGATGTAAAAGGTTTTGGTCTGGTATTCCTGCTCACCCTCATTTTGTCCATTTAATGCCTTTTGTACACTTGGTACTTATTTGGATGTCATAGAGAGTAGTAATTATAAATAATTACTGAGACAAACGTGCATTACATTATTATCTGCATATGCATCTAGTCATTTATATGGCTCATCAGACTGTTATTTGGGTGTTGATGATATGATTTATTACTTGGTGTTAATACTGGCTAGAATGAATGCTCTTTTATTTTCTCCCGTAGTGTGGACTAATGTTGAGCCCAGATCGGTTCCAGTGTTTCCTTGGCATTCATTGGTCCCTTTCCTGGCGCCCACCCAATCAGATCCATCGGCTCAACCTGGTGAGGGCCAACAAACTGTCAGTCATCCTCAGACAGCTTCTCTGAAGAAAGGTAATTTAGTCCATACAGGCTTTGTCTGAATCCAAAATTATCTGAAATGTAAAATAAATATTAGATATTAAAAAAAAATTCCGGGATAGCCCAAACTCTGTTATGTATTTGGCCTCTCCTGTCACATCTGCAGCGAGCCTCTGTAACTCTAGTCTCTGTAATTTAGCCATTACCCAGTGCAGCGATTGACCTCAGAGGTTGCCAGATTGAAGGGATTCATTAAAGATGCTGTAATGAATAACCTGTCTTTCTCTCTCAGAGTCTCAGAGCGGGTCAGTGCTAAAGGAGATTATAGAGGGAGCACCTAACCCTTCCTCACGCCCCGCTCCCTCCACTGACGAACTGCCCCCAGAGAGAGAGAAGGATCCGGAGCGAGAGAGACCTGACAGTGAAACAGAAAGTGACGTGGATGATCCGTGAGTGGTCTTGTGTGTGTGTGTGTGTGTGTGTGTGTGTGTGTGTGTGTGTGTGTGTGTGTGTGTGTGTGATGCGTCACTCTGTTTCAATGTGTTTTGTTGCTGGTGTTTGGAAAGAGCTGCATAATGGCACCACAAAGAAAGAGAGAACAAAAGCATTCCAGTTTCTCCTCTGCCTGTGTATGAATGACAGCAGCAAACCAGAGGCAGTTTACATTAATGAACTGTCATCTGAATACACTTCCCTCACTTGTTTTTCTCTCTCCCTTATGAATCACATATAAAATTCTGCTCACTTTATATTCATCAAGTCATCTAGTACAGTTCCTGCTAAATGTGCTCTACCCATTAAGCTTATTGTGTTATCTTCGCATTAAGGTGTTATTGACATTTGTGAAGCATCCTTCGCTTTAATATTGTACAGACGTGTTAAAGCTCTGTGTGTTCTGTTTTGGCGGTGGGCTGCAAAGCAGTAGCTCATCGACACAGTGCATTGCAGTTTTCAGTAATTGGCTCGGTGCATTCTGCTGTATTGTTTCACGGCACAGTGAAGGGCCCTGAGGGTTGCGAGAGTGAAATTGGTGGATCTTTTGAGCTATTTTTTTGGGCCACAGTTGCTATACAGTCATGACTGTGTAATAATTATCAGTTGAATCACACAAAAGTGCATGTATTATAGAAAAATCCATCTTGCATGCAAGTAGTACTATATCATCTTAATGTCTCTGCAATTAATAAAATAACTGGTCTGTTGATGTTGGTGTGTTGTCTTCACACTTTGGTAAAAATAGGCAGCTGTGATCAAATGCTTCCTTTGTATTGATGCTTGTAGTGAGAAAAATAATGTTCTTTGTTGTGAGTAAGAAAGAGAGATTGTTTCAGAGTGAGCTGCTGTGCTTATTTAGCAGAGGTAGATTAATGCGTGATGCTGGATCCCCATTGATTCTTCTCCTCAGTTAATATTACATATTAACTGCCATTTTTGTGTACAGGTTTTTCCCTGGTGTTCTTCCTGATCCGCCAATTTCTGCATCTCCTGGAAAGCGTAGATCTCAGTCCCTCAGTGCACTGCCCAAAGATGACAAAACCAGTCCTGGAAAGGTAATTTAACAAGACTTTTTAATATTTTTGAATGATATCTTATGCTCACCAAAGCTGCATTTATTTAAACAAAAATAAAGTAAAAACGACAATATTACTATATTATTACAATTCAAAATAACGTATACTTATATAAGTTATAAGTTATAACTTAACTTTCAGTTTTAATATATTTTAAAATTACAGTTATTTATGTGATAATTTATGTGTCTGAAGCAGCCATTAATCCAGTATTCAGTGTCACAAGATTTAGGGCCCTGTGAAATCTGTTTTATTTTTTCCCAAATAATATTTTTTTCCCATTTAAATTTTTGAAATGTTTTAAATGTTTGATTAAAAATAAAAAATAAAAAAGCATGTCTAATGGTGCGTTCACACCGCACACTTTGTCTGCGTCAGGCAACGCTCCCAATGCATCTAGTTTGACGCATGTACGTTGAAGCTTGCAACGCTTGCTTTTTGGTGCGTTCACACCGCACACGTCAGGCAACGCTCTGTCCCTCAGACTCCTCCACCGCTTTTTGCACACTTCCCCTGAATAAACCATGGCAAACTAGTAGGGACTGGACATTTTGGAATCTTCTCATGACCATGTTTCGCTAGCTAACGAAATGGAAAATAATTAGGTTGAGAAAAGATTTGATAACTTACCCAACATCCCGATCTCTTCAGCGATCTTCATCCAAGTTCCTTTTCATTCCTAACTTTATACAACAACGAGGACGGATCATACAATTATCTGCAATTGCAGATGGCTACAATGAGCTTTTGTTTTCCATTGTTGAAATTTTTTTTTTTTCTGCTCCCGCTTCATTCAAGATACGTGTGGTGACGTCGCTACAGTGAGACGCTCTGATTGGTTGACGCACTGCGTCAAGTCCGTCAAAAGTTTGTTGCTTGCGTTTGCTGCGTTGACGCTTGAAACGCAGGTAACGCTTGAAAAGTTGACGGAACCAATGCACACAAAGCACCACAGAGCCTCTGACAGACTCAACCATAGACTTTACATGTAATCTTGCCGCAACTGACGCTGACGTTTGGGGCGGTGTGAACGCACCATAAGTAATTGAAATCATAAAACATACACTATTTATACAAATTTTAACAAAAATAAAATTTCAAGGCTCTATGAAAAGAGCCTCAAATTCAGTTTTATTTTTTTTATCAAGTTCTGTGTTTTCCATTCATTTTCTGGGTTCCATTTTAATTTTCTCAGTAAATTTTAATAATTTAAAAGTAACATTTATTCCTTGTTTTAAGGAAATACGGTGTGTATTTACATTTCTAGTAAATAAATTCTGATTAAATAATTTCTCTGGTAAACATTTCTTTTCAATTATTTTAATAATAATTTTATTAGTAGAAGTAGTAGTATTATCATTACATTACGCAATATATTTCTGTCACAATTTCTTCACGTTAAACCAAACTTTTATTTTGATGGGTTGCTGTGAAGACCTTTATGATGATAGTTTTTTATTCCACAAGAAATTATAAAATGCTCATGAAATGACTCTCAGAGCAAATCTACAGATAATGTACTCATATATTGAACATGCAGAATTCATATACAAATAGTCTTTTTGCGGCTGAATATTCACAGACACTAGTCCATATCACATTTTGATTTTAATGTACTGTCCTACTTTTGATTTATTAATCCCAAATGTGGCAAATTCGTGACATTCCGCGTTATACAGTAAATTCAATTTTTATGACTGAATTGTGAGATTTAGTCCACCTTTTCCGCATTGCGTAAATCATAGGGCCCTAAATAAGTTGATTTGGTGCTCAAGAAACATTTCTCTTTATTATTAATGTTGAAAATGTACTCATTAATACTTTTGTGAAAACTGATTCGTTTTTTTTTCCAAGAGGATGTGTGAATGGAGTTCAACAGCATTTATTTAAAATAAAATTAATTAAAAAAGTGTTTACTGCCACCTTTCAGTCAATTTAATGCATCCTTGCTTAATAAAAGTGTAATTTCATAAAAAAAAAAGTCATACTCATACTGACCTGAATTTTATAATAGTAATGAATCCTTGTGTGAAATCCTCACTCTTTCACACAGACACATTTGCTCATTCTTTATTACCTTTTTATTTTACAGAGGGAAAAAGACCACATTCGGAGACCCATGAATGCGTTTATGATCTTTAGCAAGCGGCATCGTGCGCTGGTCCATCAGAGACACCCAAACCAGGACAACCGCACTGTCAGCAAGATACTTGGAGAGTGGTGGTATGCTTTGGGACCTAAAGAGAAGCAGAAATACCATGACCTCGCATTTCAGGTTACTGGAACTGTCTTGCAGATATGGATGTTTAGACACCTGAATAACCCTCATTAAGTCTTTTCAGTCCCCGTAAATGTTTCTGTCACTCATTCACAGGTGAAGGAGGCACATTTTAAGGCACATCCTGACTGGAAATGGTGTAATAAAGACAGAAAGAAATCCAGCAGCGAGGGACGTGGTGTTCCAGGGGGCAAAGACATCCGCGAGAGGAGCATGTCAGAAACCACAGGTGTGGAACAGGAAGTGCACAGTGTTGTGGGTGGATTTATATGGTGTTATGTGCATGGATTGTGGTTTCACAACTTTTTTTAAAGTTACACTTTAAAGAAGTAATTGTTATCTATTTGGTTAAATATTTGATCAGTTTTTTTTTAATATCTGAAATATTTTGCTTTAGGGTTCAACAAGGTTTTTTTTTTCAACTCATTCTTACTCATACTTAAGACTATGATGACGTCATAGTCTTAAGAATGAGTAAGACTGCACTTCCACCAAAACCTCTGAATTTGCCAGCTAGATAATCTTTACTTTTTATTTTTAATGTTGACAAGTGTGAAACGTAGCTTTGTTG
>NC_133369.1:25337364-25422597 GCF_049309525.1 Garra rufa
ATATATATATATATATATATATATATATATATATATATATATATAATTTTATTTTTATTTTTTTTTTTTTTTACTTTTTTTTACTTTTTTTACCAATTTGTTTGGGATAGGACAGTGTAGAGGAGACAGGAAGTGAAGTGGGAAAGAAAGAAAGAAGCGGGATCGGGAAAGGGGGGGGTCGGGATCCAGACGGGATTCGAACTTGGGATGCCTGTACAGCAGGGCTTGTATTATTATCATTCCGAAACTGGTTTGAGGAAAAAAAATACTGGTTAATAATGTTTTCTTTTTATATATATATATATATAAATATATAAACGTATAATGATAATGTATGATAATAATAATAATAACGTGCAGCATTTTCTTTACTTAAAAAGAAAAAACACTGCGCTTTTGTTACAGTCAATACCACATCATCTTTTCTATATTTTGGCCAAATGTAGGCTACTAAACAAAATAAATCTGTTAACTCTTTATAGACATTAAAGAGGCATGTATATGTGAGGTTATTAATTAATAATATATAATCTTTTGTCGCCACTTCAAAAATCATATTTAACGGCACAGTTCCTGGTGAAAACTACATTACCCATGATTCTGCAAGGAAATATCCACTAATCAGAGAATCACAGAGAGCAAATCACACCAAAGGAACTCTTAGCAAACACCCAATACCATGAATCAATGCGAATGATATAATAGATTGAATATTGGGAAAAAAATAATCAAATAGTTTTTGCTTTTAAATCAAAGTTAGAATATTGCCTGTAGCCAGCTGGTTTGGTTTATGGTTTGTAAGGCTTTTACAAAGACTTTTTTGTAATCCCTGTGGTAAAAAATAAAAGAGGGGGAAATACTTCCATAACCAAGGCCACTGAAAAAGTGGCCAGTCACTGTTACACTCTGCTGTTGTATCCTGTTGCTTAGTTTTTCCATGATGGATGCAGAAAATAATATCAAATTCTATCTATTTTGTATCTATTTCAGAACCTCCATCTGTGTCAATGGGAATGGAGCTCAAAGGTGTCGGGCCTGGTATGGTGAGCGTGTCAGAGCGAGTCGGGGGTGAGGGACATGGTCAATTGCCTCGTCCTCGTGCCTTCTCTCAGAGCGCCATGCACAATCTGGAGAGGAGCGAGAGAGGCAATCCACAGGCACTCGCTGAGCTCGCACAGGTATTACACACTCACTTGTGCAAGTGACACAGTTTCAAAGATTCATGCTCAACTAACTCCTCTTGTATTTTTAGATGTGTGGTGATGGTGGTCAGGTTTCAGGGCGGGGTGCTCTCTCTCAGACACAGAGGGGGGTAAGTGAGGACATGACAAGCGATGAAGAACGGATGGTCATCTGTGAAGAAGAGGGGGATGATGATGTCATTGGTGAGTCAGACTTCATCATCTGAGATGCTTTCTTAGGTTCTTAGATTCATAAGCATTTTCTAAAAATACGTTAGTAAGTGCTGATGTCATTTCTGTCATCACTAAGACTTTTGTGTTTTTTGGCAATTGTGTCGTTGTGTTGTAACAGTCATTATGTGCGTGTCATGTGTTATTCAGAGGACTCATATCCGGGCAGCTCTATTGACTTGAAGTGTAAGGAGAGGGTGACAGACAGTGATAGTGAAAATGGATCTGGAGATGAAGGAGAACGCAAGGTATCATCTCGCATATTTGACATCTGTTGGTCTGTCTGTGTTTATCTGTACAAAAATATAATGTTTAAAGTAATAAATCACCTAAAAATGAACGTGCTCCAAGGAACACGATGATTTATACTGTTAAACTCTGAAAACATTTGTAGATGACATTTGTGTTAGATTTAACCCAACATTTATTTAAGAGCTTAGTGTAAGGAAAAGACCATAATGTAGGATGTTATTCACTGATAGACCCTCATTCTACTGAAGCTCTCAAATCTCATTCTCACTTGAGATCAATTAAAAAATGGCACGTTTGGACGTGTCACACCATCTTTGACATCTTCAGTGCCTAATGCCATTAGTTCTTGCATTTTAAATAAACTAAGTTAACTTGATTACTGTGTTTGAACATGTTAGAGGGATAGTTCATCCAAATGTGAAAATGTTGTCATTAATTACTTATCCTCATGTCATTCCAAAGCCGTAAGATCTTTGTTCATCTTCGAAACAAAAATTAAGATATTTTTTATAAAATCCAAGAGCTTTTTGACCCTGCAAAGATAGCAACGGTATTACGGTGTCCAAGGCCCAGAAAGGTAGTAAAGACATTGTTAAAATAGTTCATGTGACATCAGTGGTTCAACCATAATGTTATGAAGCTACGAAAATTTATTTAACAATTTCTTAAATTCTGTCAGTCTTTGATGCGTGCTCACGAGAGTACCACTATGCATGACTGCGGTTCATTATCAGTAAACAGTGACTAAAATTACAGTCTATTTTATGGCTATAAAAAAGACTTGGAATATACGGAACAAGTCATATACCTATGTATTATCCTTTATGGAGTTTGGCAATATGCATCACCATCCACCAGCATGTATGGAAACGAGAAGTACAGTAAATCAGGGCTCGAAATCATATGCTCCCAGAATTTAATCTGCGCGACCTCAAATTATATTTGCGAGCATTTGTGTGAGTGCGAGAACTTTTTGTGTTGCGACTTACTTTCATTTCTTTACAAAACTTTGGCTAGCCTAACTACTGCACAGACTATTGTGAGCTAATACAGAGACAGGTTCGCCGTTCTCTCCTTTGATTGTGGACAATTAGAAGGTCTCCACAATCTGCTTTTGAAGAAATCTATTTCGTGCTACAGCGTACATTCTGTCAGATACAATTCTGCCGCCTCCGTCTCAATATACTGTACATCGCGGCATAAATTCAAATCAGATAATAACTCAGCGGCAGAGTTCCAATCACACAGGGGCGTAATTTTCACTCGGGACACTTCAAAATCCCGTTGGTGTCCTCCCACTTTCAAATGGTTTTGTTAAAGTAATCTCTTGTATTGTAGAATGCACGCGCAGCACCGTCGAGAGTTTCGCGGGATCGTTAAAACGAAACCAAAAGTAAAACTCGCACATGCATTCAAAAGCAATTTTAATACCCCACGTTTAGAGAGCGACTCCCTAATGCGCGCAAATTAGGCTACGTAAAATATCTAGGCTGTTATTAGTATGTGGGCTATAATAAGCTGTATTGTGTCTATAGCTCTGTATCGTAAAAATTTGGTCATTTGCACTTTGAATATTGAATATTGAAAGAGTAGCCCGCTTTGATCATGCCTGCATTTATTGTCTACACGACTAAGAAAGAAGTGTCATTTATTTTTTGTTGTTTATACTGTAGATTGTTTAAAAATGCAGTGGTTACCTCTAAATGGCTTTAACTCTTTTCTTTAACCTCTTTAAATTGTTGTAACTATAATAGAGAAAATAAACATCTTGTTCATTAACTCATATTTTCATTCATTCTTGTCCCTTGCTTAAGGCGTAAAATAAATGTATAAAAAAGGCTTTCAGAATCAGCCCATTTGCTTGTAAAACATCTGCATTAAGAATTGACCATGAAGAATCAAGATCGGCACTTTACTAAAACGAAATTAGGTGCTCCTAAATTTTTTTTGGTGCTCCTAACTTTTTGAAGTTGGAAGCACCAGTGCTACCAAGTAAAAAAGTTAATTTCGAGCCCTGTAAATGGTTTTTGCATTGCTTCAAACTAGGCTTCAAATAGAAATTTTAGTATTTTTCCCAGTGTGAAAGACAACTCACTCATTGTAAAAAAAAAAAAAAAAAAAAAATCCACTGCATTGAATGAATTCCAATGTCCAAGTTGGTCTAAACAGATGCATTAACAATCGTTCATTTAACTTTAAAGGGGTCATGACATGGATTTTTCTTATTATTTTAATGTTTTTTTTTTTCAGATTTACTTATAATGTTAATGAAGTTTTTTTGCACAAAAAAAAAATGTGGAAAAAATATTATTTTCAATCCTCATTCTGATCCTCTGGCCACTGTTATGATTGGCTAACGTCATTGCATAGGAAACAGTATCAGTGCCCTGCTCACTCACTATTGCATGTGAATGTTTTGACAACATGATCAAAAACTGTCATTTCCATACAAAGCATTATGAAATAATTTACTTACAGTTTGTGATGCAGCTGCAGTCAGTCTAGTACTGCTTCTTTTTTCAACAAATGTTTCTTTGTAAACTCTTCATGACACTGCCTCATTTACAAAACAGCATGCTCCGAACAATCCTCTGCCATTAAAAAATAAACAATGCAATTGTTCCCCTGGATTCTTCTGATATCTGTACAAAGACATGAATGAGCTGTTTAAACATAATGCGTCAAAGCAAATTTTCTTTTACTTCATTTGTCCTACTTACGACAGACTTGAGCGCATGGACTGTGTCAGAAAGCGAACGCGCATCTGTATACTGTATCCAGCACAGACAAGATAGCGACAGTGATTGTAATTTCTATTTGCTTTTACGCGATGCGTCACTCGCATTTAGTGTATTCAAGTCTCAGCTGTTAAGCGACTAAACGCCAGTGGGTGGAGCCTATGGTGAGAAAAAGATTATTCGTCAATGTATTGCACTGGAGGCAAACGACTACGCCTAGGTGACGTCACCTTGCACCTCGGATCCAAAATGAGACATTTTCTGAGGATTATTACATAAATGCTATTTTATTGATGATGAGGAAATATTAAGTTATGAAACTTGCAGGATGTATTAAACATACAAAGACCCCTTCTATGTCAAAAGATCAATAGAAAATTGGTTTCTCATGTCATGACCCCTTTAAATGTTTATTGCACTGATTTTTTGCACCAAACATTCCTCTGGGTGTAAACAGGCCTTAGCAACTTTAATGACATTGGGGTGAGTAAATGGTAGGGATGTAACGGTATTGTAAATACCGTCGTACCGCAATAGCAAATTTTTTCGATACTACCGTGGTCACATGACTCGATAAAACGATAGGTCTTCTGAGAAAAGTTTGCTCAGGCGAATGGAGTGAACGGGAGGTAGCAGGAACTACAATTCCCATCAGCCCAGGCGTGGCCATCATCCTTTGCGGTCTGTTGCCCGCCCCCTTGAACGCCAAATTCATTTTATTTTCGATATAGCGCCAGATCACAATAGAACTCATTTAAGGTTATCTTTCCTATAGAACAGGTCTATACATTGTTCTTTTATTAAACAAACTAAATTGCCTTATGTTGTTTATCTTATTTACACGAAGGCATGTCATTTTTGTCTCTACATGGTCGCGCGTTTTTGTCTCCTCCACGAAAACACGCAGGACTCCATTCATAAAAACGGAATTTACTATAGCGTGGAATTCCACGGAATTCGTTGATTTTTGGATGAATAAATCAAAAGTTGGTCTGTCACTTAATTCAAATCGCGATATGGACTAGTGTCTGTGAAAACTGAAATGCAAAAAGACCGTTTTAATATGAATCCTGCATGTTCCGTTTGCCTCTGTATGTATGAATGGTGGAGACGCGTTTTTTTACTACATGCATCCTGAAGCAAGCGTGATGCTCCCGCTAATTTTTGGCATTTGCATCTCACATGAACAAATAAACTCAATCTCCAAAGCTGCTGTGAGTGTCACTTTTACCGTTTCATTTGAGAAAACTAGCATCATATCAAACTGTACACACAGAAACTTCACGGCAACCTGTCAAAATAAAAGTACGGTTTAACATGAAACAGAACAATATTAGTCTTGTATTACTTTTGTACAGTATAATGTAGGTGTTTATATATTCCTATTTAAATAATTTACACAAAACAATATATATAATAAAAATTAAATATTACAACAAGATTAACCACTTAATTGTAGAAAAAAAATACTACAATTATTATTTAAACGTTGTATTATTTAAACATGTATTGATTTTAACAGTAAACCTCTTTTTGTTTGCCAAAAATTAAAAGGGTTTATTTTTCATTTGATTAAAAATAAATAAATGTTTATGCTTTCATTTGATTATCAGAAAAATTAAAACACATAAGAATTAAAAAAAAAAAAAGCAAAAGATTGATTGAGCCCTATTGTTCAAAATGTTAAAATAGAGAGTTTTGGACTTATTTTTCCACTGAAATTAATGTTTTCGTTATTACACAAAGTAGGCTAAAGTACTGCGAAAAAAATTTACGTGGTTACATGGTTTAATAATTTTTTGTTATTAAAATTGAAAAATTGAAGTTCCTGTTTCAAAGTTTACAGATAGATGGCTAATTTGTATGCCATTGATATGTTCAGTGTTCATGTAAACTGTTTAATAAACACTTCTGGCACTTTTTTCGAGTCTCTTCATTAGTTTTGTTTTTCCTGTAAATGATTCAATAAATACCGTACCGTGCCATTCATACCGAGGTATTACCGTACCGTGAAGTTTTGATACCGTTACATCCCTAGTAAATGGTGAGCTGTCCCTTAATAAATATAGTCTGACAAAATAGCAAAATAAACACTTTGCTCTCTGTAGAACTAGAAAAAAGCTTGTGGTCCTTAAGCATTTTTCCTAAGTTAATTATTAATGAAGTTTACAGAAGGCTATTACACAGTATTTTTATTAACTGGTAAAGGATCTGTATCATTGCAAATACTTTCTGTCTTTGGCTAATTTACTTTCTCCTCTTTTCTCTTCTGCTTCTGGCATCAGAGAGTTTTTGCTCCTGTGATTTGCTCCTCGTCTTACGGCCCTGGTCACGGTCGGAGCGTGTCTCTCTCCTCCTACCCCACCTCAAGACGCTTTAGCGATGCTTCCTCAAAGAGAAAGCGAACAGTGGAGGGAGGTGATGGAGACAGAAGGGAAGGTGACGGAGGAGTGTCCCTGTCCTCTGCGGGTCAGTCTATCCTGGTCAGTTCTGGCGGGGGAGTGTCATCAGTGCTAGGAGCGGTGAGAGTGGCGTCCACTGTTGTCACAAATGTGGTGCGTCCTGTGGTCAGCACACCGGTGCCAATCGCAAGCAAGTCTCCACATGACCGAAAACCCGCTCCACCACAGACGCAGCTTCTCATTGGACATGGTACCCAAGGAAACCCAGCAACAGCTTCAGCTGGAGGGGGTGGGTACTATTCCTCATCATCGCCCAGTCCTATTAGTGCATCCGGAGCTCAAGGGGGGCTGGTGACCAATCTAGTTTTGGGAGGCACATTCCAAGCCCCACCCGCTGTACAGCTTGTCACACCCCCTCCTCCACAAAACCCAGCTTCCCCAGCATCGGCCCCACTTGCTCATAGTAACGGTCCACTTCCTTTGCCTGTTCTACAGTCGCACATTCTCCCCTCCGCCTCAATAGCGTCCTCATCAGGCCCAAAACCCATAACACAGGTCCAATACATTCTCCCTACCCTCTCTACCAACAATCCCAAGAGCCCCTCCCCTCAGCAGGCCAGTCAGCCAACCAGTATCTTCACCCTACCTACAGCTCTGCCCACTCACGCCTCGTTGGCCAACGGGAAGCAGTCGGGATACGTCTCCAGTCCTGCTGTGGGTGTAGTTAGCCCAGGAGCCAGAGGTGAGGATACATACTTTTTAATAATACACTCATGTGTCATGTCACCATATTAATACTCTTCCATTTGAAAACAAAATGCATGTTATTTTTGATTTAGTACTGACCTGAATAAGATATTTCACATTAAAGACATTTACATATAGTCCACAAGAGAAAATAATAATTGAATTTATAAAAATGACCCAGTTCAAAAGCTTACATACAATTGATTCATAATACTGTGTTGTTACACGATGCATTAAGAGCCAGGGGGTGAAAACTTTTTGAATTTGAAGATCAGGGTAAATTTAACTTATTTTGTCTTCTGAGAAGCATGTAAGTATCTTCTGAAGGCCAGTACTAAATGAAAAAATATGGTATTTAGGCAAATTAAGAAAAATTTACACATTGAAAAGTTTATACCCCCTGGCTCTTAATGCATAGTTTTTCGTTCTGGAGCATCAGTAAGCGCTTGAACCTTCTGTAATAGTTGCATATGAGTCTCTCAGTTGTCCTCAGTGTGAAAAGATCAGAATCTCAAAATCATACAGTCATTGTTGGAAAGGGCCAAACTACACAAAAATGCTGGAAAACCAAAGAATTTGTGGGACCTGAAGGATTTTTCTGAAGAACAGCAGGCAGTTTAACTGTTGAGGACAAACAAGGGACTCATGAACAACTATCAAAAAAAAAAACACAGCTGTGGATCATTCAGATAGTAACACAGTAAAATTTAACTATTATTTTCTCTTGTGAACTATATGTCAACATATTTTATGTGAAATATCTTATTCAGGTCAGTACTAAGTAAAAACGAACATGCATTTTGTATGATCCCTCTAATTTTGGTAAAATAACTAACATTTTGCAGATTCTGCCAAGTGTATGTAAACTTTTGACTTCAACTGTACATCTGCAGGACAGACAGCTTTATACACGTATGAATTATAATCTTAGCTGTTTAATTTTAATGCGCCGCTTTTGTCTGGTCTAGACAGGATTTTTGACAGCAGGCGGCTTTGTTCACACATAGCACCAAAATGGAACTTCACCAGTACCCAGAAAATTGCTGAAGCTCTTAACACATGATCTCTTAGCAGAAAAAATGCTGTTCATTTTCCATAAAAGCCTGTATGTGTAAAAGTGATCAATTTTTCATTGTACTGTGGCTCAGAGCCATCATCATGTCAACTTTGGGTTTTACAGGTGCTATTCTCCATAGTTTTGTACTGTGCCAGATAAAACATTCTGTACAAGACCCAATTATTTTAAACACTTTGTTCTGTTCTTCTGCAGTGCAAACACAGTCACCAGTCTTGCAGGGCAAGATGCTGGTTCCCATGGCAACAGTGAGGGCTGCTCCTGCCCCCTCTCAGCAGTTTCCCTTGGTAGCCCCTCCTCTTCCTGTTCAGAACGGAGGACAAGCAGGAAGCAAGGTGAGATCTCAAATGGTAAATGCTTAAATAACAAATTTACACCGAATAACCAATTAGTGCTAATTATTATTTGTGAGTGTGATCTTTTTTGAGCAGCATCCGTCTTCTTGTTTCCTTTCTAGATTATTCAGATTGCGCCGATGCCTGTTGTCCAGTCTCAGCTTCCCTCTACGGGACCAGTCCAACCTGGGAGCCCGTTTTCTGTTACTATGGGAACAGCTACAGTGGTCGCCCCAGGCTCTACCCCGTCTCAGACCGTGCTGCTACCGCCCCCACCTACAAGGTATAACGCACACTTTTCACAGGCCTACTTCTACTCACCTAGCCGCACACGCACAAACATCTCCCCCACTCTTAGTTTAACAACTCCTACACTCCTGAAGTGCTGCAGCACTAGAGAATAACCCTGCATTGCTGCTCTCACTCTTTGTAAAAGCTGTCTAATCTGGTTTCTGTAAATATCACTTTTCTCCCACAGAATCACTTATGTACAGTCCACTCCTGGGGTTCCTTCTCCTTTGCCATTAGTTCCCACGACAACAGGCTCCTCCTCACAGACAGCTTCAGCAACACCTGGATCTGCGTATGTTCCTTCACCCTTGGCGACCTTTGCAGCGATTGCTCATCCGGGTCAGACTTTGGTGCAGCCACTGATTGCAGGTCAGTGGACTCTTAATTAATATAATTTAGTACATCTTTAAAGGGATAGTACACCCAAAAATGAAAATTCTGTCATTAATTACTCACCCTCATGTCGTTCCAAACCCGTAAGACCTCCATTCATCTTTGGAACACAAATTACGATATTTTTGATGACATCCGAGAGCTTTCCGACCCTGCATAGACAGCAACGCAACTGACGTTCAAGGCCTTGAGAGATAGTATGGACATTGTTAAAATAGTCCATGTGAAATCCATTTGTCATTTCATTGACAAATAATTTTCATCATCGAAAACGAGACGATAACGAAACAAAAAAATTTTGAATGACAAAAAATATGACTAAAATCTATTGACATTTTTGTCAACGAATAAAAACAACAAAACTGTTAGGGAGGGACGATTTGAGAAGAAATTCATTCTGAACGAATCTGCTGTGTGGTTAGGAGGTTAGATTTGTATATTTGAACTGTATCTCATAGCCTATTGATCTATTCGGCGGTACATAAACTAGCATACACTTGCTGTCTCATAAAACATTCAAAAATCTGGGAGTAAAAGAAGAGCAGACATGGATAAATTTGACCATGCAAAAGAGAACTCAATTCGGTCTGGTTTTCTGAACGCAGATACTGAAGCAGTGCCTCTCACAAGTACTCTTTCTCATCTGATGAACATAGAAATACACAAATGATGTTGAATTGTCTGTTTTGACAAGTATTCACGTAAACACACTCGGTTGCATCTTAAGTGAATTTAAACAGCTGGGAGAATAGCAGACATGTATCAGTACATTGCATCCGTGCATTCGGTTTTAAAGGGACAGCAGCAATTTAGTTGCTATTGTCTGCTATTGTCTGACTGAATCACTTTAGTAGCCCTAATAAAGATGAATCTAAATTTATTTATATAAATAAATGTCTGCTTGAAGAAATGAAGAATGTGGTAAACAAGTTGTTATAAAAAATGCATAATTAGCCTATATAAAATTGGTATTTCATTCAAAAAAATACCATGTTCTTGTTTCTTTATGAAAAGTGGTTTCATTTAATTTTAATATGAAGGCAAATTTCATGTCACAGCAGTTAAATCTGTGTCTATCATGATAAAACTTTAATATCAAACCTATACAATGAGTTTGGTCATTTTTGAGAAATGCTTAATAAATGCATTACACTGTAAATAAACCCATTAGATTTTAGCTGACTAAATGTACTGTAGATTTAGTTGACTAAACTTTTATGGTATTTAGTTGACTAAAACTAGACAATAACTAAAACAATTTAGATGACTAAAATATGACTAAAACGAAATGGCATTTTAGTCAAAAGAATATGACTAAAGGTCATTGCACAAAAATTTTCGCATGTTAAAAAATAAATAGGCCCTTATCATGTGACAGTCACATTTTCACACTGCCTCCGAAACTTTATGATAAAACATCATAAAAAAATTATTTAATTTTGGATCAGGTTCGGTTTTCTGCATTTTCGCATCCATAGGAAGCATTTTTTATAGGAAAATTATGATGAATATATGAAAAAAAACGCATACAAAAATTTTGGACTCAGTATGCAATGACCTTAAGACTCAATCAAAATTTACTGTCAAAATTAGCACTGGTATGCGTTTTTTTCATATATTCATCATATTTCCCTATAAAAAATGCTTCCTATGGATGCGAAAATGCAGAAAACCGAACCTGATCCAAAATTAAATAATTTTTTTATGACGCTTCAGTCTTTTGACACATGTGCCGCGGTACTCTCATGAACATGCACAGAAGACTGACACGAAAGAGAACAAATTGTTAAATAAAGTCAGTATTTTTGTTTTCTTTGCGCACAGAAAGTATTCTCGTAGCTTCGTAACATTACGGTTGAACCACACATGGACTATTATATCTATGTCCTTACTACCTTTCTGTGCCTTGAATGTGTCAGTTGTGTTGCTGTCTATATAGGGTCAGAAAGCTCTCTTATTTCTCTTAGTATCTTAATTTGTGTTCTAAAGATGAACGAAAGTCTTATGGGTTTGGAACTACATGAAGGTGAGTAATTAATGACAGAATTTTCATTTTTGGGTGAACTATCCCTTTAAAAATTTTGGAGCATTCAGTTGATCTTTTATATATTCTTTTGTGATTTAAAAATAAAAAAAAGAATACAAAAATTTAGTTTGCATTTTGGATGTTTGTAAAGTGTGTTGCATTGCTGTTATATATTGTTTCACCAGGTCAGCCATCGTTGTTGGCCCCGGCCCAGTCTCCCAACGCTCCTCACGCTCCTGCCATCACCGCCATCTACACCCCTACAAATGTGACCTTGGCAACTGGGGTGGTGTCTATGGCAACGGTGTCACCCAGTGTGGTGTACACAGTGTCCAGTTCCTCTAGCCTATCTCCACACATCCTTCCTAAACACACCACAACAACCTCCATGACCTCTGTAACCTCCGACAGGCAGGGGAACGTCTCTGCACACGCTGAGCGACAGTTGCACCAGGAGAGAACACTGGACAGGCAGCACACGGACAGTCAGGTCTACACGCAGTCCTCTGAGAGACAGACCGAGAAGGTTTCTCTCTCACAGCCGGACAAACAGTTCCAGATTCCGAGTAAAAGCAGTAGCGGTTCAGTTGCGCCCCCACAGGGCACCTCAGTGCCACTGCAGCCTGGAAGCCCTGCTCAAATCTCCCATTCCGGTACTAGAGAGTTTAACATCATAATGTCCATCTGCTTTCACGATGGTATTGTTTGAAGTGGGGATTTCTTTCAGACTACTCACAGTCCCTCTTCTCTCTTTTAACAGGAAGTGCTCCGGGGACGCCCAAACTGATCACGCCAAGGCCTCCTCAGAAAGTGAAAGCCACAGTGGCTAATATCCCAGTGGGCAGTTATGATGGAGGAGGGAGAGGCAAAGAACGAGAAAAGGAGAGGGAAAGGGAGAAAGAGAGAGAGCGAGAGAAGGACAAAGAGAGTGCTAGTCGGTTTTCATTTGAGATAGAAAAGGCAGCTGAGACGAGCTCGCCTGCAACCTTTCCACCAGAGGAGGGATCTGCAGAAGCCCCTGCCCACTCTGTAGCGGAGAGTGCTACACCTAGTGGCCGCAGCAAAGAAGCAAATGCTAAGGAGGTTAGCATTGTTAACCTGACTGCCAGTTACTTTATTAACATAATCATTTTGTTTATTATATCAGTTTGTTAGTTGTCAAATATATTAGGTTTTAAATGTCACAATTATTTAAAGCAGTTTTTGTTAAAGGGATAGTTCACTCAAAAATTAATATTCTGTCATTAATTATTAACCCTCATGTTGTTCCAAACCTGTAAGACCTTTATTCATTTTTGGAATTCAAATTAAGATATTTTTTTATGAAATCCAAGAGCTTTCTGGCCATGCATAGACAGCAACGCAACTGACGTTTAAGGCCTAGAAAGGTAGTAAGGACATTGTTAAAATAGTCCATGTGATATCAGTGGTTCAATCGTAAAAAACAAAAATAATGTCTTTATTAAAAAATTTCAGAACACACATGCATCGTGGTACTCTTATGAACACACATCGAAGACTGAAACAAAAGAGAAGAAATTGTTGAGTAAAGTCGTTATTTTGTTTTCCTTGCATACAAAAAGTATTTGCGTAGCTTTATAACATAACAGTTAAACCACTGATCTCACATGGACTATTATAACAAAGTCCTTGCTATCTTTTTGTGCTTGGAATGACACGAGGGTGAGTAATTAATGACAGAATTTTTATTTTGGTGTGAAATCTCTCTTGAAAATAATACTATGTAAAGTAACAAAAAAATTCCCTCTGTGATAAAGCTCATTCTATATCTTTTCTCCACTCAGGCTGAATGGAAGGATTCCCACCCTTCTTCTCCACTGCCTCCTCCCTCTGGATCAGATCCTGCCCCGTCTCATGGTGATAAAGATGCACCACCTAAAAAAGTCAAGGCCCGGCCCCCACCACTCAAACGACCGTTCGATTCTGTTGACAAGTATGTTTCTTGGAATATGGCTTCAATTGTACTAAAATTATTTATTTTTAGCTCCATATTCATTATATGTTGGTTGTAGGGGTGTTCGATAATCTTGATATTTTCTGGAATTTTGTCGATAACGATAATGCGACAATATTCTGAGCATTTTATTGTGCTGGTACTTTGACAGACAGTCTTGAACAGCTGACTCCCAAAACTTTTGATATTCTTTATATTCTGTGCGGTGGTTAGTTTGCAGGAGTAACAGAAATTAACTTTTCCAATATGGTTAAATTGATTTTTTACCTTTATAAAGCCATTTTTTCTTATGTAATTAAATGTATGCATCATCTTTTGTGTCAGATTCTTACATTTAATCAATAACTTCAAGTAGTAAGACACTGTAGGGCTGTTACCAATCAAATGAAATTGGTTTTAACAAAATTTGTCTGCAATGCAGAGGTGACACAGTCTGCATTTTAAGTGGCATTTCGATGCATTTACACTGACTGTTTAATGCATTTACATTTAGACATTTAGCAGACACTTTTATCCAAAGCGACTTACAAAAGAGGACAATGGAAGCAATCAAAATCAACAAAAGAGCAATAACATGCAAGTGCTATGACAAGTCTCATTTAGCCCAATGCAGTACATGTAACAAGTTTTTTTTTTTTTTTTTCAAATTATATAATAAATAAAAAGAAAATAGAATAAGGCAAGCTAGTGTTAGAGGCCTAAAAATAGATAGATATAATACAAAAAGAACAGAGAAGCTAGTTCCCCTTCAGTCGAATCACTTCGACGTTACATGGGATCTCGCCTGAGAGACCGATCATCTCTGAGCCTTATATAAAAAGGCCAATTGCAAATTGGCGAGTGGACGTGCGCGTCGGCCACTCCCCCGTACATACGGGTATATAAGATGGCGGCGCGCATCACTCAAACAGACTTTCGCTTTCAGAGCCTTCATGCTCAAGCCTTCCCTTCTCCAGAAGAAGAATCTTCAAAGAGAAAGACTTCACGTTCCTGCTGCTGTTCTTCTCTGCTGGCGTGCGCCGATCGAATAAGAAACAAAGCTTTACTGAAAGAGTGAATTTCTCGGCGCCGCCAGCGGGGTCCCGCGGGCGGCCGTTTTCACGGCCATAAAAGCCTCCTGCTTTCCAGCGAGTAAGCCCCATTGAGTGCACAGTGGTGCCGCGGTTTCCTCCCTGGGCAGACCGGGACTAAAAGAGCAATTTCTCACGGCTGTGTAAAGACGTTCTTTTCAGAATGGCTTTCCGGCCGTGCGCTTCTGGGTGTGGCAGTTTCCTCACCTCACTGGACGGACATGAAAGCTGCTTCACATGTCTGGGCATCGAACATGCTGAGGCAGCTTTCACGGATGGTTCATGCATTCATTGCGAAAGCATGACCATGGGAATGCTGAGGACTCGCCGCTCGCTCGCGGGCAGGCCCCCCTTCGCGCCCCACGGCCTGCGGAATTTTTCCGCCGCTGTGGCGAGGCACGAGGGGGAACTTCGAGTCACGGTGCCGAACGTTCCGCCGGCTCCAAAAGCCCTGCGGTCTTCCGCCCGCCAGCATACCCCCGTCGAGATGCCAAAGCAGTACGCCTCCCCGCCAGCCGGGCTGGGCGTCTCCTTTGGCGCTCCACAGGAGGAAGAGATGTCTGACGCTGCGTCAGAGGGAGAGTCAGGGAGTGAGGACGCTCTTCCGGCGGCGCGGCGCCCCTCCGCGGTTGCTGCCCCGTCGGAGGCAGACTCCGAGCTCTCGGCTATGCTCCTCCGAGCCGCCAGGGGGATCGGCCTGGAGGTTACTCAAGAAAAAAAAAATAAAATAAAAAAGAAAAAGGTCGGCGAGAAGGGCCCGCAAGCGCAGAGCCAGCCGCAGGAGAGTGGCGCCGCCCGCGGCACAGGGACCGGCCCGAAACACTCGCAAGAAAACTGCGAAACGTCCCTGACGCGGGCCTCCAGAGGTGATTGAGACTGCTCCTTAGGGGATGCTAACATCTACGCTCCCCGCTCCCGGTGGAGGGCCGGGAGCCACTGTGTGCTTCAATGAAAAGAGCAAATTTCTCACCTCTGGCTTCGGCCTCGAGTTTTCTTCCTGAGCAGCACTTACACTCCTCGGAACCAGACTCGCGGCTGGTCTTCGCCAGCGCGGGATCCAGGGAAGAAGGTAAGCACTGCTTAGTGCAGTTAGACACTTCCCCAGGACGCTCATCCTTCTGGGTTCTGTCCCCTTTCCTGTCTCCCCCTAGGCTGCCCCACCACGGTCACGTCGGTCAACGTTCCCTTGATACCACTACGCTGGTTGATACGGACGGTACGGCCCGGCCCAGGCGTCCGCCCAGACTCAGAGGTACCCCTTACATTCTTATTCGGGCAGGCGTGCCTCTGTTCTGCCTGCGGAGGTCGCGTTCCTACTGGCGAAGGACGCGATCCAGCCTGTCCCTCCCCCGGGACGAGGTCGGGATCTCTCAGTCCCGACTTCACGTGTCCAGTTAAGTGTGGTGGGTTAATATCCGCCCTGGATGGAGCTCTGTTCCGATCCCTTTCAGGCTGTCGGCACACTCGCTCACGACGAAGCACATACAGGTATGTTTCCGTCTCCAGGGCTGGGTTGCAGCCATCTGCCTGAAGAGCACCCGCTGTCGCGTCTCGATTCCCCCCCGACGCACACCCCCTCGGCGGTCTGCTCCGGGGGTCGAGCTCTTCAGCGTGAGGTGCTTCCATTTGGCAAGTCCCCCTCCTTCCTGCCTTTTTTCAGGCCATGGGAGCTCCCCTGTCCCCTCTTCGGCAGACAGGAGTTCGCATCATCAACCGTCTCTTCGGCTGGTGCTTTGTATAGCCCACTCGTGAGTTCCGTTGTGCGAGCATAGGGACCTGGTGCTTCGGCACCCCCGCCATCTGGTCCTTCAGGCCAGCCGAGGGGATTCATTTCCTCGGTCAGGGAGCCGACTCGGTCCGACAAGACAGCCCGCCTTACTACAAATAGAGCGCGCAGTCAGTGCTGTAGTCCCTGAGTTAATCAGAACAATACAGCGGTCCCTCTCAAAATCAGAGGCTCCTGGGGCACATGACAGCTCTAGCCGCTAAGAGCCGCTATCTATCGGCTGCAGTCTATCGGCTCTCACGGCAGTCCACCCACCTGCAGGATGGCGACTCCACCCCGTAACGCAGCTAATTGGAGTATATCGGTAGGCCAGCCACATCCGCTCGTCTTCCGATTCCTCTCATTGCCAGCTGCCTCTTTCAGAGTAACGCCGGCACACAGCTGACCTCCGGGGCCCAAGTACGCCCTTCCCCAGCGAGCCTCCTTGCACAGACACTGTGCAAGTCCAGGGAGGACGAGGAGTAGTCTGTTGGTTGCGCTACAAGGATGGCCCACCCGGACTCAGGTCTTAGTAACCTCTCCCTCGCGGCAGTCCCTCCCTGTAGGGCACGAAAGGTTGACACCCCAGACCTCTCCGGCCTTCACAGGCTGTGATACAACTATCACTCGGTACTGAGCTCCCTTGACCAGGCAGGCTTACGCACTGAGATGAGGTCTATTTGCTGGCATTCCTCTCGCTAAAAAGAGAGGACCCACAGAGATACACGATTGCAGTAATGCTTCCCTTCCTGCAGGAGAGTTTGAGCGCAGGCTGTCCCCTCGACACTCCAAGTATATGCCGCGGCTTCGCCACATATCACATGCAGTAGATGGAGCAAAGTAGGTAAGCATTCTCTGGTCGTGAGGTTTCACAGAGGTGCCCATAACGCACCCCATACCCTCTTGGGACCTTCCCGTCGCCTTCAGAGCCGTGGGACGCTCCTATTGAACCATGGGCCTCAGTCGAGCTAGCATTCCTGTCATTAAGACAGCGCTCCTGACTGCCCTGGCTTCCGTCAAGAGGGTAGGAGACCTACAAGTTTTCTCTGTCAAGAAATACCTCATACCCTCTGGGACCCCCCGTCGCCTTTCAGGGCCACGGGTTGCTCCTTAGGAGCCGTGGGCCTCAGTCGAGTTAGAATTCCTGTCATTAAGACAGCACTCCTGACTGCCCTGGCTTCCTTAAGAGGGTGGGATACCGACAAGCTCAGGTTCCTCAGAGGTGCTTAGAACGCACCTCATACCTCTTGGATCTCCCCGTCGCCTTTCAGGGCCGCGGGTCGCTCCATTGGAGCCACTGGCCTCAGTCGAGCTAAAATTCCTGTCATTAAGACAGCGCTCCTGACTGCCCTGGCTCCCATCAAGAGGGCCTACAAGCTTCTCTGCCAGCAAAGTGTGTCGAGAAATTCGGGCCCGGCGTCTTCCACGTTACCGTCGAGACCCCGGTCCGGTGCCCAAGGTTCCCACCACGCCTTTCCGCGATCAGGTGGTGAACCTGCAAGCTCTGCCCTGGAGGAGGCAGACCCAGTCTTGCGATGTTGTGTCGTTAAATATGTGAAACTAGAGTCACTCGGCACTTCAGCCGCACCAAGCAGCTTCATCTGCCTCGGGATTCAGCAGAAAGGGAATGCTCCCCGAACTGAGGTTGGCTAACTGGGTGGTAGATGCCTTTTCCCTGTTATACTCAGGGACAGCCGTGATCCTTGGTTCATGGCACCTCACCAGCAGATGTAAAAACCGGAAGCTGCGGGCTGGGCGACACCCCACCTTCGCTTGGTTCTACAACCTTGCGTAGAGGCCGTTCTCCCGTGTCCTAATATAAGGACTCACAGGTGAGCGGGAAGACCGGCTGGTGTCGGCTTGCGGCGCCATTCCCACATGGATCCGTGCGCTATTTCCCAGAATGTTCCCTCCGGCGAACCCTGGGTCCTCCTGCCCCGCAGTCAGGGCTAGGCGCGGAGTAGCCCTGCACTGTGATCCTGCCTGGGTCTCCTTTGCCCCGCAGGTTGTGGCTTAGTTTTTTATTATTCCAGCGGAGGAGACCGCTGTTTCCCTCGTGTATCCCTAAAAACCTTTATGGATATATTGAATTATTCTCATTTCCACATGTAAAGATTTCATGTGCTCCGCCCCCCCAACCCATGCTTCAGTACAACTGGCATCCCTGGAAGGGCCCCCTTATTGGGCCTCAGGGCGTTGGGAAGGTTACGTTACACTTCGCCTGTCGGCACGTATACTTGTCAGCACGTGAAGTTGTTGCGTAACGCGGCGTCAGGGTCGTGGCCTTTTCCATAGGGCTAGTTCCCATGTAACGTCGAAGTGATTCGACTGAAGGGGAACGTCTAGGTTACGAAGGTAACCCACGTTCCCTGAAGGAGGGAACGGAGACGTTACATTCCCCTGCCACGCCCCTGGCGTCGCGCTGACGCCGGCTTGACGGCTCTTCAGCGAAAACCTGTTTGAGTGATGCACGCCGCCATCTTATATACCCGTATGTACGGGGGAGTGGCCGACGCGCACGTCCACTCGCCAATTTGCAATTGGCCTTTTTATATAAGGCTCAGAGATGATCGGTCTCTCAGGCGAGATCCCATGTAACGTCTCCGTTCCCTCCTTCAGGGAACGTGGGTTACCTTCGTAACCTAGACGTTTTGTTTTTAAGAATACAAGCAGTAAGTAAGTCTAAAAGGGCAAGTCTTTTTTTTTTTAAGAATAGATTTAAAATAGAGGGTGCTAGAGAGGATCAAATAAAGATGAAAGAGATGTGTTTTTAGCTGATTCTTGAAGATGGCTTAGGACTCAGCTGTTCGGATTGAGTTGGGCAGGTCATTCCACCAGGAGGGTACATTTATTGTGAAAGTCCGTGAAAGTGATTTTTGTGCCTCTTTGGGATGGCACAATAATGCACTCTAGAGGGCACATAAGTCTGAACTAATGAATTTAGGTAAAGGGGTGCAGAGCCAGTGGTGGTTTTGTAGGCAAAATTATTGCCTTGAATTTTATGCAAGCAGCTATTGGTAATGCAGTTTACCTGCAGTTACAAATACATAAATAATGTTTTGATGTTTTAAAAAATCTTGATTGGTCATGTGTGCAGGGTCCTGTCAGAAGTATACTTTGAGGAGCGCTTTGCAGAGCTGCCAGAATTCCGTCCAGAGGAGGTTCTGCCTTCTCCAACCCTGCAGAGTCTGGCCACCTCCCCACGAGCCATACTGGGCAGCTACCGCAGGAAGAGGAAAAACTCCACCGGTGAGAGTAAGATTCAAGCCTCTCTAACAACTGAATGTGAATTATAACTCAGTGTTGTTGATGCTGGGTCAGTAACTTTTTTTCTTGCATATTAACTAATCCTCAATCCTCCCTTATACAGACCTGGACTCATCCACAGAAGATCCCATCTCTCCGAAAAGAAAAAGCCGCCGCAGATCGAGCTGCAGCTCAGAGCCAAACACACCTAAAAGTGCTGCAAAGTGTGAGGGGGACATATTCACCTTTGATAGGCCAGGTAATACTTTACCACCCACATAAACTTCATCATTCTGCAGCTTATATTATCCTGATTCAACTACATTATAATTCTGTTTGTCTCTCTCTATCTGGTACAGATGGAGAGGATGTTCTGGGGGAGCTGGAGTTTGATAAGGTGCCCTACTCCTCTCTCAGGAGAACTCTTGATCAGAGGAGAGCTCTTGTCATGCAGCTATTCCAGGAGCATGGCTTCTTTCCCTCAGGTAACGCACACATTTCTATAGAGTACTGTACCACCCACACAGCTTTCAGACAGCACATAAAATGAAATGCAATCAATCACAGGGATCTTAAAGGGAACCCTGGG
The DNA here is from genome assembly GCF_049309525.1 of Garra rufa. NCBI lineage: Eukaryota > Metazoa > Chordata > Actinopteri > Cypriniformes > Cyprinidae > Garra > Garra rufa. The sequence goes on from NC_133369.1 coordinate 25,357,681, forward strand.
TATTAAGACTTGTATGGCTTAATATAACATAAATTATATCTCTTACTGAAATATATAGTAGAAAACCAATGAAAGATTTGTTATTTAAAAAAATCCACATAGTTTTTTACATTATGCCATTATGATGTGAATGGTTCTATTTTTTTTACCACAACACAATTCAGAATACACAACTCTGAAAATAAAATACTGAAACGCAGTGGCTGCAGCATCATGACAAGTGTTGGCATGTTTACATCCTGCCAGGATGGCATCTAGCGTTTCTTGTCTCTGCTGTTTGTAAGCTCTTTCGGTAGCTGTGGTCTACTAAAAGCCTCAAAGGGATCAGGGCTAAAGTGGGAAGAACAAAGACGCAGGTCTTTAGGAAGTTTGATTCGTCCACAGGCATCTTCCCATTCTTTTCCCCTCTTCTTATCGCTAGGAAAGCAGTGAAGACTTATGCTGCGTTCACACCGCACACTTTGTCTGCGTCAAGCAACGCTCCCAACGCATCTAGTTTGACGCATGTACGTTGAAGCTTGCAACGCTTGCTTTTTGGTGCGTTCACACCGCACACGTCAGGCAACGCTCTGTCCCTCAGACTCCTCCACCGCTTTTTGCACACTTCCCCTGAATAAACCATGGCAAACTAGTAGGGACTGGACATTTTGGAATCTTCTCATGACCATGTTTCGCTAGCTAACGAAATGGGAAATAATTACGTTGAGAAAAGATTTGACCCGACATCCCGATCTCTTCAGCGATCTTCATCCAAGCAAGTTCCTTTTCATTCCTAACTTTATACAACAACGAGGATGGATCATACAATTCTCTGCGATTGCAGACGGCTACAATGAGCTTTTGTCTTCCATTGTTGAAAATGTTATTTTTCTGCTCCCGCTTCATTTAAGATACGTGTGGTGACGTCGCTACAGTGAGAGGCTCTGATTGGTTGACGCACTGTGTCAAGTCCGTCAAAAGTTCAGCTAGCTGAACTTCTGCGTTGCTTGCGTTTGCTGCGTTGACGCTTGAAACGCAGGTAACGCTTGAAAAGTTGACGGATCCAACGCACACAACGCACCGCAGAGCCTCTGACGGACTCAACCATAGACTTTACTGACGCTGACGTTTTGGGCGGTGTGAACGCACCATTACATCGCTTCTCTTGTTGCCCTTTGACTGAAAATTACAACCAAAAGCCGCACAATGTGGCATTGTATCTGTATTTTTTTTTCCGAGTTGTGTTGCGGTAAAAATAGCAACAGGTAGCACCAGTAGCTCACAGAGTGCAACCATTTCATTTCACCAAAATAATGCCGCCCCTCATAGTCCAAAATGTGTATGAAAGGATGTGTATGACTTTCATGGGTTTTCTGCTACATATTTCAGTAGGAGACACTATTTATATTAAGTTATATTAAGCCATACAAATCTTAATACCCTGTGTTCCCTTTAACAAAAGCGGATGTTATCGACAAAGTCATTAGAGCCATGGATTTATGAAAAAACTAATGGAATAATTGAATTGATACAAGACTAATGGAATCTTAACAAAATATAAACTAATAGTTATAAATATAAAATATATATAAAGTAATAAAATATGAATTAAATGTATTTTATTAATATTTCTAAATCTAGCTATTATAATCTATAACTTTTTTTTATGATCAAAAGAAACAACCTCTTACCATCCAGCAGCTTTACCAGCTTTTCACCGTTTTCATTTTATTGGAGAAAAACTGTTGTTAAATACACACTAAAACTCAAAGGTCTTTATGACAAACCGACAAAATAAAAGTTCAGTTGATGTCAGAAAGAGCTTTATCAGAAGGAGCTTTATTGCCAAGTATGCTTGCACATACAAGGAATTTGTTTCAGTGTCACTAGCTTCCAGTACACAGAGACAGCAACACACAGACAATAAAACTAAGATAGATAGATAAATAGACAAAAAATTAGTAAAATAAGTAGAGAAATAAATAAGTGGTATACAGTTGTGCTATAGATGACAGAATGTCATATTACCATATTACTAATATATTAATAAGTAATAATAATTACATGTTCTTAAGGAATATCATACAACCAAGATATTTTTTCATCCATGTTTTAATTTATACAGGTTTGTTGTGCATCATTTTATTTGACAAAAAATAAAGATGCAATGTTTTGTTATCAATTAATTATTATATTTTCATTTTCTAACATTCAGGGATGCAAACGGCGCGCCTTTTGGCGGATGCCGCCTTTTTCACGGCTGTGTGGGGACATGTGTGAATCGTGCAGATCCGATGAGCTTTTTGGGGTGGGGGGTGGGGGGTAAATAATTTCATCATAGGAAATTCTGTATTAAAATTACTAAATAAGTAAACGCCGTTACAGTCCATGAATCATAGGAAACTTGTATGAAAAGAAAACAGTGAGTCAGAAAGCTGCGCACGTCAGCCAATTGGCTGCGCACTATTATCTGCTGCAGGCTGCTCTTCACTGCGCAATATGTTAAAGTGAAAGTGACGTGCACATTCTCTCAGAGACAATGATAAACGAATATACTTAATATGCTGATATTAATTTACTTCCCTAATATTTCTCTTGTGCGCAACACAGTGGGGAAAAAATAAAAAGAAACGTTTTTTGTGTAGGCTAAGGGTTTTTGAAAGTCGGTGTTTAAAATAAAGCTCTTAATTTTCATGGATGACTGCAGTATTATTAGGGGTTAAGAATGTCTTAATTATGATTTCAGTTTGTCTTAAATGTGGGGACTAAAAGGCAAGAATTGCGATGAAACTTTATAAGGCTATTCATTGAATAAATATGAGCGCTGCACATTTCAAAGTCAGCGGCGGCGCTTCTTTGTGTACCATTCTGATAGCGCCTCCTGCTGGAAGAGAATGATCTGACATTTTTAATCAGCTCGTACATCTGCTGTCAATGTAAAAAAAAATCAATCCATGGTTTTAAGCAGCAAGCATGTAGAGTTGTAAATGTGAATTGATGGATCGACAAGATAATGTGTTATACAAATTAAAACAATCAAGGCCGTAAAATATATGTATATGTTAATTAATATAATACTTGATTGACAATAATTGTTTAAATTAATATAAGAATTGATACTTTTTGACTCTTTTTGTATCTGAAGGCTGGAATGTGAAGTTTATACTTTAAGAAATTTTTTTTGTTTTGTGAAACCTGCATCTGAATTGTAAATCATGCTTTTTACAGCCATTTTAATTAATTATTTATTTATTTCTTAATTTATTTTTTGTTCAGGTCTTTAAAAAGGTATTTAAATGTCTAGAATTTAAGATAAAATATGCTGCAGATACCCTGGTCTCGCAAAAAACATAAATATTTTTTTATATATAATTGTCCGGACCTCGGCTGGTGAGCAGGGTTCATTACTGGACCTCGAGCCGTTTTAGTTGAAGACCCCTGGTATAGGGTATCCAGACGTCCTGATTATAGATGTCAGGTCGCTTTATGCTACACTAAGGCTAAAATATGCAACTTTTCATTTGCAGAATGAGAGAATTTGATGAGAGCGAGGCACTTACAGTGCAGAACTGGGACTGTGTATTTTCATATAAAGAACTTTGCGTGTGTATAGGGTGAGCCCTGGATGGCGGAGGTTGGTGGCAATGTAATTTTTATGATATTTGCTGCGGGGGCACGGGCTTCAATAATCTCACTCCTTTTTGACCATACCTCTGTTTGCATCCCTGAACATTACAAAGATTGATTAAATTAAGGGTCTAATAATTTATTTAATTAGACATTGATGATACATTATAATAAATTATAAAACAATAAAAATTTTAGGAGAAAATAAAATTAATTTCTTGGGGCCATAAAATTAAAAGGTATCTTACTCTGTGGAGTTTAGTTCTGAACAAAGTTATGTTTACATTCATTCTTATGGTCAAACAAACATGTAAAAAGCATTTCCACATTTATGGTAAATTAATATTGTGATCATATTTTTGACCGTTTCGCCCAACCCTAGTCAGGGTTCCCTCGCTTCTTTAAAGTACTTGAATTTCAGACATGTGGATTCAAGACCTTGAAAGTACAAACATAAGTCCTTGAAAGTGCTTGAATAAAATTTTAAATAAATTTAGTTTATGGTGCTATTTCAAAAATTGTCCAATATGTGCTGCTGTCAAAAACAGAACGAAACAGCACTAATGATTGTGGGGGTGGAGATAGGGTGGCGAGAAAAAACACTTGCGCAGCCTAGAGCCCTGTGTGGGACAGTTTGCTTAAGCACGCTCCTGCTGAATTTCTGACCATTACCTCCCGGCGTTCCCGCAATGTGTGTGCTCGGCTGCCGCAAACACTCTCCATAGGCGGAGATTTGACCGTACTCCAGTAAGGCTATAGCCTAGGTAGCTAATGTTAGTGTAATCTGTTAACAACACATATTATATACCCATCTTTTTAGGCAAGTACCAGATAATGAGTGTCATGTCATGAAATGTTTTTATAATGACTTAAACTGTGTCTAACTTGATCACAATTAAATAAAAAAACATTGTAAGTTAGAACTATTAATTGTAATGATTTTATTTCAAACAAAGAATAATTTATATAGAGAAAGCGAGCAAAGAACAGTATCTACGGAGCTTTTTAAAACTCTGAATCAGTAAACCAGTGCATCGCAAAGTGATTCACTGCTTTGAAGCACTCCAATCGGATCGCAAATCATTTGATTCAGAACGGGACTTCAAAGCGCATGTATATAAATGTAAGTCTTGTACAAGAACTACAGCAAAAAACAGTGTAATGCATATTTTATCAATATTTTAGAAATTGCATTTGAATATTACCAGTTTTGAATTCAGTGTTTAAAACGGTCTAAATTTATGAAACCTACACATTCAAAACATCATTATTACTCTGATATTTTTTATTTTTTAAATGTTAAGTGTAAGTGAAATGTTCAGTACAGTAAGCACTTTCATGACTCTACATATGCTGGGGGTGTGAATTTGATAGGTGCTTGATATAAAATAAATGGGGATAGTTCACCCAAAATTGAAAATTGTGTCATTAATTAGTCACCCTAATGACGTTCCAAACCCGCAAGATCTTTGTTCGTCTTCAGAACACAAATTAAGATATTTTTAAAACCCGAGGGTTTTCTTACCCTGCATAGACAGCAACGCAACTGACACATTTAAGACCCAGAAAGGTAGTAAAATAGTTCATGTGACATCAGTGGTTCAAACTTAATTTTACGAAGTTACAAGAATACTTTCTGTGCACAAAGAAAACAAAAATAACTCTTTTGTTTATTATTATTATTATGTATTGTGATACTCTTGTGAACGTATGCCGAAGACTGACACAGAAGACAAGAAATTATTAAAGTCGTTATTTTTGTTTTCTGGACACAAAAAGTATTCTCGTAGCTTCATAAAATTATGGCTGAACCACCATGGACTATTTTAACAATGTCTTTACTACTTTTCTGGGCCTTGAACGTGGTAGTCGGTCAATAAGCTCTCGGATTTCCTCAAAAATATTTAATCTGTGTTCTAAAGATAAACGAAGGTCTTACAGGTTTGGAACAACATGAGGGTGAGTACTTAATGATAGAATTTTCATTTTTGGGTGAATTATCCTGTAAGATTCTAAAGACTGAAACCCTTTCCGTCTAATGCTTTCTTTCTTTCCTCCTTTTTGCCCCTCTCTCTCGATCAACAGCTCAAGCTACTGCTGCGTTCCAGGCGCGATACGCCGATATCTTCCCCACAAAGGTGTGTTTACAGCTCAAGATCCGTGAGGTCCGGCAAAAGATCATGCAAACGGCAGCTCCGTCGGAATCGGCCGGCACTTCAGATATTTCCTCATTACCGGGACCTTCTGGGGTGGCGTCCGCCATTGACATAGCTATGGGGGCAGAGCCTCAGGAAAAAGAGGCTGAGCGAGAGGGTGAGCAGAACAGCTCGGAGGAGCCCAGAAACGCTGGCGATTCACAGGACACCAGCAGATGAGGCTGATGGGCAAACGGTTGGCTTGAAGACCAGATGTGTCTCCCCTCAACATCTGCATGATCTACAATTGTTGTCTTGTCTCTGCTATGACCGCTTCTGAAGGACATAGAGAGAAAAAAAAGCAAGAGCAAAATTTTCATGTATATGGAGCAGATGAGGGGAGACGCCCCGAAACGTTTCGGGGTTTTGAAACTTCTCAGTATTTTACGTGACGTTGAATTATAAAAAACATTACATTCAGACACTTGCCTACATAAACGCAGACACTCTTGAATATACACTCTTGAATTTACAGCATTATATTAGTCATTAAGCTTCCTTTGGACTTTGAAACTTAGAGGACTGTGGGCCTGTCCCGTACGCCAGTGAAGTCACAGTGCTGCTGATGCCTCTAGAAAGGCGGGACGTGCGAGGACACCCCATCCCTTTTCAGACTGAGTTGTGTTCGTATGGCAGTAGCTTGGCCACAGGTGTTTTTTTTATTGGTTTGTGGGTTACTGCCAGTCATTGTGAGGCGGGCCTCCATTGGCTGAGTTTAAGTGATAATGAAGACTATTGGACTTTAATTTTTGATTTTTTTTTTTTTTCTCTCTTTGTGGTGTTTTAATTTTTGAAGACTTTCACAGAGAGCTTTGTTAAGGCACTGAAAACCTTCGGTGAGGGACTGCGCTGCCATTCGTAAACCTTTCGTCCTATGATTGGCTTTTAGTGGTTGTCAATCAAACTGGAGTCATTCCAAAGCCTCTGATTGGCCAGCCATGAAGGAAAAAGGTCATGGAAGGGAAGTCAACAGGCACATTATTGCCATTGATTTATGTTTTTTTTTTTTTGTTCTCCATATATTAAGAGATTCCATGTATTTAAGCATTTCTTTCCCTGCCTTTTTTATTCAACTTTTCATGAGCTGGTGAAGCACGGAGCAAAGAGAATGTTGGGAATATATTCTTAAGAATTTACTATAAGAATTTTATTAACTTTTTAGAGGAGAAACTTGATTTTTCAACACGTAATGCTACAGGTCATTATGTTATAAAATCTCATTATTACTGTTCTTATTAATGCTTTGTTGTTCTTGTGGATCTGATCCTTATAACCTATATATACTGTATTCTTAATAATATACTCTTTCTTTAGCAGAAACGGAGGGATTGGGCTCTACGTCACCCTCTTCCCTCGCTCCTAGAGGCACTTCCACTACTTTTTTAAAACATTTTTCTCTTACACTCTTCATCTTGATATTCACAGTATGTTTTATTTCTTACAGGAAGTAATTGCATAAGCCTTTGTTGTTAGACACTCCAAAAAACATCTTTCTGGTCATTGTACTTTTTTTTTTTATTATTTCAATTTGCCACTTACATTCCTCCCCTTTCTCATTCCTCTTCCTGTCACTTTATCTTCTTTCCTCAATCACTTTAAGGCTGTGAGGTGGGACTGGGAGGCCACAGACGGTGATCTTCTCTTGCAGCACTGGTCTTTGTTGTACATAAATACAGTACGAGTCCAAAGACTCGAGCATCACAATAAAGAGCAAAAACATCATTGGAAGAAACAAAGCCAGTAAAAGAAATGAAATTGTATAACAAAAGAAGAAATAAAGAAATATGGTTATAAACTGTTCTTAGTGCGTTACCTTGTTTTGATGATTTACGTTTATCTGAGAAAGACTTTATACCCATAAGCTTTACATTTGAACTGTATCTCTCAGTAAACAAATAAATAGATGTTCAAAGAAACAGACTCATTGTTATAAGTAAAAAGATTGAGGAAGCACTGACTCTCTTTATTGGATATTGATTGGGTGATATCATAGATATGCATTTATTTACCTTTTTTCAGGAGACTTCACTGATCTATTTTTGTGTCAAGTATTGAGTTCTGAAAGTTAGAGTATGCCTAAATAGTACATCAAGTTATTAGTCTTGACCATTAAGAATAAAAGAATGATTGGGTGTTTCCATATTTTTTTTATTTGACATTTTTGACTATCTCATAAAGAGGATTAACCGACCCTTCGCATGGAGTTTGATTGACAGGCGATCTGACCAATCATAACGCAGAATCTGCCATTTTGTCTGACAAACAAACCAGACAGGACTCAGCAGAGTAGTTTCATGGATATTTGTTTATATCTATAAATAGATTAACGTCGGTGGACTAGAATTTGAAAAAAAAAAAAAATGCGGCTTGAAACAATATATTTTCTTATGTTCATTCATTCAGTTTGTTTCGCGCTATAACTAGTAAAGAGGAAGAGACGATTGATTGACGTACCGTTTGAACCGAGGCGCTGCTGCGATCTGTCACGACACAATGAAGAACCACAAAACGGTATTTATTGTTTGAATTTCTTAATGACTAAATTTAAAAGCTAAAACGTTGTTTTATACCTAAAGTAATCTGCTTTGTCTTGTCTGTTGGCACGTTGTTAGTTTCCTCTTTGCTCAGCCATGTATTTTTCACTGTGTTAGAACATGTGGCTTGAGAGCGCCAAGGCTTGTCGGACATAGCAACCGTAACTAAGGGGGTAGGATTTTGCCATAGACTGTAAAAAAATATGGACGTGGGATCCGTGACGTCACCCGTAGGATTCTAAAGCACTGTTTTGAAGCCGTTTTTCCTGAACACGGAAGTAAGTCCGACTCTTAACTGAAAGAATGCTTTGCATTTCCGGTCTGCATTGTTTCTAGTCAAATTAGGGTATATTCTGAGCTAATAAACTAATGTTAAACCTATTAAAATATTTTTAAAAAGCACATGGCTCCATAGCACCATCACTTGGCAATGTCGCAATGACCATCATTTGTCAGTGCCTCACTTTAATGAGTGTGTAGATGACACGAAGCAGTGGACGTTAGCTACATTAAAAACAGATGGACGCTATTTGAATGGGTTCTTATGGAAACCGGAAAAAGAAAAGCATTCAATCTGACGTTAGAATTCGTAATGGCGGCGCTCATCGTTTACTCAGGAAAAATAGGTGCGTTCCATTCGACCGTAAGTGGACTGCGAAGTGGACTTCACAGGGTATTCCACCATCTTAAGTGAGATTCCAAACCGAAGGGAGCGAACATGTTCAGTTCGAAGGGCACTGCGAACGGCATAGGGAATAAGGGAACATCGGTACATCACTTCACAGGAAGTGGACGGGGAAAATTACCCAACTGTCATTGCGCACCGCGTCACCAATTAGAACTAACGATGGACTGGAGGAGCAGAGCCGTTGAAGTTTTTTAAAGGCTCTGCAATGGAGCGGTTGCAATAAATGTTGTTATTATTATACAAATTAGAGTGTTTATGAATGGTTATGGCGATTCATGTTACATTTGCATATTGTATAGTATGAATGAAAGTAAAACCGGCAAGGTGAGGCTCTATCATGTTTTATTTTGTTTTATTTAACATTACCACAAGATACTTAAATATAGGCTGCGTGTTGGAAAGAAAGTGCGCGAGATAAGACCACTACAATCTGTTAACGGTCTAAACATACATTTTGACTATATTTATTATATACATAAGTTTATATGTATTTAAATTTGAAAGTAAAATAAATTACAATATTTATTTATGTTATATCATAAAATGCGTGACCCTGCCGTTGATTTGCTTTGATGACGTTCCAGGGCATTCCAAATGAGTGATTATTGTCAGCTAAGTCCACTTCAACGGATATACCGTGCTAAGGGAGTAGGGAGCAGTGAACACTGCGTAGGGACCCTGTCGATCGGAACGCACCTAATGTCTATAGTGGGCGGGAGTCGGCCGTCGCCATCTTGGAATCGCGTCACCGCGCGTCACTCCCGGATAATCAAAAATGGGCAAAAGGGCGGGACGTGGGTGGAGCTGGTTGCTGAAACCACGCGCGACAGTGGTGACAGCAGCGGCAATCCCCCTGTCACTCAAGTGGCTACGCCCTTAATTATGCTGAACTTTAAGGCTTAATATAACTTAAACGGATGAGTTATAAAAAAAAATCACCCCCCTCACAGTTGACATGAAGGGCAAAACTAGCTATATAGACCAAAACCATTTTTTGAACCAGGCTGTACATACTTTTTTCTGCTGTAAAGTTGGGCATTTTAACATGGGGAGTCAATGGGACTGACTCCCTTTTGCAGCCAGTCGATAAATTGCAGTTTAAGTCACTTCCGTGTTGGTTTCAGTAGAGAGAGTGGGAGGTTGCCGCTTGGTTTTTGCGAAGGGTCCAGTAAAGACCAGTAATGACTTTTATAATCATTACCTTATATTGTTCCAACCCTGTATGCCGTTTTTCTTGTTCAATGTTTCTTTGTGGTTTTTGTACAGTGAAAGTCACTGTTTTGACACCCTTTGATTTACATTGTATGTACTAAGTACACTGAAACACTCAAAATATCTTCTCTTTGTTACGTAAAAGAAAGTCATATCTATAGGTTTAAAGTCCCCATAAAATCAAAATGGAACTTTTTTGGATTTTAGTATGAATATATTAGCCTTAAAGGAGTAGTTCATTTTAAGAACAAATATTTACAGATAATGTACTCACCCCGTTGTCATCCAAGATGTTCATGCCTTTCTTTTGTCAGTCGTAAAGAAATTTTTTTTTTTTTTTTGAGGAAAACATTTCAGGAATTATCTCCATATAGTGGACCTCAATGGAACCTGCATGTTTGAATGTCCAAAATTTAGTTTCAATGCAGCTTCAGAGTGATCTAAAGGATCCCAGCTGAGGAATAAGGGTCTTATCTAGCAAAAAGATTGGTCATTTTTCTAAAAAAAATAAAATGTATACTTTAACCTCATATGCCTGTCACGGTGTAGTGCTGGTTGATGAGACGGGAGACGTAAATCCAACAAAAATCACTTTAATAAAACTCTTCCGAAAGGCAGGAGACATCCACACACAGGGTAACATAAGTTATGAAGTGAAATGACCGACAAAGGACTCAACTCAAAGACTGACTTATAAAGCAAACTAATCAAGACACACAGGTGATACAGATAATGACTAAACAAGGACTAAACCAAATGATTACAAACAGACGGGGGAAGACAGAGGGAGGAACCAAATCACAACAGTGCAAAACAAAGGCAAAAGACATGAAACATCAGGCTACATATGACATTATCTCCCCCTCCCGGTAGGCGCGTCTCACGCCGTGATGGAAACACCGGGGAGGGAGGGCGGGCGCCCTGGAGGCCGACACGGAACCAGGATAGTCTGAGCGGGGAGAGCCTCCAGGGCGGATTAAGGATACAGGGCAGGTCAGGGGGGTCAAGAGGCCATGGCCGGACAGGCAGTTCAGGTGGCCATGGTGGGTCAGGAGGCCATGGCCGGACAGGCAGTTCAGGTGGCCATGGCTGGGCAGCCCCCGTGGCCCTGGCCTCGGTCCTCGGCCCGGCCACGTTGGCTAGGGGTATATAGCGCCCCCCCCAAAATTTTCTTTGGGGAATTCAGGGGTTTGGAAGGACCGTTTGGCAGAGTGAGGAGCGGGCTCTGGACGGCGCTCTTGAGGAGCGGGATCTGGAGGACTGGATGACCCCAGCGGAGACTCTGGAGGGCTGGGCGTCTCCAGCGGAGACTCTGGAAGAGCAGGCTCTGGGCGAGCGGTCACTGGAGGGCGCTCTGGCGGCGCAGTCACTGGAGGGCTGGGCAGAACCAGCGAAGTCTCTGGGAGACTGGGCGGAACCAGCGGAGATTCTGACTTGACGGTAGCCATCTTGGGTGCAGATTCAGGCTTGGCGGCCATCTTGGCCAGGGACTCAGGAACAACAGCCATCTTGGCCAGGGATTCAGGCTTGTCGGCCATCTTGGCCAGGGACTCAGGAACAACGGCCATTCTGGCCGGGGATTCAGGCTTGGCGGCCATCTTGGCCGGGAAATCAGGAACTGTGGCCATCTCGGCCGGGAAATCAGGAACTGTGGCCATCTCGGCCGGGAAATCAGGAACTGTGGCCGTCTTGACCGTGAAATCAGGAACTGTGGCCATCTTGACAGGAATATCAGGAACTTCGGCCATCCTGGCCGGGAAATCAGGAACTGTGGCCATATTGACCAGGAAATCAGGCACAGGGGCCATTTCGGCCAGGAACTCAGGAACGCTGGCCATCTCCGGGAAATCAGGCACTGTGGCCATCTCGGCCGGGAAATCAGGAACTGCGGTCATCTCGACCGGGAGATCGGGAACGGTGGCCAGCGGTGTTGGGCTGAGGAAGTCTATGGAGCTCTGGAGGGTTGCCGAACGTTCAGGGCGAGGCAGGCGGTCTGAACTGTTGGATCGGTATGTAGAGGCTATTGGCGTTGGGTTAGCTGGTGCGATGTATTGTGCTTCTGAGGGGGTTGGACGTTGGATCGGACTGGAATTCTCTATTTGCTCCATCTCAAAGTTGGAGCCGTTTAAATAGAGAATTATGCTAACCAACTTGACAAACGGGACATGAAACACAAATGCACAATGCTAATAGAGGGGTCGGGCAAGCTCACCCGATGATAAATCTCAATAAAATCCTCCACATACCGCTCCAACTCCCGACCGATCTGCCTCAAGCTCCACAGGCGTTCCTCAGCACTACAGTTTGGGTCGGTCATTCTGTCACGGTGTAGTGCTGGTTGATGAGACGGGAGACGTAAATCCAACAAAAATCACTTTAATAAAACTCTTCCGAAAGGCAGGAGACATCCACACACAGGGTAACATAAGTTATGAAGTGAAATGACCGACAAAGGACTCAACTCAAAGACTGACTTATAAAGCAAACTAATCAAGACACACAGGTGATACAGATAATGACTAAACAAGGACTAAACCAAATGATTACAAACAGACGGGGGAAGACAGAGGGAGGAACCAAATCACAACAGTGCAAAACAAAGGCAAAAGACATGAAACATCAGGCTACATATGACAATGCCCATGTTGTCTAACTCTGCGATGCGCATGCATACTCTGTGTAATCTGAGTCAATACAATTAGGGTAGGTCGAAAAACTCCCATCTCATTTTCTCCTCCAACTTCAAAATGGTTCTGCATCACTGTTTGACCTTCTTTGCATGGTCACTTTTAAAACACTGGGTTGGTCCTTCTGCAGTGATGCAGAACCATTTTGAAGTTGGAGGAGAAATTAAGATGTGAGTTTTTTTACAAGACCCTCGGCTGGGATTGTTTAGAGCCCTTTGAAGCTGCGTTTAAACTGCATTTTGGATGTTCAAACTCACAGGCAACATTGAAGTCCACTATATGGAGATAAATGTTTTCCTAAAAAAAACTTTCTTTATGACTGAAGAAAGAAAGGCATGAACATCTTGGATGGCAAAGGGGTAAGTACATTATCTGTAAATTTTTGTTTTGGAAGTGAACAACCCTATTAAGGTTATCTAGAAGCTAGTCAATTAAAAAAAAAAATTACGGAATTCGCATTTACAAGACATAAGCATTCAAAACGTACAGTCTCAAACTTCTGCCAATATGGATTACTGATTTTGATGACATCACCCTGCACTTCAGCTTCTCATCAAACTTTATATCCAATCAAATGCTCTCTAGAATTCGAAGTGCCCCACCCCTACACTACAGAGAGTTTGCACTTAAGTCATGATTTGGTCAGTTACCTGGATGCACGGAATATTGGCAATACTTGGATGTAAACAACAGCATGGATTACACGATTAATACTCTACTGAATACATTGTTCTGCTAATTTATGCTGTCTGAACCACAGAAAAAAAAACTTGGAAGCTGCTAAATCATATAGAGGACTTCGTAAACAGAAAAGGTGCAATATTTTGACAAACTAAAGTTAATAGTTGGTAAAGATACATACAATCAGTAATAATTAAGAAATTAGCCTAATATTTCACCTACCTGACTGGAAATTATAAAAACAAACATGAATGTTGTCAAGATTCTTGCCAACCATCTGGTTCAGTTTGGCCAAACACAAACGGCTTTTGTTCCTGAGACAGTTTTTTGCACTCTTAACCTTGATTTGTTAGAACTTTTGGCAGTCTATAGTACTCCAAATATTTTTCCCACTCCGATTGATTAGTAATAAATGACCATTTTTAATGCTTTCTATTTGGGCAAAAGAAGTCTGGTTTCGCGCTGTCATGCGAACCGCCAGAGCGCATGCACGGAAGGCGCAAGGAACGATTCATATGCACAAATCGCCACAGATTACAAAACGTATCTCATCTATTTGAATTCTACACAGAATGCTATATTTTCTAGCGATGTGGATGAGATTGTAGCTGCTATATGCTGTCAAATGCGGCTTTACTGAGCTCAACGGCTCTTGCCCAAGCTGTGGTATAAATTAAACGATTGGCTTTTTAAAAAAGGAGGCGGGTCTTTCTGTTTCAGTTGAAATTAAGTCAACACAGAATAACGCTGTGTGTTTCAAAGCACTTCAGTGGACGTTTAAAAAAAAAACATGAGATAAAGATATGATGAGAGAAAGTTATTTTTGAGTAGGGCTGGGTATCGTTCCAAAATGTTCGATACCGATACCCTGAATTCGATACCGGTTCCGAACGATACTTTTTTCAATACTTTTATTTTAAGAAATATATTTTAACAAGATTACAACACATAATCTCATAGAAACTTTGGTTTTATTTTTTTTCAGGATGTTTGTGACACTTTTCACATCAGGCTTATCTCTAAGACCAATAAACAAAGGAACAAAAGCACAAAATGAACAAAGCAGTTAACACAATATATCAGTGAATGTTTTTTTTTTTATGAAGTTCAAACAGTTTTAAGTCAATCAGATTTAAGTATTTGTGAGGCTCACTGCTGCTTAAAGGTTTAGTTCACCCAAAAATTTAAATTCTGTCATTAATTATCTACAAATGAAGATATTTTTTGTTTACTTTGCACACAAGTATTCTTGCAGCTTCATATAATTATGATTGAACCACTTATATCACATTGACTTATTTTGACTATGTTTTTGGTTCCTTTCTGGGCATTGAAAATGCATATCCAGTAAATATAGGAGGATCAGAAAGCTCTTGGATTAAATCCAAATGATCTTCATTTTGTGTTCTGAAGATAAAGGTCTTATGGGTTTGGAACAACATTAGGGTGAATTATTAATGACAGAATTTTCATTTTTTGGTGAACTAACCTTAAGATCACCTGAAATCACTCAACAGTTCTTCTTCAGAAAAATTAGCATGTAGCACCGATATTGATTCTTCATGGTCGATTTTGATTGATTTGATCGATGTTTTACAAGCAAATGGGCTGATTCCGAAAGCCTTTTTAATATATTTAGTTTACACCTTAAGCAAGGGACAAGAATGAATGATAATATGAGTACATGAACAAGATGTTTATTTTCTCTATTATAGGTACAGCCATTTAAATTAGAGGCAACCACTGCATTTAGATTAAAATCTAAATAAATGACAAAATATATTATAAATAACAAAAAATAAACGACAGTTCTTTTTTAGTCGTGTAGACAATAAATACAGCCATAATCAAAGTAGGCTACTCTTTCAAATTCGAAGTGCAAACAGAGACCGAATCTTCAAGCATGATACAGAGCTATTAATAGACAACTACACAACTTATTAGCCCACTAATAACAGCTTCAATATTTAAAGTAGCCTAATTTGCGCGCATTGGGGAGTCGTTCTCTAAACGTGGGGTATTAAAATTGCTTTTGAATGCGTGTGCGCGTCTTTTGGTTTCGTTTTAACGATCCGCGAAACTCGGCGGTGATGAGCGTGCATTCTACAATACAAGAGATTACTTTAACAAAACCTTTTGAAAGTGGGAGGACACAAACGGGATTTAGAAAAGCGTGTCCCCAGTGAAAATTATGCCCCTGCGTGAGTGCAACTCTGCCAATGAGTTATCGTTTGATGTGAATGTATGTCGCGTTGTACCTATACTGAGACTATATTGAGACTGAGGCGCCAGAATTGTATCCGACAGAATGTGACAGGTGTTTTCTCATATTTGACGTGTTGCCAGTCTTGGACGCGATAACCTTTTTACAAATATTGCATGGCACGCTGTTGCCGTCAATATTGGCATAATGTAGCAATACTTTTGATCGCTTAAACATCGTTTGCGTTAAATTTATGCTATGTTTTAAAGTATAGTGTACATTACAGCCTCACATTTGACAAGCTCTGGGCGAGTGGGTGTAACCGCCGTAAACTATTGATTTTCAAGGCAGCCTCTCCTCAGCTAATCACCAGCATTTGATCCAGGCATGTTAAAGATGCCGCACGTTTTCTAGCTCACTGCCGTTGACAAGATTATACCCTTGGGTATCGAAATTTGGTACCGAACGAAAATGATTTTTTCGATACTCGATAGTATCGAGACAATTCGGTCGGTGCTTAAAAAGTATCGAACTCGATACCCAGCCCTATTTTTGAGTGAACTATTTCTTTAAGGTGACATGATTGCTGGTTATTGCTGTTGTAACCACTTCCTCAAAGCAATTACACGGAAGCCAGACGAACAGTTTAAGTTTATTTGCAACACTTCTCCATATCAGCATCATAACATTAAAAATGCTACAAACATTCAGTGTACAGACCAAGAGATGGGTATACACGGGAATCCTTTGTCCATTGGAGTGATGGTGCGTAATGTCTGTCCACAATGACAATTCCGCTGCCCTGTTGTTTTGTTCTTCAGGGCCTTAAACTACTCTTTGCAAGAACTTCAAGTCAGAATGTTAACCGGAAATCATTACACACCATTCTGTGGTATCAACCTGCTCCACGGGTGTAATTCCTTACTCGTTGAAATCTGTGCCTTCATACCCTCCATCTGGCTTTGTCCAAATGTCAGAACAAGAGTGTCATGCAGTGTGTCATCAGTAAGACAGACTGTCCATTTCTAGTCCCAAAACAGGAGCCATCTTATCACAGTCGCATCCTCTAAAATCAACCCTCTTTTTAAGATTGTAAGTTGAAATTATTTTGAAAAATGTCTTTTAAAAATAAAAAA
Organism: Garra rufa; assembly: GCF_049309525.1. Taxonomy (NCBI): domain Eukaryota; kingdom Metazoa; phylum Chordata; class Actinopteri; order Cypriniformes; family Cyprinidae; genus Garra; species Garra rufa. Next base: position 25,374,623 of record NC_133369.1, read on the forward strand.
GGCTGAAAAATATTTTAAAGTATGGACCAGAGTGGCTATCTGAGGTATGCTTGTTCACACATTCAATGACCCTAATGGAAATGAATACAATGTGTTGAATTTGGAACACTTTCTCTCATTCTCTGCTTTCATTGTTTTTTCTCTACGCTTGTTCTGACCCGTCTGCCATTACTTATGCTCTTCGTTTAATCACAGTCTTCAACTTCAAGATAATGGGCACTGGAATGCTGCACTGTTTTTCCACTTCTCTCACATTAGCTGCAGGTTGTCCACAGTGATGGCGTCCATGTTGATGCCACTCTCCAGTGCCGTGTGGTACAGCTCGATGGCCTCTGCCAGGTCTCCGCTTGTCTCGATGATGGCTATAGTCTCTCCAAGCTCATTACACATGATAGTGGGAGTTCCCTGAGTCTGAAATGTTGACAAAAAATATAAACCATTATTTTTTGCACAAAAAACTAGCAGAGACTCAAACTCAGACTATGCCTACACTGGTGCATTTTCCTTTTAAAACGCATAACGTTTGCTACGATTACACCTGTCGTTTACACCACGACCCGCTAAAAGTGACACTTCCAAAATGCTTTAGTTTGAAAACTCCGGTGTTACGTTTCAGTGTAAACAAACCAAAAAAGGAGACTTTTGAAAATGATGCCACGAGGTCTACATTTGCTCTGCATATCCTTGACGACTGTGTAAACAACAACATCATGCTCTTTTTGAATGGTCATTTGACATGCAATTTCGTGAGATCGTTTCTGAAATGCAGTGAAAACAACAGTGTAGACAAGGATTGTTTTAATTTTTAAAATGAAAACGCATTAGTGTAAACAGGGCTTCACACACAGAATCCAAAATTTGGAATCGATTCTAAGGCCCTGTTTACACTAGTGGGTTTTCGTTTTAAAATGAAAATGATCCTCATCTACAATGGCGTTTTTCCTGCATTTTATAAATGATCTTTGTCTTACACAATCGAAAACACGTCACATGACCATACAGGCTGCATACGCCATCAAGGATGTCTTAGGGTGTGTTCACACTTGCCATGTTTGGTTTGATTAAAACAAACTCCGGTGCGATTGCTCGGTTAGTGCAGTTCATTTGAGTAAGTTTCAACGCTGCTATTCAAACCCTGGTGCGCACCAAACAAGCGGACTGAGACCGCTGAAAAGATGGGTCTCGGTCTGCTTCCAAACAAACTCTGGTGCAGTTTGAATGAAAAATGAATGCAACATGGACCAAATACCTCTAAACTAACAAAAAACAGGAAGTAATGACAAGATGTGATGCTATAATACGACACAATTTCACGAAGGGAACAAGCGGTGTATCCAAAACAAAACGAGCAGAGAGTGTTCGGTGAGTTCCGTCAGAAAATATACGTCATTCATCCCGACCAATCAGGTTGTGAATGTATCACTATGCCTTTAGGTTTGGTATCTTTAGGTTCCCTGTGAAAAATGCCAGTATAAACGCTAAGCGGACCAGGACCAAATGTACCAAACAATCCTAACTACAAGTGTGAGCACACCCTTATTTAAAATAAGTAACCATAATAAAATTAACTGTTATTCCTTGGGGTGTAAAAATACAGTATTTTGTGAATAGTTGTGAATATGAATATTTTTCTTATACAAATGCATTGCTTCACTTCAGAAGGCCTTTATTAACTCCCTGGAGCCATGTGGAGCACTTTTTGTGATGGATTTATGCACTTTATTGGACTTCAAAATCTGGACCATCACTTACTGCCATTAAAAAGCTTGGAAGAGCCAGGACATTTTTTAATATAACTCTAATTGAATCCTTTTGACAGAAGAAAGTCATATACACCTAGCATGGCTTGAGGGCGAGTAAATCGTAGAATAATTTTCATTTTTGGGTGAACTATCCATTTAAAGATAGATAGTTTTTTTCAAACTTTGCAATAGATTTTTGGTTCCTGGCGCCTTTTGGAAATTGATTCCAAGCTCTAACACACAGAAGTAACAGCTTCCTACCTGAGTCAGGTTGGATGTCTGTATCTGAATGAGTTGGGACTGTCCAAGCTGCACCTCTTGCTGGCAGAAGGCTGGTATGGCTGCTGTTAGGTCCATCTCAGAGGCTTCCACAACAGCAACTGTTGCTGTCTCAGATTCTACAGCCACTGCTTCTTGGCTGTGCTCTGGCTCTTGTTGCTTTTGGGTGCGATTGTGGGTCTTAAGGTGGTTCCTAAGGTTCGAAACCGTCTTGAAGGTCTTTCCACATTCACCACAAGAATGCGGCCGTTCGCCCGTGTGTGTACGCCGATGTTCTGCTAGATGCATGCTCTGCACAAAGCCCTTATCACAGAACTCGCACCGGAATGGACGCTCACCCGAATGTGTACGAAGGTGCTCCCGCAGGTGCGTATTCTGGCGAAACCGTTTTCCACAGATTGCACAAGGATACGGACGCTCCCCAGTGTGTACTCTCTGGTGTAGCGTAACGCTTGAGGCAGAACCAAAGAGTTTTCCACAGACCGGACAGGGATGAGTCTTCCCAGTGGTGGAGCTGGAGCCTCGTGGCCGGCCGGGCCCAAGTCCGTGACTTAGTTGGTGCAAACGGAGATTTGCAGGAGAGTTTAACCGCTTACCACAAATAGTGCAATCTAGATTAGGTTTTGCCATTGAAGGAGCACTTAGTTGCTCTGTATTATCTGTTAAGCCCTGTTGACTGCTAACCTGGGAGTCCTGGGAGAAGCTATGTGGTTGGGTCAAGTTGGGATGCTCCTCCAAGCAATGTAGGTCTCGCTGACGCTTGCGCAAGAACCCCTCAGAACAGTGAGGACAAGGGTAAGGTGCCGGTGACCCTGGGTGGTGAAGAAAACGGTGAGCTACAAGTTTAGCAGGACGGATAAAAGTAGCAGAGCAGTCTGGACAAGGTGAGGGTGTCGCGTTGCTGTGAAGATGCTGACGGTGTTGGCGAAGATTTGACGATTGACTGAAGGCTTTGTGGCAGATGTCACACCGGTACGGACGGACTCCCGTGTGAGTGAGTCCATGGCGGGAAAGATTTGCAAGAGAGGAAAAGGTCTTTCCACACACACTACACTGGAATGGTCGCTCTCCCGTATGGGTCCGCAAATGGTTTCGCAGATGAATCTGCTTCTTGAACGGTTTCCCGCAGATGTTGCATTTAAAGCGTCTTTCGGTCGTATGAGTCGTTCGGCGATGACGCAACAGGCGGACCTGTGAGGAAAATCTTTTTTTACAAATAGAGCAAGGGAACTTTGGTTGTTCCTCAGCCATAGAAGTCCCGTGATTACTTTCTTCCTCTCCTCGTTCCACATTGGCAGTAGTTGAATGGTTGGGGTCGTCTGTCAGTATTTTCCCTCCATTTTGGGTTTGTCCTGTGTTTGAGAGTTCAGCATGAAGCCCATTTTCTGTTGGCTCTGAAGACTGGGAAACTACTGCAATACCCTCAATGAGCATAGGACCCGTGTCACTGGACTCTCTTCTGTCATCTTTCACGGGAGGAATTGTCACCGTCTGTCTATCTTTCCTCCAAGCAGCCTCTCGTTCTCTTGCTCTTTGGATAATAGAGAGAGGTGACTGCTGGGCCAGTACAAACTGCAGAGAGGAGAGGTCTGAATTAATTTCACATTTTTCTAAGTTAAGTAATTGACTTTCAATTCCCTTTAAATGAGAAAAAGAAATGCAAAACTGACCTTAGTGCAAATATGTAATAATTCAATAATAATAATTCACGCATACATTGTGGTACTCTCGTGAACGTGCAACGAAGACTGACACGGAGCTTCATAACACTACGGTTGAGGCACTAATGTCACATGGACTATTTTAACGATGACCTTACTACCTTAAATGTGTCAGTTGCATTGCAGGGATGCACTAAAATAAAGCACTCTGACTCGCAAACCCTCTCCGAAGTCCTGGCTAAATCAAATGCAGGATCATAAAGCACTCAGATTTGATCAAAAATATCTCAATTTGAGTTGCCGCTGATAGTCTTGTAGGCAAGTGTGCCGACATATAGCGCATATACGAGCGTCCCAAGTTCAAATCCGATCTAAATCAAATGATTAGCGATATGCAAAGTTCTGATCTTATTCTAATTATTTACCATACACAACCGAAATCAACTGATTGTGATATGAATCAGATTATTTGCGATCTGCGAAACCTATTGGCTAATAACCAATATGATATTGATGTTGAGCATAGCTAATTTTCCTCATTAAGTCTACTATTACCTGAGAGACTGGTGTGGTCGGCTCACGGACTCGGTGAGTGCGACGATGGTACAAGAACTTGGTCATGTTAGTGAACGTTTTGGCACAAAATGGGCATTTGTGTAGTGGCTCAGATGTATGGGATTTCCTAAAGTGGGAAGAGCAAGAGAAAAATTAGTTTTGATGACAGAGAACCCAAATCATGAGCAAGTTGTGATGTTTGACTTTACAGTTACCTGTGTATCATAAGAGTCATTTCTGTTGTAAAACCATGTCCACAGTCCACACACAGAAAACGTGCCTCACCAGAGTGTGTGCGCATGTGAGTCTGCAGTGACACCAACTTCTTAAACACCTTATCACACTCTGGACACTCGTGTGTTCCTTGTTCATGTACTCGAAGATGTGCCACAAGCCGATTGGCAGAGGTGAATGTTCTTTTGCACTCCTCACATCGAAGATTGCTGGATGACTGTGTCAAACCCAAACCAGCTGAGCGGGCAGTGTACGTACGCCTCCCAGCAATAACTTTGCCAAGTTTGCTGCCCTCTTCTGATCCATCGCTTCTTCCTTCATCTTCCTTAGCCCCAGAACTGTCTTCATACCCCACCATAACCCCAGTGTCACCACTCTCTTTGTCCTGACCTAAGAAATGCTCCCCCTGGTGTTGAAGGAAATCCTCTGGTGTGCTGAACAGCAGATTACACTCAGAACACTCATAAGGATGGATAATTAAAATCTCCTCATTTTCCTTCTTTACCGCATTCACCTGACCAGAGGAAGGGAGGAGGTTTAAAGTGGTCACATTGTCCAGCCGGATAGGATCGGCAGGTAAAAGAGGGGCGAGGAGTTTAGCTTTGCGGAGAGTAGCCGAAGCAGAACCATCAGCGATTGCTTGGGCGGAGCAGAACTGCAGGCGGAGCATCGCAGAGGTAGAGCCAGGCAGGGAAGCGTTGGCTGATACTAGCATGGTTCTGGAAGAGGCTGCAGTTTTAGATGGGTTTTCCTGCTCTCGAAGAGCCTGAAAAACAAAAACAACAAAAGTAAGCTAGGAAATATGGGATCTGTAATATCCTAAAACAATTTAGCAATAGGCCTAGACAGCTTACCCAAAAATGAAAATTCTGTCATTAATTACTCACCCTCATGTCATTCCAAACCCATAAGGAAAGTATTCTTGTAGCTTTTTAAAATTAAAGTTGAACCACTGATGTCAAATGGACTATTTTACCGATATTCTTTCTACCACTCTGGACCTTGAATGTGTCAGGTGTTCCTGTCTATGCAAGGTCAGAAACTCTTAGATATCATCAAAAACTTAATCGGTGTTCTAAAGATGAACAAAAGTCTTACGGGTTTTGAAAGACATGAGGGTGAGTAATTAATGACAGAATTTTCATTTTTGGGTGAACTAAGTGCACTGCAACATTTTCAGCACATTTTGGACTAATGAGTGGGCAGGACTACCCAGTGTGACAAAACAGGAAATCAAATATAGCTTTTCTCGCATCCCACCTAGTTAGATCATGATGTAAAACAACCTGGCTTTCAAGAATGTATTTGTTGTGTGTGTATACATGTTTGTAGCATTAAACAAACCTGGGCTAAAGTCAGGATCTGGCCTGCCTTCTGTTCATCCAGAACTAGATTTTGAACATTGAGCAACTGAACCGGAGTGAACGAACCATCTGCCTGAAGAACATATTCCTGAAACAGAACACAAAATTTAATTAGAAATGCTAAAAAGATCACAAGACAAATATTTTACTCTGTAGTACGTACACACAAGTTGTTTGTTGAGCACCTCAACAACCTCAGTGTAGACATTTTTAATTATATTAATTAAACTGTCTACAGTTTACTGTCTTAAATGATTTGTTTAAATAGATACACATTTTTCTGTTAGACATTATTATGTTACTGAAGATTTAGAATTAGTGTTTTTTCAGTTTATTGTTATCTGTCAAAATTAGATTTCTACACTTTCAACAGTGTTCATGGGTTTAGGATTAAAAATATTTTTAAATTATACTTTTATTCAGCAAGGAAGCATTTATATATATTTATATACATATATAACATTTATATATATATATATATATATATATATATACATTTATTTATATTTATATGTCACAAAAACTGACAGTATAGACTTTTACATTGTAACAAAAAAATCTATTTCAAGTAAGCTCTTGTTTTGAACCTAATATTAATATAATAATAATCCTGAAAAAAATGTATTACAGTTGCCCACAAAATGTTAAGTAGCACCCCTTTCCAACAATGAATCAAACGCTCACTGATGCTTCAGAAGGAAATACGATGCATTGAGATCAGGGTAAATTTAACTTATTTTGTCTTCTGGGGAACATGTAAGTATCTTCTGTAACTTCTAAAGGGCAGTACTAAATAAAAAAAAATATGATACTTAACTGAAAAATGTACACATCCTCATTCTGTTCAAAAGTTTATACCCCTCAGCTCTTAATGCATCGTTTTTCCTTCTGAAGCATCAGTGAGCTTTGAACCTTCTATAATAGTTGCATATGAAAATATGGATCTCAAAATTCTACAAGCATTGTTGGAAAGGATTCAAATACACAAAAATAAAAAAGGAGGGCAGTTTAACTGTTCAGGACAAACAAGGGACTCATGAGTAATTATCACTAAGTAAAAAACCCATCTGTTGATCAATTAGGTAACAACACAGTATTAAGAACAAAGTGTATGCATTTTTATAAATTCAACTATTATTTTTTTCTTGTGGACTATATATAAACGTCTTTTATGTGAAATATCTCATTCAGGTCAGTAGTACTAAATAAAAAATAACATGCATTTTGTATAATCCCTCTTATTTTGGTAAGATAATGAACATTTTGCAGATTCTGCAAGGTGTATGTAAACTTTTGACTTCAACTGTAAATAACATTTTAAAAAACTCGCAATCACAGAACTGCATAGTCTGTGCACTGTTGTCAAAATCTCAAAAAAAAAAAAAACATTTGTAAAACTGGTATAAAAATAAAGATGTTTTTTTTTAATTGTTAAAATGCAGAAAGTTTTCTGTGAGGTGTAGGGTTAAGCATGTGGGTTAGGATTCGCTTATAAAATCTCTATATAAAAACCAATAGGATTCTATGTAATGTCCCCATTCTTATAGCTAAGTAAACGTATTAGAGATGCTCCGATCAGCATTTTTGGGGCCGATCACAGATTACCGATCACCAAGATCATGATCTGCCGATTGCCGATCACAGAAAGTGAAAGTGAAAGTTGTGACGTATTGTCAAGTATGGTGACCCATACTCGAAATTGGCCCTCTGCATTTAACCCATCCAAGTGCACACACACAGCAGTGAGAAGTGAACAAACACACACACACACACACACACTGCATTGCACAGTCATTAGGATAAAGGTAGTAAAATGTGGTTTAGGCTGAATTAAATACGAATGGCAGGGGAATGGGAATCTTTTATCTATAATCTAGCAGAGTTTGCACCATTTGTAAAAATGAAACTAACTCTAAATTAACAATATTGAAAAAAATAAACTGTAGAAATAGGCTACAGTCAAGATCTTGAAGAACCACCAAGTTAGGGTTGTAGACGACAGGATCGTGTATCGACGATAGTTAGGAATATCGCCTGTTGCTGATGCCTTTGACGATAGCAAGACGATTATTATTATTATCCGTCAAAAAGGCGCCTAACTTTAGCGATGCAGCGCAGAGTCGGTTCTAGGATGCTTCAGAAACTTGCCGTGGTATAAACACACGCATAGAGTGGCCAAGTCGCCTTAACGCGCCACATGGGTAAGAGATTTATACATCATACAGTGTACATAGATAAACTGATTATAACGGGAGTGTTTTTTAAAGTGCTCCTCGCACTAGACTAGGCTACACTAGTTAGTGAAGTTCTTTGATATTGTAAATGTTCTTTGCTTGTTATTTGTAGCTGCTTTTTAAGATGATGTAAGGATTATATTATCCAGCATTGCACAGTCATTAGGATAAAGGTAGTAAAATGTGGTTTAGGCTGAATTAAATACGATATATCAGAATCCGTCTGTATATAGGAAACATAAACATTCACCTCAGTAACATCTATATGCGTTCATTCGAATTACGATGCGATAAAATGGTGCTAAACATACGCACGTGAATTACACGCGCACCGTTTCTCCTCATTCTATATGAACTGAACTACAACATGAACTGATGACAACAATCAGACATACAGCGGTAACATTATTGCAATATGACGGATATAGAAAGATACATGCATTTACATTCAAGCACGCACATTTACCACTCACTGAAGATAGCAGAGAATGAAACCGAAAGTAAACTTCTCCGCCAAAACTACAGTCAGCGCTCTGTACACGCACAACTTAGTCACATGCCCAATACAAAACGAATAAGGAATTTAGTACTCATGTTGCCACTGGTAAGCTCCGTTCTGCTGTTGTTTACTTGTGCGCCGTGCATGCACGTGTGAAAAAGTTGCGCGAGTAATTTAGGTCAAGTGATCGGCTTTTTTGATCGGCGCTTTTGGGGTTCGCCGATCAAGCTATTTTTAGCCAATATCGGCCGATCAATCGGAGCATCACTAAAACGTATGTGTGTGTGTGTGTGTGTGTGTGTGTGTGTGTGTGTGTGTGTACTTACTGTGTCGGTGCTCAAGCTGCTGTGGGTGCTGCTTCTGTTGTGTGTCTGTCTGTGAGCCAACCACAGTTCAGGTGTGTCAAACAGAGCAAGACATTCTAAACACTGGTATTGAATTGGCACTTCTGCGTCAACAGCATCCACCTCTGTGACTTCACATAGCTCTGAAAATAAAGCATTCATGTGCTGATTACATGCATTTCCAAAAAACATCTCCAAGTAAGCACATTAATGAAAACTGCACTCACCCTGGCCTGCTTCTCTCATGTGCAGCTCCTGATGCAGCAGCAGTTCATCTGGGTTCCTCAAGATGGCTCCACACTCCAGGCACTGATACTGGCTCTCCCCAGCATCACAGTCCTCAAGGCTCGGCAGGACCTCAACCTCGTCCCCCTCTGCTCCGGTGTGGATCTGCTGATGCACCAGCACCTCCTCCAGCGTATTAAAGAGCTGCTGGCACTCACTGCACATGTACTGATGGTCCACATATTCCTGCTCGCTCATGGTAACTGCACAGTTATAAACCTGTTAAGATGCAAAGTCTCTTGGTGTGCTGAAGAGCAGATGCAGTGCTGGGGTTATGAGTCACAGTCACTGGATTCAGTATGCATTGTTATGCTCGATACGAATCCTAAGCCTCAAAGCAACCTGAAAAAAAGAAAAAAATGCAACTTGAGCAATACCGATATGCCAGAAGACTCTATTATTAATTATTATTATTATTATTATTATTAAGACTCTAGAGTTAGTAATGACTCCCAGACAAATTGTCTGGCCTTTCAGTTTCATATTAAATTTCATAATAAAATCATTCAGGATCAGATTTCCACAGGTCACTAATTGTATAGATATTATGGACATAATTTATATAATCATTGAGACAAAAAAGTATGCCCCACAACTTTATGTGGCATTTAAAATATATTAAAATATCAAAACTTATATACACAATATAGATTATACACAAATGTACAATTTCACTCGATTTTCTCTTTAATTTTGGCATTAAATACCCCTAAAACCACCTCAGACTGGTAAGATCAGTGATCCACAATTAACACAATCCTAATTAAACTGCTAAAAGACACTTAAAATAAAGATGTACAATGTAAAACTGACATATGTTTTAGATTATTATTACACATAGATTACATATATAGTCAAAAATTGTATTTATGTTTACACTGCCGTTCAAATATTTTGGGATCAGTAAGATTTTTTTTAAAGAAGTTACAAATATACAGAAAAAAATGTATATTGTGAAATATTATTGTAATGTGTTTTTCCATATTAATATGCTTTAAAGTATTATTTATTTCTGTGACGCAAAACTGAATTTTCTTCAGTCATTACTCCAGTATTCAGTGTAACATGATCCTTCAGAAATCATTTTAATTTGCTGATTTATAATCGATGCTGGAAACAGTTATGCTGCTTGATATTTTTTGGGGATCTGTGATACTTTTTTTCAGGATTCTTTGATAAATAAAACGTTAAAAAGAACAGCACTTATTTGACGTTGAAGTATCTTTTCTAACAATATACACTACCATTCGAAAGGTTGGGGTCAGAAAAAAATTGCAGCAAGGATGTATTAAATTGATAAAAAGGACCAAAGTAAAGACTTTTTTTATTTATTTTTTTATTATATAATAAATACTGAAAAAACATATCACAGTTTCCAAACAAAATTAAGCAGCACAACTGTTTTTAATGTTTTTTAAAGAAGTCTCTTCTGCTCACCAAGCATGCATTTATTTGATCCAAAGTACAGCAAAAACAGTAAAAATTTGAAATATTTTTACTATTTAAAATTTCCTATTTGAATATTTTTTTAATTGAATATCTTTTAAAATGTAATTTATCCCTGTGATTTCAAAGCTGAATTTTAAGCATCACTACTCCAGTCACATGATCCTTCAGAAATCATTCTAATATTCTGATTTGTTGCTCAAAAAATATAGTTAAATTATAGTTATGTTGAAAACAGCTGAGTAGAATTTTTTTCAGGTTTCTTTGATGAATAGAAAGTTCAGAAGAACAGCATTTTTCTGAAATACAAATATAGCATTATAAATGTCTTTATCATCACTTGATCAATTTGAAGCAAGCTTGCTAAATAAAAGTATTAATGACTATAATTTCTTCCCCCACAAAAAAATTATACTAACTCCAAGCTTTTGAATGGTATAATGTAAGTGTATAAGGTTACAAAAGCTTTTTACTTCAGAAAAATGTAAAATATTATAAAATATATAATACAAATAATAGATATTGATAACAATAAAATGTTTCCTGAACAGCAAATCAGCATGTTAGAAAGATTTCTAAAGCATCATGTGACACTAAACACTGGAATAATGATGCTGAAAATATAGCTTTGATCACAGGAATAAATTACATTTTAAAATATTCAAATTGAAAAGAGTTATTTTAAGTAGTTATTTTAGCTGCACATTGGATCAAATAAATGCAGGCTTGGTGAGCAGAAATCTTACTGTTCAAAAACTTTTGACTGGTATTAGGTCCATTCTAATAAAATTTAAATTGTAATAATATGTCACAATTTTTATAGTATTTCTGTATCTTTGATCAAACAAATGCAGCCTTGGTGAGCATAAGAGACTTGGTTAAAAACAATACAATATACTATATATATAGCATATTTTAATATATCTCTTTTAAGGTTTCACGGCCGTGTCCCTACTTTTTGTAAAAACATGTGAACTATCAAATATTTCTGAAAACATTTATTAAATCAGGTCACATATGACACTTATATTACAATAACATATGGCAGTTCCGTAATATGAATCCACAATTCAATAGTGTTGCTTCATCAATGAATAAGAAAAATATTACGGACATTCCAAATACAGTACAGATGCGGGTATTAAAAGCAAACTTATTAATAATACACCTGAAAACTTCTATCTAGTCGTGGCTACTAGTTTTGGCGGAATCGGTACTAACAAACAACAGCATTTAGCGGGTTTCGGACCAGTGGTTTACCTTGTGGCGAGCAGTTGGTGGCGCTCTTCAGATTTTGCCAGAGCTTATGGAGCGCACCGCTGTCTCCAGAGCGAGCCACCCCGCTATACGGCTGTCGTCAGGCGGCGCTCTACACTTTTCTCCGCAGGTCTAAGAGCGTTGAAGGGAGGCCTTCTTTCCCCAGCCGTTTCCGAACCTCTCCTCGCGCGCTGCAGTTGGGCAATCCCTCGTGCAGCGCTCGTCGGCCCCTGCAGAAGCTTTCCGGTGTTCACAATGCGTTTCTCACCTCGACGAAGCCGTATTATTTAGTGCTACGCACTGTTTGTTAAATATTTTGACGTAAAGATGATCGTGGATGTGGAAAAGTACCGTTTGTCTGGCCTCGGTTCCTTGCTCTGTGCATGCTGCCCCGCCCCATGGGGGTTCGCGTGTGGCTGGTGCAAGGCGCTGATTGGCTAAAAAGATTGTCTGTCAAACTCTAGCTGTTGTGATGGACACGTTCATTTTTAGACGCTAGAGCATGAGAATGCGATGGAAAGGTCCCCAAACCACCAATAAATTTATTATTAACCACACATCTCAAAAAATACCATATGCTTATTATTATAAATTGTTCATGAAATGTATATCTCGATCAAATATAAATGTAAACATGGACTACAAAACCAGTCATAAGGGTTAATTTTTCTGAAAACTGAATAAATTTTAAATTAATTTTTAATTAAGGTGTGAATCTGAGGATAGGATAATATTTGGCTGAGATACAACTATTTGAAAATCTGAAATCTGAGGGTGCAAAAAAAAAGAAAATAGAATTTAAAGTTGTCCAAATTACGTTATTAGCAATGCATATTACTAATCAAAAACGAAGTTTAGAAATATTTACTGTGGGAAATAAAGAAAATATCTTAATGGAACATGATTTTTACATAATATCCTATGTTATTTGGCATAAAAGAAAAATCAATCATTTTGAGTCATACAATGTATTTTTGGTTATCGCTACACATATACTCGTGCTACTATGACTGGTTTTTATGGTCCAGGGTCACACTTGTTGTCGATTAAATTCTCTTGTTTTACAAAAATGTTTAAATTAACTAAATGTCCATTTACATGGAAGTCAAACAGTATTTTTCCCTTCAGGAATGGGCTGAGAAAGGAAATGTTATAATATCAGATTATCATTCACGGAACTAATCATAATAATCTCTTTCATTTGTGACCCTGAACCACAAAACCACTCATAAGTAGCATGTGCATATTTGTAGCAATAGCCAACAATACATTGTATGGGTCAAAATGATCTATTTTTCTTTTATACCAAAAATCAGTAGAATATTAAGTGAAGATGATGTTCCATTAAAATATTTCATAAATTTCCTACCATAAGAACTTAATTTGGACAACTTTAAAGGCGATTTTCTTGTATTTTGATTTATTTCTTTTTTTGCACTCTTAGATTCCAGATTTTCAAATAGTTGTATCTTGGGCAAATAGCTGATGTATATATCTCAATTTCAAAAAATTGATCCTTATGACTGGTTTTGTGGTCTAGGGTCACAAATGTGACAGTACTTTTCATCTGAAGCCAAAGTAATCATTTCAGTATTTATTTATTGATTTATTTAATTTATTATATTATGTTGTGCCATAAGGTTATGTAATGCATGGCATTTCAAACATTCTGCTCTCTAAAGACTAATTGGACGTTAGTTTAATTTGGAGTATTTTGTTTTAGTCACGGCTATAATTTTACTGGTAAGAAAATATATATATTTAGCGTTTTTATTTATGAGCCCTCGTTACGAAAACCTGGTCATTCTTATGCTGCAGGATCTATGCACGTGAGAGCATTGTTGAACTTCATTACCCAGAAGACAATGCGCATAGAGCGTCACTGTGCGTCAGCTCCAGTTGCCAGCCACAGAGAAAGAAAGAGGAGGCGCACAGTTTGCTATTGATAGAATAGTTCAGCAATCTTTATTTTTTTAACGATTACTGTAGTTTATATTGACATATCCACTACGCGCCTGGGCCAGTCTACAGGCACACTTTACCCCCGCTCTGGCACACTTGCAACCCGAAATGAGCGGCAGCGGGCGGCCCAGGACTAGCTCGTTTGCTGAGCCTCCGGGGGTCCCGGGAGCCGCTGCAGCCGCCGCCGGATCAGCCGTCGCCGGTGGAAGCTCTTCAGGAAAGACGGGGGGCGCGCAGGCCTCAGGCGGGAGTTCGTCTGCTTTCGGAAACCTAAAGCTGGGCAGTGAGTATCATTCAATGACATCACACGACAATCCCAATAAATGTGATATTAGTAAACTCGTAAACGCCGAAGTGCGGGACAGTGTAGCGTGCTGTTCATTAATTTGTCTGATTATTTTAGCTTGATCGCGTTAACCTACTTTAGGCGGCTAACTGGCTAAGCTAACGTGAGCTTGTTTTTATAGACGGATCAAGGGCTTTGATTGCACTACATTAGCTCGACAATCCTTCATAAGAGCACTGGCTAATCGCATCTTTTATGATCGATACCAACGCATCACATTTTTATTACCTCGAACCATTTTTTAAAATGTGATTCGGGGTTTGTTAGACGTTTGGACGTCGCGTTATTCAAGATGTGCTCGTTTGGTAACAAAGCTCAGTTAGCCCAGCCGGCAACATCGAAAAGATTGTTTTTTTAGATTTTACATTTGATTTGAATGATTGTATCATGTGCGATTCTGGATGTATTTAGTCGCATCATAAATGTATTAAATTAACCATCTTAAAATTAAGTTAAAACTGTCTAGGGAGGACCAAAGTGGCTTTTGCCTGGCCATATATTTAAATGGAAAAACATCACAATCAGTATTTATAACATAATAATATTAATGTAACGTTAAACGACCCAATCTTTCCTACTCGCAGTCTCACAACCATCACAAAGCTTTGATTTCAAACAGTCCATCCTATGAACGAAAAATGACCCCCAATGTAAATATCTGGTTGGGCTACTCCTGTGCAAACTAGTGGTTTCCCTAGAGGCATAAACCTCTTCATTTAGTGCTCTATAAATGATTCCCACTGACTGCAGTGCTGGCAGCAGCGTTCATCTATGATGGTGCTGACTGCTGGATTTCCATGGGAATGGTGATGGGTGTTATTTCTAGGAATGAGGGGAGATGGAGTGGGTGGATGGATGTACAACTGTAACCCACGAGAAACCTTGAACCAGTAGTTACAACACACAACAGCCATTGCTGTTTTCCTCTGCATTTTTTCTCAGCATAGTAACCATTTTAATTGCCCTCCTAAAATGTGATGCATATTATGTATCATTAACGTGATGTTTATGTAATATGTTTTTACACTTTTGTTTTTATATTCACATGCACACTTCTGCTGGAAGCAGTGATGGAATCATTCAAATCATCATTCAGTTCATCACTGAAAGCTGCTAAATTGCATAAACATGATCAATGAACATGACAAAGTGACTGGCCATTAACTGGCCTAAATCCACCTCTCTCATCCTAGAGGATAAAGCTTTAGCCCTGGTATTTTAGATTCATAATAGCATCATTTTAGGTGCTATATGTGACCCTGGAGCACAACTATTTTCTAAATTCGAGATTATCTTAAAGCTGAATAAATAAACTTTTCATTGATGTATGGTTTATTAGTACAGGACAATATTTGGCTGAGATACAACTATTTGAAAATCGGGAATCGAAATATAAAGAAAATCGCCTTTAAAGTTGTCCAAATGAAGTTCTTAGCAATGCATATTACTAACCAAAAATGAG
The DNA here is from genome assembly GCF_049309525.1 of Garra rufa. Classification (NCBI taxonomy): domain Eukaryota; kingdom Metazoa; phylum Chordata; class Actinopteri; order Cypriniformes; family Cyprinidae; genus Garra; species Garra rufa. The sequence continues at coordinate 25,390,293 of NC_133369.1, forward strand.
GTTTTGAAATATTTATGGTAGGAAGTTTACAAAATGTCTCCATGGGACATGATCTTTACTTAATATCCTAATGATTTTTGGCATAAAAGAAAAATCAATCATTTTGACCCATACAATGTATTTTTGGCTATCGCTACAAATATACTCATGTTATTTATGACTGGTTTCGTGGTCCATGGTCACAAATGATGATTTTTATTTATTACTCTGAGAGAATTTAGTCACATGACTTTTATAGCAATTTATTTTGTGATAATGTTTTCCTCATAGTTAATAAGCTTGTCTTCCTAAATATAAATCTATCCATCTCAAATGCATTTTTATGCAACATCTAAAAACTGGCATTAAAATATGTGACCCTGGACCACAAAACCAGTTATAAGTGTCAATTTTTTTGAAATTGAGAGATATACATCTAAAAATGACTAAATTAGCTTTTCATTGATGTATGGTTTATGATAGGACAATGTTTGGCTGAGATACAACTTTGAAAATCTGAAATCTGAGGGTGTAAAAAATCTAAATATTGTGAAAATCATCTCTAAAGTTGTCCAAATTAAGTTCTTAGCAATGCATATTATTAATCAAACATTAAGTTTTGAGATATTTATGGCATGAAACTCACAAAATATCTTCATGGCACATGATCTTTACTTAATATCCTAATGATTTTTGGCATAAAAGAAACAATCGATAATTTTGACCCATGCAACGTATTTTTGGCTACTGCTACATATACCCGTGCTACTTAAGACTGGTTTTGTGGTCCAGGGTCAAATATGACATTTTATTTGGTGGCAATTTGATCTGGCCGCTAACCCACAGTGTCTTTCATCCCACTTGAAACTGTTATTCTAAAGAAAAATTCGCAGTAGCAGCAAGCGTCTATGTCATGCATGACAACAGCTGTCTGCTCCCCTTTTGATCCGGTAAATCAGAGTTTTGCCGTGTAATAAAACAAAGCTTTTGTTTTGGTAAATCTGTCATTCCTCCTCTAAATCTAAACTGACAACAGCTGACGGAAAAACATCACCCTAGGGCTCTGTTTGTCTCCAGGCATCCCCATTATTTAGGTCTGCTCCTGGCCACAGGTGGAAATGTGGTCAGACTTTAGTTTCCTCATCCTCCACCCGTCTTCAAACAGTCTTAAGGGTGTTTCTGCTATTCCTAGTGATAAGCTCTGCCCGTTGTTCTTTTGTTTTTGGACACGCATCTAAACACGGGTGTTGGATTACTATTAACACCTGTCAGACAGAATGGTAAACAGGCATAGCTTGCTGGATAAGAGGGCACAAATGAGTTAAAAAAGATTGAACCGCTGTAGATCTAATGCTGGGGTTAGACTGGTTGCTTTGATATGTAACCTTTATATTTTCATGTCTTTTGTGTTTTAAGTCCTCTCCAACATGAAAGAGTAGTTTTGAGGAATATTTAACGCTTTACGCTCTCACGTCGATCCAGACCTGATTGACTTTCTTCCATGAAGCATGAACGGAGACATTTCTAAAAATGTGCTGCTCACCAATTCTTTCAGGCTTCAAAAACATGCTAGGCACCACAAAATAACTGTAAATGTTGCATGTGACTTTTCAAATCACCACACTCACCTGCTGACTAAAACTATTACTCATGTTTTTCTCATCTCATCTTTCTCAATTACACTGTAGATTCTTAGTTAGTACTGTCAATGCGTAATTGTCCTGTGATTTTTACCATGAGCAACATGTTTACCACCAATCCTGCAGTATGTAATTACTACACAGACATGACACACCAGCACTCTGCTTCTCATACAACACAAATGACAATTTACATACACGTTTATGGGTCATTCTACAGAATTGGTGCGAATTGATGTCCCACAACAACAAAAAAAAACATATAAAAAAGCATTTAAGTATTCAAATCTTAGATTTTTACTAAGATTCTTCTATTATCTATTGAAACCCACAATAATATTTAAAAGATTAGTAAGCTTATTATATTTAAAATCATCATTTATTGGGTACTTTCAATTGGGAGGTGGCAGTCCTGAACCCTAACCCCTAAATTTCAACTTATGAAAATGATCTTAAAATAATTTTTGTATTTATTTTGTTTTTATTGTTTTTAAAAGTATATTTTTGATTCTTTCAAAAAGTGAAGTTCAAAAACAGTATTTGTTTTGTTTTCTTTGTAAATTAGGAAACTTTATGCAAAAAAAAAAGTGTCCTGCATTTTTCATGTCACTACTGAAACAGTATGTTTTAGCTCGTTGGCTCTACCACTACCAAAAATGTGCAGTCACTACTGAAACATGGAATGTTTTGTCCAAAAAGTATACTAAATTAACTTTTTTTTTTTTTTTTTTTTTGTGCCTAAATGTATATTCAAACTAATGAATCCTTAACTTTTAGGTCTTTTACGATGAAAAATACAACGGATCTCATAAATTACGTTTGAAATATTGTTAAAAAATCTAATTGTTATTGATTTACCACTGAACAAATTTGAATAAAACAGCAAAAAATATATATTTACAATGTAGATGCAAGCAAAATCTTAATGGGTCAATATAACCCTTCTTATTAAATTATATACTACTGTGTTTCGGTATTGACAAATTTGGGAGAGAACAAATATTTCAAAACATTCTGAAAATACAATATGACAATTAACTGCACAAAAATGTGTACCATGGATATTATACAATTTTTTTTTGGAGAAAGACATCTTTGACTTTGGACCAATTCTGTAGAATGGCCCTTAAATTGCCAAGATTTTTTTTCTGGTAGACTTGATCAAAATGCTGTGTGTTATCACACAGATATTACATTATTGGGGGCAAAATTAAATAAATTTACTTTCTTGTTGTTTTGGATGGATAAATCTAAATGCACCTGAGTACCACTAACCTCAGAAAGGTTAAGTTTAAGACTAATAATGTGTATAGGCAACAAAGATTTAAGTAAGCCTCTTTTAGTGGTGTCACGCGCTGGTCTGATGCTCTTGACAGATGCGAAAATACAGAAGAATAGAGAAAATTATAGAGATAAAATTGACTGCATTTTATAACACTTACTTCACTGTACACACAGTGGTATAGTTCTGCTTTTGATTCTTCAAAACATTTGTAAAGCGCTCAAATAAATCTATAGGACTGAGCAATATAATCAAGTTTTCTGAAGAGCCATGCTTGCTTTATCAATGTTTATATGTAAATAAAAGGCTAAAATAAACCTGTTCTTCATATAAAATGATTGTGTCTCAGCAGGTTTCAATTAAATCGTTCAATTGATATGAATTGTATTTTTTAAATCTTTTTACGTCAGTTATAGGTGAACCGACTTTTAATGGAGCACAGAAATCTCTCTTAGATTTAGTTTAAAAATATCTTAATTTGTGTTCCGAAGTAATTTTTATGGGTTTGGAACGACATGAGGGTGAGTAATTAGTAACCGAGTTTTGGTTTTAAGGGTGGACTGACCTATTAAACATGAATTAAAGGATTAGTTCACTTCCAGAATAAAATTTTACAGATAATGTACTCACCTCCTTGTCATCCAAGATGTTCATGTCTTTCTTTCTTTGTAAAGAAATTGTTTTTTGAGGAAAACATTTCAGGATTTCTCTCCATGTAATGTATATGTCTGGTGCCCCCAAGTTTGAACTTCCAAAATGCGGTTTAAACGCAGCTTGTTTTAAAAAATAATGGATCGTTTCACTAGAAAAGACCTTCCTTTCTTGGCTGGGATCGTTTAGAGCCCTTTGAAGCTGCATTTAAACTGCATTTTGGAAGTTCAAACTTGGGGGCACCATGAATATCCATTAAATGGAGAGAAATCCTGAAATGTTTTCCTCAAAAACATGATTTCTTTACAACTGAAGAAAGACATGAACATCTTGGATGACAAGGAGGTGAGTACATTATCTGTAAATTTTTATGGAAATGAACTAATCCTTTAAACAGTGACCATTAAAGCAAACGGCCAGATATCTGCCACTATTTTTGATGTTCTTTTTGTAATTTTTATCACTTTGAGTACAAAAGTGATGTTTATTAAAGGTGCCATAGAATAGAAAACTGAATTTATCTTGGCATAGTTAAATAATAACAGTTCAGTACATGGACATGACATACCATGAGTCTCAAACACCATCGTTTCCTCCTCCTTATATAAATCTAGTATTTGCAAAAGACCACCGAAAAATAGGTAAATTCCAACATAACACGGACTGTTACGAAACTCCCGGAATCGTTAATAGTTACGCCCCCAACATTTGCATCGCCCAATCATCAGTAACGTCAGCACATCAGTAAAACGAGGCAAGCCACAGAAGGGACACGGTTAGCTTAATGCTAGCGCTAGCCTGTTACATTGCAATACATAGGATTTCACTTACCACATAAACAGAGAGATGACTGCGCTGATGATGGAGAATGATGGAGAAATAACTGCCTGATGATGGCGAATGATTTACAGATCTTGAGAATCACTGAGAAGCAGCTCAACTTGTGTGGTAAGTACTTGTGTCTCTGCATTGTAACTTTACACAGAGCACATGCATCACAGTATGAGCATCATGAGACTAAAATGTCGGCGATTCAAAACGGCAGATTCAACAAACCGCATATTAAAAGCGGCTAGAGCTCCTAATTAAATATATATTTTTATCCATGTGCGAGCTATTGAGGTGAGAATATCTGTGAAACATCCAATCAGAGTAGAGCTCATTAATATTCATGAAGCTTCCAAATAAGGCAAAAACAGAGCATTTCATTCTAGGGGCAAATCCTAGGGTTGTAAATGGACCTGTAAAACCATTTCTGGAGATTTTTTGCCCTTTCCTATGCCATATACCTTCTATGTAGATATCAGAGAACAATTTAAAATATTGTTTCAATGCATTCTATGGCACCTTTAAGCAACACAGCAGTCATATAGCATTCATTTAGGTCATAAATGCAAAAACAGACAGCTGTGGTTTAAGTCTTCATTCTTCTGAGCAGGCTCTTTCGTTCAAGTACCTTTGATTTAAATAAAAACTTTTGTGTGTTTAGGGGATAGTGGGAAAGTGACAACGGTAGTGGCCACACCAGGGCAGGGTCCTGACCGTCCTCAGGAGGTCTCGTACACAGACATCAAGGTGATCGGAAATGGCTCATTCGGAGTGGTGTATCAGGCTCGGCTCATCGACAGCCAGGAGATGGTGGCCATAAAGAAAGTGCTTCAGGATAAGAGGTTTAAGGTAAGATGTGTAAAAAAATCCGGTTGTGTCCCTAAAATGCATAAAACCTGCGTGTGCACATACAAGACAAAGTACTGCCTTCCAAGTCCAAAATTAAATGGCCTTTTAAATAGGGCTCCTGCAATCACGTTGGATTTTTTTTTTTTTTGACATTGCGATTTGAACAGTGATAAACATTTAAAATCTCATCTTGCTTATGCTTCGATATCAAAGCTAAAAGAACAAACGATCACATTGAAACACCCCCTTTCTTGTTCAGCTCAAACTTGCAAGCAATGCCTTATGACTCCAAAATAAGGCTCTGCTGCCTTGAGGAAATATTGCTCTCTACATTTTCAGGCGACCCAACCCTCTTTCACATTGACTTAAAGTGAACAGGGCTAACCAAAAAAATTTGCATTAACCCCATACCTGGGCTTGAAGATTGACTTGAATCTCTTTTTGATCCACTATAGATGTAATATTTTTATTTTATACATTTTTTGTTTATGATTTTTAATTAGTCAACTTGAAAATGTAACTACAACATGATTCAAGTAACTTTTGCTTTATTAATCCTCTAGTTAAAGAACATTCTATGTTTGTTTCTATGATAAGTGCACCACACATGAAGTTGTCAAGATGTAAATGTTAAATATCTTTGCAGAAAAGATGCATTAACTACAACTTCATCTTGTACAAACTTATGCATGTTATATGTTAAGAAATAATAAATGTTCTGTTACAGTGAACGGCAGCTTTTAGCCTGTCGTCATGATGCAAACATGAAATATTAGACATACAGTAAAAAATAATTCGCCATCATCAGGCAGTATTAAATTATTGCAGTGTAATATTTATGCAATATTCTGACTGTATTGGAATATATAATTAGTAGTGTTTGTTTGTTATTGACAGAATTTTTTTAATCTCGACATTCTGTCTGCAAAATTTTTTCCACACCTTTGACATTTGTATAGTAATTTGTAGAAGTTGGAAGTTTTTGAAATGACTCAGATGTGAGCCTGGAATTCTTCTAATTCACAGCACGTGTTAATGAACCTCACCCCACAAACCTGTACGGCTTAAAGTCTTACAGTGGCAATATGTCTCATCTCATACCGAATGTAAATGGAAACAGTCTGAGTGTGAAAACACTGAATCATGAGTATGTGTAGTGTGTGACAGCATAATACACAGCTTTACACCTTGAAGTGAGTATTGTGTGCAAACTATATATTTAGTGAAATTGATATTTTATTGTTTTTATTAATTATTCACCCTCATGTCATTCCAAACCTGTAAGACTTTTGTTTATCTTCATAACACAAATTAAGATATTTTTGATGAAATCAGACAGCTTTTTGACCATCTATAGACAGCAATGCATCTGACACATTCAAGGCCCAGAAAGGTAGTAAGGACATTGTTAAAACAGTCCATGTGACCAGTGGTTCAACTGTAATGTTATGAAGTCATCCTACGTCAGCAGCAGCACACGTCGTGGACTGACACGGAAAATTACTGAATAAAGTCAGTATTTTTGTGTTCCTTGAGCACAAAGTATTCTCGTAGCTTCATAATATTACGGTTGAATCACTGATGTTACATGTACTATTTTAACAATGTCCTTACTACCTTTCTGGGATTTGATCTATTGTGTTATTTTCTCAAAAGCATGATGTATGGTTATGAAAGTAATCAATAGACTGATCAATATGAATTTCCCAATGCTTCATGTCTTAATACAGACTGATTCTTAGTTGAGCAGTACCGGTGCTTTCCATTGGATTGTACCAAAGTTTGGGTGGTTTCCACAAAAATTTCACATTTGATATATGGCACTTCTAACCAATAGGAGATGGCGGAATAAAAGTTATTTAAAAAATGACTTATTTGTAGGGATGCTCTAATCTGCCTTTTTTTTCCTCCAATACCAATGCCAATACCTTGGGTCCAATATTGGCCGATACTGATCTGATACCAGTGAAGGATTTCTGTTTTTTAAACGTTAAAGAAAAAGGTGGATAAAAATCAATAGACTGATAAGCTTTGTACAAAAAAGTCTTTATTTTGACATCTAGAACTTCTCAAGCTTCATTTGTTTCATTGAGAAGACCATTGCTTGCTCTGTGGCAGTACATGTCTGTTACATTGCTGTCTATGCAGGGTCAGAAAGCTCTTGAATTTCATCAAAAATATCTTAATTTCTCTTCTGAAGATGAACGAAATAAGGTTGAGCAATTAATGACAGAGTTTTTATTTTTAGATGAACTATCCCTTTAAATGAGCTGCACAGTCAGAGAAACGCATTTCCACAGATGAATGCGTTAAATAAGATGTTTGATTTTCATGGCGTGACTTCACCGCCCTTCACACATCATTTCTTTCTCCACAGAACCGTGAGCTACAGATAATGAGGAAGTTGGACCACTGTAATATTGTCAGGCTACGCTACTTCTTCTACTCCAGTGGAGAAAAGGTTATTTTTCTGTCTAACCTTTGAGTTTTTATATCCCAGTCATATTAATTTGTCATGGTGAATAATATATATTTGAAGAATGTTATCTCTGTTGCACGATCTAATCTGCCTTCTCGCTTTCTCCCCCTCAGAAAGATGAAGTGTATCTAAATCTGGTGCTTGATTTTGTACCAGAAACCGTGTACAGGGTGGCACGCCACTTCAACAAGTCCAAGACCACCATCCCCATTATCTATGTCAAAGTAAGTGTCTGTGTAGTCATGACTGCTGCTACTGTGCCTATTCATATGTACATGCACAATAAACAATAACATCTCTTTTTCTCTTTCCTCCCCCACAATCTGTCTTTCCTTCTCAGGTGTATATGTATCAGTTATTTCGCAGTCTGGCATATATTCATTCCCAAGGCGTCTGCCATAGAGACATAAAGCCACAGAATCTCCTGGTGGACCCAGACACAGCTGTACTCAAACTGTGTGACTTTGGCAGGTGAGTGTCCTGACGCTTCTCTGTGTGGCATGAATTTGATACACACCTATGTAAAAGATCATCATTTATGTGATCATGTAAATATGTGACCCTGGACCACAAATCTACTCAATAAGTTGCACGGGTATATTTGTAGCAATAGCCAAAGATGCATTGTATGGGTCAAAATTATTAATTTTTCTTTTATGGCAAAAATCATTAGTTTGCCAATTGTATGCCTTCATATGCAGCCTACTATATCATTTTTACACGTGTGTATTTTGATAATTTTATAACCCTCTATTGTTTGATCTCCACAGTGCAAAACAGTTAGTTCGTGGGGAGCCCAATGTGTCATACATCTGTTCGCGGTATTACCGCGCTCCCGAGCTAATATTCGGAGCCACGGATTACACATCCAACATTGATATCTGGTCAGCTGGCTGTGTATTAGCAGAGCTGCTTCTGGGACAGCCCATATTCCCCGGTGACAGTGGAGTGGACCAGCTAGTAGAGATCATCAAGGTGGGTGGAACATCTGTATTGCTGTATTTTTAAGAGTAAGCAAAGACACAAGTCTGAATTCTCTGTCTGTCCATCCTCTGCAGGTTTTGGGGACCCCGACAAGAGAACAGATCCGAGAGATGAACCCCAACTACACAGAGTTTAAATTCCCACAGATCAAAGCACACCCTTGGACAAAGGTAAAGCACATGTTGCTATACTTGTTGCTGTGATAGTTCTCAGTTTACTCATAGAAAGAAACATTTTAGGGTTTCTAAATAATTTAGATTGTGACCTTGTACCACAAAACCAGTCTTAAGTAGCACGGGTATATTTGTAGCAATAGCCAACAATACATTGTATTGGTCAAGATTATACATTTTTGTCTCTTATGCCAAAAACCATTAGGATATTAAGTAAAGATCATGTTCCATGAAGATATTTTGTAAATTTCCTTCCATAAATATATCAACTTAATTTTTGATTGGTAATATGCATTGCTAAGAACTTCATTTGGATTTTGCACCCTCAGATTTTAGATTTTCAAATAGTAGTATTTCGGCCAAATACTGTCCTATCTTAAACTATACATCAAAAGAAAACTTACTTATTCAGCTTTCAGATGATGTATAAATATCAATTTCATATGACTGGTTTTGTGATCCAGGGTTACAAATTTGGTTTTGGCAACATTTTAATTTAGCTGAAATAGGGCTGGGCGATATGGCAAAAAAAAATTATCACTATTATTTTTTTCATATCAGTCGATATCGATAATTATCACGATAAATGACAAGTCTTTATATCTATCAATTTTAAGGGCAGATTTTTACTCCTGAATGAAAGAAAAACCAGACAGTTAATTATTATTTATGGTTTATTGTCAGAACATGACAAATACTTTCCAAACAATGATCAATTGAGGTAGAATACAGATTAGAATATTACTAGTAAAATCAACATCAATAGAATACAATATTATTAATAGCAATAGAATATATAAAACCACTGTAAATGCAGAGTTAAAGTGTTTAAGTATATTTGTCATTCAATAAAAATAGACAAATCTTTTCAGCATGCCAATCCCTTTGTGCAGCTGATTTAACACATTTTGTAAAATGTTTTAGCTGTCTGACAATATAAATAAAAAAAAAAAATGGCTCAGGGCTCTACGCTTACTTTTAACTTAAAAAATTTAGGAGCACAGTCAAAATTTTAGGAGCACATTCTAAACAATAATCCAAACTCAACAAAATAAAAATTTGCCTTCCTATTATGAGGAGATATTTGACTCCTCAAAGTGATTTACAGGGGAATTTTGTTTTTTTTTACCTTTGTTTTTACCTTTTCATATGTTTAAAGGTTGTATCAGCGATTTCTAGCCTGAAACATAGTGTCAATTTCAGCTGACCTTTCATTACGATCCGCTCGCTGCCTGCCCCATAAATTGTGTGTGAAAAAAAACGCGTCTCTCTGGTCAGCCTAGGGTCCGAGATATGCCAAAAAAACAATCGGCACTACCAACCTTTCCACACATAAACAAACAGTGTTCCAACCAATCAGCGTCAGGGGTTTGGTGTTGTGGACTTTCGCTCCGCCTCCCTCACATCCCTGCACCAGTAGGAAAGTCCACAACACCAAACCCAATATATCTATATCTCATGATAATTATCGTTATCGAATTATCGCCCAGCTCTAAGCTGAAAACAAAAATGAAAATAGGTCATTTTTGGTGGGTTTATTAATCCAATGTATATAAAGGTTTTGTTCACCCAGAAATGAAAATTCTGTCATTAATTACTCACCCTCATGTCGTTCCAAACCCGTAAGACCTTCATTCATCTTTGGAACACAAATTAAGATATTTTTGATGAAATCCAACAGCTTTCTGACCCTACATAGACAGCAACACAACTGACATGCTCAAGGGTTTTTGTTTTCTTTGTGCCCAAAAAGTATTGTTGTACCTTCATAACATTACAGTTGAACCTCTGATGGACTATTTTAATGATGTCCTTACTACCTTTCTGGGTCTTGAAAATGGTAGTTGCGTAGTTGGGTCAGAAAGCTCTCATATTTCGAAGATGGACAAAGGTCTTACGGGTTTGAAACAACATAATATAAAAAAAAATAACAATAAAAAATGTTTTTATTATAACTGGTCTTTAATTTTTAAACGTACATTTCTCTGATTCTGTGCATTTGTGTTAGGTGTTTAAGCCGAGGACCCCTCCTGAAGCCATCTCATTGTGTTCTCGTCTGTTGGAGTACACGCCGGTGACGCGGCTCTCTCCGCTGGAGGCCTGTGCACACGCCTTCTTTGACGAGCTGCGCCAGCCGAATGCCCGTCTGCCTAATGGCCGAGAACTTCCCCAACTCTTCAACTTCAGCCCTGTGGGTGAGTCGAACTGAAAGAACTGCCACTTCTATTCAGATTCAGCCTTGTCGGATTAGTCGGAGGCTCACGCTCTCTCTTTCTATATTTTTGTCCTATCTCGCACGCATTAGAAAATCTCTTACGGTTTAGTACACTGAGGCAGAACTTGTGTCTAAAGGGATAATTTTGTCTGTTGCTTACAACATCTGATCTGAGATGTTCTTTATAGATACTATAAAAAGGATTTACAAATATCCACATGACCAGCACAAGAAACATGATTGTTTTAGAAGTGAATTTTCTAATAAGCAACTAAGGGTGTGTTCACACTTGTCATGTTTGGTTCGATTAAGGCCCCGTTTACACGAAGGGAAAACGCAGATATTTCCCTGCGGTTTGGCCTCTCATTTACACGAAAACCCCGTTTTTATCACAGAAAACGATTATTTCTAAAAACTCCGGCCAAAGTGGATAAATTAGAAAACGCCGTTTTCACGTTGTAGTGTGGACAGTGAAAACGGAGGCTTTTGAAAACGATGACGCATATTTATAGTCATGTGACGCATATTGTACCAATAGATATCTATATTTACAGCAGTAATTGTGCCTGTGCTATTCACACACTGCCGCTACAGAGATTTGTACACTCTTCAAATTACAGTCCTAAAATGATGACGAAAAATTTACACACAGTTGCTGTCCTGCAAAACATGACGACAACTGCTTTTCAGATAAAATATGAATGAGCGCGATATAGACGCGTCAGTGGATGATGAGATATTTCCGTAAATTATCCCGCCAGAAGAATTGCGTGAAAACTTATTACGTCTGTATAATTTTGGAGGCTTTACGCATGCGCAGTAAGGCGAATTTGATGTTTTCCTACGTTTCAGTGTGGATGAGAAACTTTTGGAAAACGCTTGGAAACGCTAGTGTGGACGGAGAGCGTTTTAAAATGAAAACTCCGTTTTCAAATGTATCCGGATTAATGTAAACGTAGCCTAAAACAGGGGTTTTCAAACCTGTCCTGGAGCCTCCCCTGCCCTGCACATTTTGTATGTCTCCCTTATTAGGCACACCCAATTCAGGTCTTGCAGTCTCTACTAATGAGCTGATGATTTGAATCAGGTGTATTAGATGAGAGAGACAAGCAAAATGTGCAGGGCAGGGGAGGCTCCAGGACAGGTTTGAAAACCCCTGGATTAAAACAAACTCTGGTGCGATTGCTTTGTTAGTGTGGTTTCATTTTAGCCTTGCCACTTGGCCTTATATATGCTAAAAATGTTTTTGTTACTTTTTATAATTGGTATATCATTCATTACTGTAAAGCTCTTTTGTCTTGTGAACGTAGGGCTGCTCGATTTTGGCAAAAATCATAATCACGATTATTTTGGTCAATATTGTAATCACGATTATTTAAACGATTATGACAGGGTCCAAAACTCTATATAGTGATTAATTTAAAGGTAGCAATACAGGAAGAAAAAAGATTGCTTTAAAAAAATACTGAATATTTGTATGCAAATCTAAAGTCGTCTAAAAATACTACAGAAATGTTATGTAATTATTTGAATGTAATAAAACAGGGTCTTCACTGTAATAGTTAAACGTGCTTTGTTTCTTATTAAAACTACAAACGTCCTTCATTCAAGAGCAGTGAGTGATTTTTCTCTTTGTATTTTTACGTTTTATTCATATTAGGCACAGAGACGGCAGAAGGAATATTATGTGTTGCCGCTGTACCACACAGGTCCAATATACTGTTGCACACGTATTTTCATTCTCAACTGTTTATGGTCATTTAAGACATAACTCTTGTCAGTTTACATGAATATTCACCAAGCGCCTCATTTTGAAATGTTGTTGCGTGTATTTGAGCGTTTAGGCGCACCCTGAGCTAAAAGATACCTTTAAATGTCCGTGTTCTGCTCCGTCTCTGAGCGCAAACACAGAACAGCGCAAGTTTTCTTATGAAAACACAACATCGAAGAAACATTAATAAATCAAGCACGTCCCGTTTTATGAAAGTCACGTTACATGATTTAGCTGATTTGCATGTGAAATTAGGCTTTTATGGAGGAGCGAAAGCGCACCAGTGGAAAGGGGCGCAATCGTCTCATTTCGATTACTGCATTTTCATGATCGTTTGAAGGAGAAATCGACACCAAATTTCGATTAATTGAACAGCCCTATGTGAACGTATCTTTAATTTAACTACACATTGTCAGATGAACAACCAGTCAGTAATTAGACTAGTTCAAGTCTAATGAACCTAAAGTAAACACCGCAGACCAGTAGTTTCCTCTTCATCAAAGATGACTCTCTGCTCAGTGAATAAGTGTTAGATTGAAGCTTTAGTGTAATTGGAACCAGTTCGCAAGTCATTAATTTACAACTTGAGCATCATAGTAGCTTGCACTTTTCATTCTGCACACCAACAGAAATATCCTAAGCAGCAGAGCACAAATCTGAGTACATTAAATACGATTACTGCATATAAACTGAAATAAAACTTTCTTGATCAGTTAGATTTTGAATTAAAGTTACTATATACAGTGGTGGCCATAATTATTAGAATGCTAGTATTTTCACCAGCTAAAAAATGGTTTTAATCTTTTGCTGTATTGTGTCAGCAGGACATATCAGTTTACATTTTCAAACATTCATTTTGCCATTTCTTGTAATCTACTGCGTTAAAACATCTTACTGATCCAAAACTTTTGAATGGCAGCTTACAGCTTAAAAGCATATCACCTAAACTTTGTATTATTTTACATGACATTATTTCACACTTCTGAGATCACTATCCCTTTAACACAGCCCATGCTCATGCCTGCTTGTTAAAAGGCAGCAAACTATAAACTGGCCACTCGATGAGCTGGAGTGCACTTGATGTATTTATACTTCCAGTGCCTATAGAAACAATGTACTGCACACTTACATCGATGGCAGAGCTGGAAATTATGATTTGATGCTTTGCAATGTTAATCTCCCCCCACTGCAATAGATGCTCAAAATGAATCCACACAGGTGAACTTGAGCAGAAATGTCAGCGCCATTGATGTCGACTCATTCTGCAATTTGCCAGTTTAAAAAAAAAAAGTGTAAATTTAAGAGCCAGTGGTTCCCTAGTCCAAAGCTCTGGAAATAGTGAAAATTAGACATTTGTGACCCTGGACCACAAAACCAGTCATAAGGGGTGTTTTTTTTTTTTTAAAATTGAGATTGCATCACATATACTGAAAGCTGAATAAATAAGCTTTTCACTGATGCATGATTTCTTATGATAGGGACAAAATGATAGGAAATTAACAAAATATGTTCATGGAATATGATATTATTGTAATGATTTTTGGCATAAAAGACAAATCAATCATTTTGACCTATACAATGTGTTTTTTGGCTATTGCTACAAATATACCCGTGCTACTTAAGACTGGTTTTGTGGTTCAGGGTCACATTTAGTAATTCAACTCTTAAGATTGTCACAACCTATACATCAAATTCTCAAAACTGTAAGATGTAATCTCAAAATTTTGCAATTGCAAGTTATAAAGTCAGAACTGCAAGACAAACTCACAATTCTGACTTTTTTTTTTTCTTTTTTCTTTTTCAAAATTATGATATAGACTTGCAATTCAGACTAAACTCTCAATTCTGAGAAATGAAGCCAGAATTGCAAGATATAAACTCTCAATTGCGAGTTATAAAGTCAGAATTATGAGATATGAGCTTAGAATTTTCACTTTTTTTCTCAGAATTGTAATAAAATTGTAATTGTGAGTTATAAAGTCAGAATTCTGAGAAATAAACTCACAATTCTAAGAAGTTAAGCCAGAATTGCGAGATATGAACTCATAATTCTGACTTATTTTTCTCAGAATTGTGATAAAATTGTAATTGCAAGTTATGAAGTCAGAATTCTAAGTAATAAACTCATAATTCTAAGAAATGAAGCCAAAATTGCAAGATATAAACTCACAATTGCGAGTTATAAAGTCAGAATTATGAGATATGAGCTTAGAATTTTCACTTTTTTTCTCAGAATTGTAATAAAATTGTAATTGTGAGTTATAAAGTCAGAATTCTGAGAAATAAACTCACAATTCTAAGAAGTTAAGCCAGAATTGCGAGATATGAACTCATAATTCTGACTTATTTTTCTCAGAATTGTGATAAAATTGTAATTGCAAGTTATGAAGTCAGAATTCTAAGAAATAAACTCATAATTCTAAGAAATTAAGCCAGAATTGCAAGATATAAACTCACAATTGTGAGTTATAAAGTCAATTGCGAGATATGAATTTATAATTTTGACGTTTTTTCTCAGAATTGTAATAAAATTAACTCAATAAACCAAACAAACTCTCAATTCTAAGTAATGAAGCCAGAATTGTGATAGAAACTGGCAATTGCGAGTTACAAAGTCAGAATTCTGAGGAAAAAAAAAACTAAATTCTGAGAAATTAAGTTAGAAAATATAAAGTCAGAAAAAATGATGGCTTTTAGGAAACTTAGAAGGGAACAATTTCTGTTTGTAATTGGAGACTGCTTTCACATCCTGTGACGCAAGTAAAAAGCCACCCAGGGTTTTGGCACGTTTAGATATTGATTGCTAACTTTGTCTTTCTCTCCCTCCCCTGCAGAGCTGTCTATCCAACCACAGTTGAACTCCATTCTCATTCCTCCCCATGCTCGCTCGCAGACGACACCTGCCTCGCACGGTACTGACCGCACATACACACCAAATGCCTTTGAATTACCCTTCCTGTCAGTCCATATGGATTTGTGAATCCACATATCCTGCAGTATTTTAACTCGGTGTATGTTTGTGTCCTCACAGAGGGCAGCGGTTCAGACGGTCCAGCCCAGTCTAGCTCAGCACCGGGACCCCTGAGCAACAACACCTAATTGCTCCCTTGGCATTACTGCGACGTTATCACCCCTCTCTCCTCATCCCTTCTTTCTCATTCCTCTCTCCTTCCCAAAAGCAGCTCCAAACAGTCTCTGTTGCACGCGCCCTCTCACAAACACACAGAGCACGCACACTTGTCACCTCGTGTTATGTGTCGCCATGATGGTAAAAGTGCGCGATGCCCGGAATAATGACGTCAATCATCAGGAGGAGATAACGGGGTCGAATTAAATTTAGGATGATTGTCATGTTTAGGTTTAAAGACTGGGAAGGGCCGCTTAGGGCACGTCTGCCCCCTAGTGGCAGGAAGAGCACCGCACAGTTTCTGCTCTCTCTGCCTCTGATACCATCCATTTGAACTTTTTAAACCATAAAATGAGATCTCAAGCTCATTTGAATTTAATTTTGCTCTTAAAGTGATCCATTTTAGCTTTCTTTACGTGTTTTATGAAGCAGCGAGCGTGAGATGTCAGTGTTTGTGTGTCGAGATGTGCTGTTTCTCTTCACGGAGATGAAAATGGGTGTCTTAATATGTGCGAATGTCAATTTTAAGTAATCGTTGCACACTCTTTTGTGTTTTAATTTCTTTTAAGGAGAATATTTAGGTATTTGGATAAGTTCAAAACGGGGTTTATCTGGGTTTTTCGTCAGTTTCGTTATGAAAACGTGCTCACTTTAGTTTATTTTGTGCATGCGCATACATAAACACAAATATAACTGGTAGGTCAGTCCCATTGATAGCCGTGCTAGCCGTTCCGATTGATTACATTTGTGCATTATGAAGTCTACGCTGTGTGTGTTTTTATAAAATGGGGATTTTGCGGATGTTCGTCCAAAAGACGCATTGATACATGAGCCCACACACACACACACACACACCGTAAACACTTAGCGAATGAGACTGGAGCTGTTTGTCTTTCCCTTCTTCTTCCATCCTTCCTCTCTCCTCCTCTCTCATTGCTAATATGTAAATGCCATGTACCTTTTATTTTGTTATTTTTGTTATTGTTATTCTGTTGTCCTTGTAATTAGATTTTTCTCCTAGTGGAGCAGTGCTGGTATGAGCAGAAACCAGCCTTTCTCGGTCTCTCTCTATCTCTTTCTCTCTCTCGCCCTCCCTCCCTCTTTCCTTCCGCCTGTCCCTTCATCATACACCTGTATATAACATTTCATCCAGCCTCTCTCTGCAACCGGGGAGAAAGACGAAACTGAACAAAATTTTGTTTTTACCTGATATCTCTCTCTCAGTCTCTTTCTCTTACTCTCTCTCCTCATCTATCCGCCCATCCGCCCGCCCGCCTGCCTGCTCTTCCCCCTCCTCATCAGTGTTAATTCTGATCCTTTTATTTATTGTATTGCTGTCTGATTCTGTTTTTAACAATCTGATGGGGGAGGGGTTTGTGTGTGTGATGTCATTTGGTGTAACGTTCATATCTCAAACTCTGGAATATTGTCTGATGGAATGTTCTGGAAAGGGCAGGTGCACACTACCACACACAGGCTGCTCGGCCCATCAGTGAAAAAGATGAACGGTTAAAGGGAGAGAGAGGGAGAGATAAACAATGTTTTTGTTTGTTGGTATAAATAATAAACTCATTAATAAAGTTATAAAATGTCTCTGTGGGTTATATTGTTTATTTACCGTGGATTATCTAATTGTTGATGCAGATTGTTGATGCATTTTTCAAAAAATTATACATCTTTAAAGTAGTATATTGGAGGTCTTTGGTTTATTGGAAAGATAAATCAGCTTTTTTTTTTGGTGCCTGAAAACACCATTTATTATGGAAGCCAGTTTCCGCCACTGAATAAAAAATAAAAGGTGATTCTGAAAAATGAACAGTTCTGAGAAATGAAGCCAGAATTGCAAGACATAAACTCACAATTTTGACTTTTTTTTTTCTCTGAATTGTGATATAAACCTGCAATTGCATGTTATAAAGTCAGAATTCTGGGAAATAAGCTCACAATTCCGATAAAAGTCGGAATTAAGTGATATAAACTGACAATTGTGAGCTATAAACTCAGAATTGTGAGATATAAACTGCAATTGTGAGTTATAAAGTTAGAATTCTGAGAAATAAACTTGCAATTCTGACTTTTTTCTTGGAACTGTAAAATAAACCTGCAATTGTGAGTTATAAAATCTGAAAGTAAGTTAAAATTCTGAGAAATTAAGTCAGAATTACGTGAAATAAGCTCACAATTGTGAGTTATAAAGTCAGAATTGTAAGATATAAACTCACAATTCTGACTTTTTCTCTCAGAACTGATATAAACTTGCAACTGTGAGTTATAAAGTCGGAATTCTGAGAAATAAACTTGCAATTCTGAAAAAAGAAGCCAGATTTGCAAGATATAAACTCACAATTCTGACTTTTTTTTCTCAGAATTGTAAAATAAACCTGGAAAATCTGAAATCTGATAAATTAGCTAACAACTCTGAAAAAAGAAGTCAGAATTACGTTATATAAACACAACTGTGAGCTATGAAGTCAGAATTGCGAGATATAAACTCACAATTCTGACATTTTTTCTCTCAGAATTGTGATATAAACTTGCATCTGCGAGTTATAGTCAGAATTTTGAAAAAAAACAAACAAACTTGCAATTCTGAGAAATGAAGTCACAATTGTGTGATATAAACTCACAATTCTGACTTTTTCTCAGAATTGTAATATAAACTTGCAATTGTGTGTTATAAAGTCAGAATTATAAGAAATAAACTCACAATTCTGAGCAATTAAGTCAGAATTGTGTGATATAAACTCGCAATTCTGACTTTTTTCTCAGAATTGTGATATAAACTCGCAATTTTGAATTATGAAGTCAGAAGTGCGAGATACAAACTCACAATTCTGACTTCTGAGAATTGCAAGTGTATATCTCACAAATCTGACTTTATAACACAAATTGTGAATTAAGTTAGAATTGTGAGGTATAAACTGGCAATTCTAAAAACATATCCCCTCAAAATTAGGATTTCATAACTCGCAATTGAGTTTATATCTCACAATTATGAGAAACAAAGTCAGAATTGTGAGATACAAACTCGCATTTGCGGAAAAAAGTTAGAATAGGGAGTTTTGATCTCGCGGTTCTGGCTTAATTTCTCGCAATAATGAGTTTATATCACGCAATTACAAAAAAAATCTGAATTCTGACCTTATAACTCGCAATTGTGAGTTAAATCAGAATTGTGAGATAAAAACTTTCTTAAAGCATCAATCTTTTCTCCCCTTAAAATTAGAACCTTATAACTCGCAATTAAGTTTATTACACAATTTTGAGAAAAAAGTCAGAATTGTGAGTTTTTTTCTTGCAATTGAGAGTTTATATCATGCAATAATAAAAAATACATATTTTTTTTCAGTGGCAGAAACTTCCATAATTTATATGCCCTGACATTCAAACTGAAAATAGGTTTGAAAGAAATGTAATGCTTTTTATTTAGCAAAGATGCATTTTAACCACATATTTTTTTTTGTTACAAAAGTATTTTAAATCTGTGCAAATGCAATTCAGAGAATTTCTAAACACATTATCTAGGTACAAAAATTAGGCACAAAATACTGCATTGCACAACATTCTGAATAAAAATAACATTGTTTAGGTGTTTGAAAAAGGAGAATAACTAAAACAAATAAGAATAAAATAATAACTAAAATACTGTCTGGAGCAGAATAGGATTGAAGACACCTGAGGTTTTTGATCACCAGTTGGGGTCCTCATGGGTTTAGAATCTAAACAGCCTTCAAAATTCAGTTGCTTTAGTTTCCTCTTAACTCATCGCTTCAGCTGAGGGTCACGATTTTTAAATGCCTTTTTGCATTTGTATGATTGTAGGACATTTGCATGGCCTGACATTCACAGAATAATGGCACCAGATGTTCAATTCTGAGTAAACTTTCAACTACGTGTTTAGACTGATCACAGTGCACTGAAAAGCCCCTGACAACAAAAGCCAATCAGGAGGTCCTGGAAGTCTCTGTTGTCCTCTATTCACACACTGATTTGGTATTAGCGTTTGTAAATTAGCTCAGATTAGAGGTTGGAGATAAGAGATTAAATCATGAAAGAAAAAAAATGTTGTCTGTGTTGATTTGACCTTACAATCATTATTTTCAGTCTTATCTCACTGACAGCATTCATTTTTTTTTTCCAAGTCCTCAAATATAAATATTCAATTTTCTTTTCAAAAAGGCGTCACCCTACTGTCTTTTGTCCATTTCGCAATTATTAAGCCTAATTAATTCACATTTTTAGCAATATTGTGTGCCGTCAAACAATAGGCCTACCATTTGTTACCACTATTTCATTCACTCTAGAAGTAATATAACCTTACTTGTTTCATTAGAGGAGACAGAGACCTTAGCTCAAGTACTTTGGCATAAGTTTGATTACTCTATAAGCCACTGAGCCGTCATACACTGAATACTAATGGAGTGATTGTTTCAGTGGACAGACAGGCAGATATGCGGTCACCTCTCTGACATGAACTTTTAAGCAACTTCCTGTCATTTCTGTAGTGTCATCGTTCACTACCTCAAAATTCTTTTGTCTAAACGGACTGCAAACTTTTAGATTTACATGACACTGAAAAAAATGTTTATTTGTCAAAAATTTTGATCTGTAATCTAAATAAATTCTTTATGCCTAATGTATAGCGTATTAATGAAACATTGACATGATTATCACTACATATTTGACTGAAGGAATTCAAACCTTTTCCATCTAATACACTAAAAACAAACTGGCTTAAAAACAACCCAGTGCTGGGTTGAATATGGACAAACCCAGCAGCTGGGTTAAGTATTTAACCCAACCTTTAGGGTAGTTATTGCTTAAAAATGACTATATTTCTTGCTTAAAATGAACTTTTACTAATGTTCAATGAAGTTGAATAAATAGTAAATATTTTTAAATTGCTCATTAATAAATGTTCACCTTTTGATTGTTGCTGATGCCTGATGTAAGTATGTGTCTGATTTTTTTATTTTTAGGCTCATTTTAAGCCAGCCATATAGTCATTTTTAAACAATAGTTGAGCTAAATAAAACTACCCAAGGTGAGATTATAAATTTAAACCAACTGTTGGATCAAAACAACCCAGTCGCTGGGTTTAAATATCCAGTGTATTTAACCCAGCATTTTTAGAGAGTAGGCCTACATACAGTCAAGCCTGAAATTATTCATACCCCTGGCAAATTCTGACTTAAAATTACTTTTATTCAACCAGCAAGGTTTTTTTGACTGGAAATGACACAGGCTTCTCCCAAAAGATAATAAGACGATGTACAAGAGGCATCATTGTGGAAAATAATATTTCTCAGCTTTTATTTACATTTGAAAAAAAGTGGCATGTCCAAAATTATTCATATCCTTTGCAAACTGTCACAGTCTATGGGAAAATCCAAAGTTCTATACCATTCCATATAGTCCAAGCTGTTCTAAAGCATTACCCTGATTCATTGGGAACAGCTGTTTTAATCTCAACAGGTGAAAAACAGAAGCTCTCTGCTGTTGGTTTGTGGACAGTCATGGCTAAGACAAAGGAGCTCACTGAGGACCTGCGGCTGCGCATTGTGGCTGCTCACAAGTCAGGAAAGAAAAGTGAAAAGTCGAAAAGTGAAAGTCGTGACGTATTTGAACTATAATCTAAATGGATTCTTTATGCCTAATAAATGGTGTATTAATGAAACATTGACATGATTGTCACTAGATATTTGATTTAAGGAATTCAAACCTTTACCATCTAATACAATAAAAAATTATGGTGACCCATACTCGAAATTGGCCCTCTGCATTTAACCCATCCAAGTGCGCACACACACACACACACACACACATGTTGGGTTTACATGTTTTATGGGGACATTCCATAGGCGTAATGGTTTTTATACTGTACAAACCGTATTTTCTATCGCCCTACACCTACCCTACACATAAACCTAGCCCTCACAGGAGATTGTGCATACTTTTACTTCATCAAAAAAACTCATTGTGCATGATTTATAAGCCTGTTTCCTCATGGGGACCTGAGAAATGTCCCCACAAGGTCAAACTCTACTGGTATTCCTATCCTTGTGGGGACATTTGGTCCCCACAACGTGATGAATACCAGGTACACACATACACACACACACACACACACACACACACACACACACACACACACACACACACACACACACACACACACACACACACACACACACACACACACACACACACACACACACACACACACACACACACACACACACACACTGTGAACAGCCAGTTCATTCACAATCCCCACCTTCAATTCCTGCCAGTGTGGGAATCGAACTGGTAACCTTAGGGTTACAAGCCTAACTCTCTCACCATTAGGCCATGACTGCCCCGCTATAAGGGCTATAAGACCACATCTAAATGGTTTGAAGTTCCAGTGGCTACAGTGCAAAGTATTATTAAAAAATACAAGACGTTCCGCACTCTGAAAAATCTCAGAGGACGTGGTCGGAAGCCAAAAGTGACACCTGTGCTGGCCAGGAGGATATTGAGAGAGGTAAAAAAAAAAAGAATCCACAGACGCAGACCAAGGTGGACACCACTTCTCCAGATAAGGCACACAAAAGCCCACTTGGCCTTTGCAAATGCTCATCTGGACAAAGAAGACGACTTCTGGTCTTCTGTTTTATGGTCAGATGAAACTAATTTTGAATTGTTTGGCCACAATGATGTAGCCTTCATTTGGCGTAACATGGAGAAGCCTTCAACCCTAAGAACAGCATCCTCACTGTCAAACATGGTGGTGGGAACCTAATGTTTTGGGGGTGTTTTTCAGCCGGTGGATCAGGGAACCTAATCACAGTAAACGGCACCATGAAAAAGGAGCAATACATCAAAATTCTTAACAACAACATCAGGCAGTCTACAGAGAAACTTATTATATGTGAATATGTATGTGACTGTATGTGATTGTCCTCCATAGTAAACAAGTTTAATTACCTTAACTTTAAAATAACAACAACATATTTTCTGTTAGAATCTTCAAAACCTCTGTAAGTGGTTATAAACTTTTAATCTTATAAATGTAAAAGGGTCAATTGCAATCTGGAAAATGCTGGGTTAAAAACAACCCAACTTGGGTTATTTGGCAACCCAGTCCTGGGTAAATATTGAACAGAATACATGCTTAGATATTTTGACCCAGCTAGTTAAGTTCAATGCTTTACCCAAGATGCTGGGTTGTTTTATTAAAGTCAACTATTGTTTAAAAAGTATTACATTGATAGCTAGAAATAGGCCGGAAAGAAAAAATTACTCACAGAATTATAGAGGCAACAGCAATAATCAAAAGATAAACATTTATTATTAAGCAAGAGCACCCACAGGACAAACTGAATTTATTTGGGTGAATACAGCATAGGCTGCTTTTCGCAGAAAAAGCAGAACATTTACAGGACATATTTTAACATCAAATTAAATTAAATTCAGTATTATTACGGATAAAATCAGTTTATGTTATTCAACGCAACAGGCGTTTCCATCATGCAAAACAAACAACCGCTGCTGACGCAGTTGATTGACATCTCGTCCTTTTACGTTGCGTTGTGTAAAATAATATCATTTACAGCACAGTAAAGACTATGAAAATTAAATACAATTTATACAAACCTTTATTTTGCTAAAAAAAGTGCACCAAATCTGCGGAGAATCGTTCTCTCCTGTAGAGGACACAAACAGACTGTCAACAGCTGGGTTGTTTCGTTGGACTTGGAGACAGGCTCAACCAAGCAGTTTACCCTACCTGGGTAAAATATTAAATATATTTTTTTAATATTAAAAAAATATTAAAAATAACCTAATAAAATGACCTAACAAGCTGAACCCAGCATTTTTTTAAATGCAGAAAACTATCCAGCACCTGGGTAAAAATATTAAAAGCAACCCAATAAAATGACCCAACAGGCTGAACACAGCATTTGGGCGGAAAAAAACAGCATTTTTAGAGCGTGTGATTATGAAATTAAACCATATATAGAATAAAACCTTAAACAGAATGAACACAATCTCATGGCAGATGTTCAAAAAAGTGAACTAAATAAATGAATAAATAAACTTTGCCAATAGTAAAATTTCTTCCTTGATTTCTGCCAAAGCAGATCCATATTGTTGAATCTTGTTAATAAGTTGTATTATAAAACAAATAGTATTATTAACATCAATGTTATGATGTAGCCTACTATATCATGCAACTCGGTTTGTATAAAAAAAAGGTTGTGGACAGAGTTAGAGACGTCCAAAACATTCTTACTTTATTTTACTTCAGTGAACATAGATTCTTTATAATATCCAAATAAAACTGTCATAGTCACCTATTTTGATATGTCTGTTATTGATATAGTCTGTTACAAACACCTCTGTAATACTGATGTTGAACCCGCAGAGCCCAACATCACGTATTTTTGCAAGTACGCTTGACTTCAGGGAGTTTCTATTGGCGGACTTGAAAAGTGCTGCGGACCAATGACGTCGCGTTTTGTTGGGACGTTCCAAATAACATTTCTGACAGATAGGAAACGAGAAGGCCATAATCGGTGAGTTGTTTATTTTATCCTACGGGAACAATGTTTATTGCGACTGATCCAAGATGATCTCCAGTTTCTGTGATTTAAGAGTACACGTCGTCTCGGAGACTCGACTGGGGGAGACATTCGCCCTTTGCTAACGGGCGGATTCCGCCAAACTACCACCGAAGAAGCGCGTGCTGCCCTTCTTCGGCGCTTCTCTCTCGCTTGTTATATGTGGTCAATGTTTGAGCGCGACCAAGCACCAATAGCGGCTGCACTTTGCATATATAACTGTCAATAAACCAACGTCTGTAGCTCTGTAAATATAGTTCTCACATATTTTCCGTTGTTCAGTAAAAAGGAAGTTGGTGGGTCCCAAATGCTAGCAGGCCAGCAGAGCCCGCTAGTTGAGGCTGTTGGCTAACTGGTGTTAGCTTGTTAGCCTTTCGGGTGCAGCTAACGTTACTGAGTGGCGCTGTGATCATTCTGCTGATCCTCCAACTAACATATTTGGTGGAAAAGATAAATCCTCATAGTATGTTAAATGATTAGCTATTTGCTGCAGACATAGTTATTAGTGGATCGCTATTACTAAAAATCTACAGGTCTGTCATTATCGGTTGTTTTGACAGAAATGTTTGTTTATAAGTGTCATATAACTCATATGCGAAATTATTTTATGTCTGGATTTTGGCAGTGAATTTAATTTTTAGACAAAACAATAAAAACAATATGTATTGTTAATAACAACTGTGATATTTTTAGTAATGTAAAACGTGTGAATATATATGATTAATTACCGTACAATATTAAATATACTTTTTAAAACATTTTTTTTTTAACTCGATGAATGCCTTTGTTTCCTGTTATACACACAGAAATATATTGCCATGGTTGGTTAATACTTTGTTGGTTTGATGGCATTTATTAATATTTTTGACAATAATGTCAATGATGAGGAACCAACAGATGTAAAAAGTGAATATTGGTGACAAAATGGAAATGCAAAATTAAAACGGTGTGGCGGTATAACAGTATATACAGTATAACACAGTAATTATTAAAAAATAATTAAATAAAAATATGGTTAAAAAAAGCTAAGGTAGAATATGGACAAACTCAGTTTTATTTGATTTAACTATTGTTTAAATATTACTATAGTTCTTGCATAAAATGAAACCAAAACACAGTACCAAAAGTAATACTTCTGTGAACCTTCAATGCAGCAGATTTTTTTCTGAACTCTTCCCTAGATCACTGCCTTAACGCAAGTCTGTCACTGAGCTCTACAGGCAGTTATCTTGACCTCAGGACTTGGTTTTTGCTCTGATATGCATTTTCAGCTGTTAGACCTTTTTCCTGAGAAGTGTGTGCCTTTCTAAATCATACTCATTCAAATGAATTTGCCACAGTTTAACTCCACTCAAAGTGTAGTAACACCTAGAAGCAATATGAATGCTCCTGAGCCAAATTTCGAGTGTCCCAGAAAAGGGAATGAATACTTATGCAATGGGATCTTTTCAGTTTTTTATTTCTAATAAATTTGCAAAGTTGTTACAAACCTGTTTTGTGCTTTGTCATTATGGTGTATGAGATGTAGATTGACGTGGAAAAAAAGTCATTTAAAGCAGTTTGACATAATGCTGCAACAAAACAAAATATGAAAAAAAAGAAGGGGTATGAATACTTCTGCAAGGCACTGTAGTCATTTTTAGCAATAATTGAGTTTCTACCTAAAAACATCCTAGAAAGTCGGGTAAAACATTTAACCCAGTATTGTTGACTTGATATTGAGAAACCAATAGCTTTTCATGTAGAAATGTGGTGATGCATCGGTCAAACCCATAATCTAAAAGTATTATTGAATAAATAAACCATGTTAACCATTATATAGTGACATAAAATATTGTCTACTAAAGGAGTAATCATTTCACATTCAGATTTTGTTGTGTTTACATGTAATTATGTGCAGCTTTGCTTCTGTTTAACATTTAAATAGCATGTTTATGATTGCCATGAACTTGACTGACTCATATTTAAGCTTGTTCTGTGACATTTCAGCTGTATTATTTGGTCTTTTGTGCCGTCTTGATAAATTATGCGGAGTGAAACTAATGAGTGTGGCTTTGTTTTGCCACAGTTTGCACGCTCAGCCCCCTCATGTTAACACTGATAACATGCTGTAAGGACATTTCACTTGCCATCTGCCATGGAATATCTGTTATTTCACACTCATCCTTCTCTCTTCCTTAAGACATTCCATCCGTCCTCTTCCTGTCTGTCACCTCATGGAGGTGTGGCATGCAGCCTGAATCAGCCCAAAAAGATCCACTCTCATTAATGCTTCACTTTCATACTTTTCCTTTTCACCAATGTTTTCAGACAACATTATCATTTCTAAATAGTCAAAGACTTTTTTTGACAGTTTTCATTTTTTTTTTTTTTATTTTGCAGTCATTATTCCAGTCTTCAGTGTCACATGCTCTATCAGAAATCATTCTAAAATGCTCAGTTCTTAATATTTTCAATGCTGAAAACAGTAGTTGTGCTGCTTAATACTTCTGTAGAAACCCTGATAAATATTTTTCAGCATTATTTTTTTTACTTCTCATTTTTGTTTTACTTAAATTTATGTTAAATGTATTGATTTGCTGAATAAAATAATTAATCTCTTTAAAAAAATAAAACTACCTTAGCGACCATAAACCTTTAGTGTAAGTCAAAAAAACGTTAATTTTTGTAATAAATGAATGAATGAAATAAAGACTGTCAAAAAATGAAATAGCCTAATCAAAAAAAGTATGCATCTAACAATCCCCTTTACCTCGTATTGTTTAATAAATTCTTCACAATTCTGACTTTTTCCTCAGACTTTCAAAATTTAAACTCGCAATTGCGAGTTATAAAGTCCAAATTGCGAGATACAAACTCACAATTCTGACTATAACTCTTAATTGCCAGTTTTTATCACGTAATTCTGAGAAAAAAGTCAGAATTGCGAGATATAAACTTACAAGTCTGACTTTTTTTCCTCAGAATTGTAAGATGTAAACTCGTAATTGCGAGTTATAAAGTCAGAATTGCGAGATACAAATTCACAATTCTGACTTTTTTCTCAGAATTATGTGATTAAAATCTCGCAATTAAGAGTTATAGTCATAAACTTGCAATTCTGAGAACACATTAGTCTTTTTTCCCCCTCAAAATCACGTTTCTGACTTTTTCTTGCAATTGCGAGTTTACATCTCACAATTCTTACTTTTTTCTTAGGATTGTAAGATAGAAATGCAGAAAAGTCTGAATTTTGAAAAATAAACTTTTTTTTCTCAGAATTGCGAGTTTATATCTCACAATTCTGACTTTATAAAACGCAATTGTGAGTGAAGTCAGAATTGTGGGATATAATTCTGAGAACATATCAGTCACTTTATAACTCACAATTGACCCTTAGCAAACAGCTTGATTGACAGACGGTCTGACCAATCATAATGCAGAATCTGCATTTGTGGGGAAAAAAAGTCAGAATTCTGTTTTAATCTCGCAATTCTGACTTTATTTCTCGCAATTGTCAGCTTATATTATGCAATTCTGTGCAAAAAAGTCAGAATTGTGAGTTGGTATCATGCAATTCTGAAAAAAAGTCAGATTTGTGAGATAAAAAGCTGCAATAACCTTTTTTAATTAATATTCATTCATATTTTACTTTTAAATCGGTGGCGAAAAACGGGCTTCCATAAGTGAGAGTCCAAGTAGGATTGCTTCAATTGATTAATAGTTGTATATTCTCAGTTTGATCAAAAGAGGGCGCTCTTACTGGAGTCAAACCTTTAAATCTTTAACATTTTACCTGCAATTAAATGTGACCCTGGACTACAAAACCAGTCATAAGGGTAATTTTTTTTAAATTTGAGATTTATATCTGAAAAGACATTTTACATGTAAAAGCTAAATAAATAAGCTTTCCATTGATGTATGGTTTGTTAGCATAGGACAATATTTGTCAGAGATACAACTATTTGAAAATCTTAAATCTGAATGTGCGAAAAAATCTAAATATTGAGAAAATAACCTGTAAAATTGTCCAAATGAAGTTCTTAGCAAAGCATATTACTAATCAAAATTAAGTTTTGATATATTTATGATAGGAAATTTACCAAATAGCTTAATGGAACATGATCTTTACTTATTATCCTAATGATTTTTGGCATAAGAGAAAAACTGATAATTTTGACCCATACAATGTATTGTTGGCTATTGCTACAAATATACCCTTGTGACTTATGTCTGGATTTGTGGGGATTTGTGGGTCAGAAATGTTCTTATCGCTTGTCTTATACATATATACATATATTATTGTTTTACTTATTAATATACATATATTATTGTTTTACTTAAACATGTTCCTGTGTGTTTTAAGCGGCCATGGAGTCCTCCTCAGTGTACATGTGCTTTCCCTGTTATCGGGAGTTTCCTACACTAGAGGAGGTGCTTGCACATCAGATGACCTGCGCTGCGGAGAATCCACAACTCATGCACAATGAGACGCCCATCGAGGCCGCAGCCGCCGCCGCTGGTCTTTCACAAGTGAGTTTATAACACATATCTACTGTCATAAAATCATACACGGTTCAGAACTTCATCTTTCTGATAAAACTCAGACTCAGTCATCTTTTTCTCTAAGAGTCACATGAGATGGATTTGTCAAATTCCTTTTCATTAAAAAAGGCACATTTTTCTTTGTGCTGTTACTCAGCATTATCTCTAAATGGGGTGCATTAACATGCGGCTCCTGAAAGGCTGTGAAAAATGTAATCTATTTTATTCCCTTAATACCCCTTGAACTCGTAACTATAATTATCCAAAATAGACTAGAAAATTTGAAGAGCAGCTTCCAGTAATCCTGAATGGTGAACTGAAATGTAAAAGGATAATTTTGTAAGCGGATGGGTTTTTTGCGCAACTCCTAATTTGCCTCTTCACTACAGGGGGGAAATGAGGCACTCGAGATTCTGTCTTTTACACTCTGATGTTGATGCACTTTTACTCTAGTTGTTATAAAAACAGTCAAGTTTGAATTAATGCTTGACTGTTTTTATAATGATTGGAGTAGCTCTCTTCAAGCTAGTTATTAGTCACAGCTGAAAAAGACATTTTCTGTCTTTCTGCTTTTTAAACAAGTAGCAAATCACCACTCACAAAAAGGTGAATCAAATGAGAAAATGTGCCTTTTCATTTTTGCATTGTCAGACAAAGCCTTCCACAAAACTATTTAACTATTGCTCCACATCAAAGTATTTTTAGATTTTATTTGAATATGTCTACTGTAATATACGTGTTACTGTTCTGTTTTCATTTAATGATTATATATATACACACACACACACACACACACACACCGCTCAAAAGTTTGGATTATTGGTTTATAAAAACGTTTCTTATGCTCACCAAGGCTGCATTTATTTGATCAAAAATACAGAAAAAAAAATAAAAATTATGAAATATTATTTCATTTTAAAATAGCTGTTTTCTTTGAATATATATTAAAAATGTAATTTATTCCTGTGATACAAAGCTACATTTTTTGCATCATTACATCTTCAGTGTCACATGATCCTTCAGAGATCATTCTAATATGCTGATTTATTATCAATGTTGAAAACAGTTGTTGCTTAATATTTTTTGGGGGAAATGTGATAGGTTCCTGTGATATGTTTCAGGATTCTTTGATCAGTAAAAGGTTAAAAAGAACAGCATTTATTTAAAATACTTTTATTCAATCAGCAAGTTTTTTTTTGACCGGAAATGACACAGGCTTCTACCAAAAGATAATAAGACGATGTACAAGAGGCACCATTGTGGAAAAAAATATTTCTCAGCTTTTATTTACATTTGAATAAAAAAAGTGGCATGTCCAAAATTATTCATACCCTTTGCAAACTGTCACAGTCTATGGGGAAATCCAAAGTTCTATACCATTCCATATAGTCCAAGCTGTTCTAAAGCATTACCCTGATTCATTGGGAACAGCTGTTTTAATCAAATCAACAGGTGAAAAACAGAAGCTCTCTGCTGTTGGTTTGTAGACAGTCATTGTTAAGACAAAGGAGCTCACTGAGGACCTGCGGCTGAGCATTATGGCTGCTCACAAGTCAGCAAAGGGCTATAAGACCACATCTAAATGTTTTGAAGTTCCAGTGGCTACAGTGCAAAGTATTATTAAAAAATACAAAACGTTCTGCACTGTGAAAAATATCAGAGGACTTGCCAAAAGTGACACCTGTGCTGGCCAGGAGGATAGTGAGAGAGGTAAAAAAAGAATCCAAGAATCACCACCAAGGCCATCCTGATAAATCTGGGCTCTGCTGGTGGCAACATCTCAAGGCAGACAATCCAATGGACACTGCACACCACTGGGTTCCATAGACGCAGACCAAGGAGGACACCACTTTTTCAGATAAGGCACACAAAAGCCCGCTTGGCCTTTGCAAATGCTCATCTGGACAAAGAAAAAGACTTCTGGTCTTCTGTTTTATGGTCAGATAAAACAAAAATTTAATTGTTTGGCCACAATGATGTAGTATTCATTAGGCGTAAAAAAGGAGAAGCCTTCAACCCTAAGGGGCCGTTCACATGTAGCGTCTTTTGCGCGCTCAAATTCGTTAATTTCAAATGTAGATGCGCGGCTTGCGTGCACATAATGGAAGCGACGCGGTCCGCGCCGCATCGAGATAAAAACATCTCAACTTTTCAGAATGTCGCAAGCGCACCGCAGGTCATGTGACATGAACCAACCAATCAGCTTCCTCATGTTTTTCCGTTACATTGAAACCTCAGCAGAAACATTGAGGAGCAGCTCATCATTGTGGTCCAGGGATTTCCTGAACTTTATGATTTGTCAAGCCCCCATTATTTTGACTCTAATAGAAGAAACAATGCATGGAGAGGCATAGCAGCTGATGGTTGCTTAGAAACGGCAGACGCTTCCGGAGCGCAAGCGTCCGAGCGCTTTGTTGATAAGGAAGAAAGCGGCGCGCCTAGCGTTTTCCACACGTTTTTAGGCGCGACATGTGAACGGCCCCTAAGAACACCATCCCCACTGTCAAACATGGTGGTGGGAACCTAGTGTTTTGGGAGTGTTTTTCAGCCGGTGGACCAGGGAATCTAATCACAGTAAACGGCACCATGAAAAAAGAGCAACACATCAAAATTCTTAACAACAACATCAGGCAGTTTGCAGAGAAACTTGGCCTTGGGCACCAGTGGACATTTCAGCATGACAACGACCCAAAACACACAGCAAAAGTGGTGAAGAAATGGTTAGCAGACAAAAACATTAACGTTTTGCAGTGGTCCAGCCAGTGTCCTGACATAAATCTAATTGAGAATCTGTGGAGGGAGCTGAAGATCAGGGCAAAGAGACACTTCAACCTGAAAGAGTTGGAGCTCATCGCTAAAGATGAATGGGCAAAAATACCAGTGCAGACATGCAAAAAGGTTGGCAGCAATTCTGCCCTACAAAGCAAAAAGGCAGTAACTACGCAGAGTGCAGAACTGAGAAAAATGACTTTAAAGTTATCCTGTCATCCAGCCTGTTATCCAATGTTAAAACCGTCCCATGAGGATGCCGCGAAATCACACACATTTGAGATAAGATATTTTGTCACATAACAAAGGATGCCTTGAATGTCATGAAAATGATAATAACTCATTTTTGACCAAATGCAGTTACTGCCTTTTTGCTTTGTAGGGCAAAATTATAGGAAGAGTTTGATTGCTGTAATAGCTAACAAAGG
>NC_133369.1:25423097-25538097 GCF_049309525.1 Garra rufa
ATATATATATATATATATATATATATATATATATATATATATATATATATATATATATATATATATATATATATATATATATATATATATATATATATATATATATATATATATATATATATATATATAAATAAATATAAATATAAATGATTTAATCACAAGAATTGATGCTCAGTAATGTCATTACTTTGTGAATTGTGATTGTGAAAATGAATATACAAAATACACTTTAAAGTGGAAACAAAAATTCATTGACAGCTTTCTTTCAAATAGAGGCACTTGGCTGGGTATTGACAGAGACACGTCAAAAGTTTTTTTTTCCATGTTAGTTTTTGTAATACGTGTTTTCATGTCAATATTTTTCAGCTCGTTGTCAGTATGTGATAATAACGCTGCTCTCTATCAGCTGGTGGACGAGATGAGGCTGTAGCCTGTTACGCCCGTTCGCAGTGTCATCGTCTCTTTGACTTTGTTTTCAGATCTCCATCTGCTCTTATCTCATTTGAAACATCCACGCTGAAAATAGATTAAACATAAGTGCGCCTGTCCATCCGCTTTATGGATGTCCTCAGCCAAACCTCCCTGTCTCTCTGAGTCATCCTCTCTACTCCTAATATCCTCTCATCAAGATGGCTTAAGTGGGTGCTTAAACTATTTTAAAAAAAGATAGCATGGCGAACACAAACAGTTTGTGCCATGTCAGTTCAATGGGATGTCGCAGCCGGTTACGTCAGATGACGGTAACACGGACCCCCACGCCGTGCCCTTGGTAACAGTGAATGTTAGCTTGAATTGAGTGTGACATGAGCTAACTCCTTGAGTGGGTTTTTACACTCTGTGAGAGCTATCAGCACACGGGTGTTTCCTCTCAGTCAATGTGTTTAGGAAGAATTTAAAACTTGATTTTTTTTTTGTGTATAGAAAATATTAAAGGCCTCATACAATATGCTGGTTTAAAAGGAAAACAAGCAAATACAGTCCACACTGAAAATCTGGGAATTAAATCTAATTTAAAACTGAAAAGAAATCCAAACAATTAAGTGTTATACAAATATTCAAAATTAATATCTATTTACTAAATTGTGAGTAATATATCTATTTACTCGCAATATCTATTTACTTGGAGTAATATATCAAGTCAGTGTTTGAATAAACTGACTCAGATGCCCAGATTTTGCAGAGCTGTAATAGCTGCTAATGGTGGATATTTCGATGAATCGAAAATTTAAATTTATTCTATGTATAAACTGTCTATGTAATAAAATGTTTTTGTAGTTTGTGTTGTCCCTTATCAGTGCAAAATTACCACAAATTAAAAAGGATTCATGCCAATATTGTCCAAAATCCAAACTTTCCAAACTTTTTGAGGGCAGTGTACTTTAAAATATTATTTAATCCTGTGATGCAAAGCTGAATTTTCAGCATTATTACTCCAGTTTTCAGTGTCACATGGTCCTTCAAAACATGTTTTTTGGAACATGTGATACTTTTCCAGGATTCTTTGATGAATGAAACATTAAAAAGAACAGCATTTATTTGAAATAGAAATCTTTTGTAGCAATATAAAGTTTGGGTTCAGTAATTATTTTTCTTTCTTTGTATGTTTGCAAGAAATGCAAAGTTTTATTCATGTTAAATTGATTAAAACGTGATAGTAAAAACTTATATTGTAAGAAAATATCTATATTTTGAATAAATGTTGTTCTTTTTACATTTTTATTCATCAAAGAATCCTGAAAAAACTATCACATGTTCCAAAAAAATGTTTGGCAGCACAACTTTTCCAACACTGATAATAAATCATCATATTGGAATGAGTACTGAGGGATTTTGTGACACTGAAGACTGGAGTAATAGCTAATGAAAATTCAGCTTTGCATCACAGGAATAAATTTTATTAAAATATAAAACTGTTAAAGTACAATAATGTTTCCTAATATTTCTTTTTTTGTATTTTGATCAACTAAATGGAACTTTGATTAGCATAAGACTTTCTTAAAAACAATAAAAATCTTACTGATCCCAAACTTTTGAAATGCAGTGTATATCATTGACCCAAAGTGCAAATGAGTGCTCTTTTTCATCATTTTCTTTGAACTTCTTTGTCATCAGATTACTTGATGTGTATGTTTTCTTTCATCTCACTAGGTGGCGATGCAGGCTATGTCGGTTCCCCAGATGCAGTCTCAGACAGCTGTTGATCTGTCTTCTCTTCTAGAACAGAAGAAAATTCACCAGGCGGATGCTCCACGTGTTCTGTACCAGTGCGCCGACTGCGAGGTTCTCTTTGATGCTCTGTCACTGTGGCAGCAGCACCGCAAGATGGGCTGTTGCCTTGAGACGGGACCCGGACCTGGAGGAGAGCAGAGTGGAGAAAGTGTTGAAACAGCAGCCCAAACGCTTCCTACCCAGCTAGAATATCAGGACGCTGAGCAGATGCAGACTGCACAAGAACAGATGGAGGTGAAAGAAGCAGAAAGGCAGGCTGAAATGAAAATGGAGAGCACTACTCAAGTATTTGTAGCAGTAGGGGAGGTTTCTGAAAGAGGAGCAGAGCCTGAGGGCATCCCCAAAGAACTTCCGGAGACTTCAGTCACCCAGGAAACTGTGCCTGTGGAGTCCTCAGCTGAAGAAAACAGTCCCGCCACAAGGCGCAGGGGGCAGAAAAAGGCTAAGCCCCCCTCCAGCCTGCTCTGCGTGGAGTGCGGGCAAAGCTTCAGCCTTGTTCCAGAGCTTGTGACTCACCGCAAGACTCAGCACGGCTTGAAGGATGCCATACACCGCTGCACGGTTTGCGGAGAGGGCTTCCTCAACACCACTCTTTTCCTTTATCACCGAAAGCAGCACCGCTCAGAGGTGGAGGATAAACCCAAGCAGGCTCAACAAGCTGCCATCCCTCAGCTCTCCACAGCCATGCTGGAGGCCCCAGGTGAGGGACTCTTGCTTTTAGCCACAGCTGGAGAAGGCCAGAGCCTAATGGAGGTGACCACTCTGGAACAAACCATAACTGAGACCCCTGTAGCACATGTGGAGGTTGAACTAGACAATGATGGGATGAGAGGATCTGAGGCTCCCCAGACTGAGCAGGAACATGCCCTGGAAGGCACAGAGATTTTGGTGGAGATGGTGGAAGAGAAGAATGGAGCAAACCAGGAAGAAGAAATGGAAGTGGCCATTGAAGAGATACAAGGAGACGTGGAGATGGAAAAGAGCACGGTGGTTGAGGAGATCCAAGGAGAGGTGGAAAATAGTGCAGATAAGCAACAACCAACTCCCTCTTCAAACACAGAAGGAACGAATTTCCTATGCCATCAGTGCGGATCTGTTTTCAAAAGCGACCAGGAGTTGGCCCGTCATCGCAGAGCTGAGCACGGCCTGGAGGCGGCGTTGCACACCTGCACTGAGTGCGGGGCTGAGTTTATGAGCACCACACAGTTCTTGTACCATCGCCGGGAGCATAAGAGCGCAGCTGTGGGACATACACCCGCTGGTGAAGTGAAAGGCAGGCAGTACCCTACTGCAGCTCCAATTATTGTTGTAAAACCCAGAGACAACGTGAACCTTGGACAACCAGGTCAGACTGAGTGCACATAACACAATGCAATTCCAAACAGACCTAACTAAGTAGGATATCTGTACATGTTGTTTTTGAGCATTTTACTAGCTGATAATCTAACTCCATGACTCATGAAGTCAGACCTGAAACATGTACATCTGAAAGTAACTCAAGTTGTAGAGAACATCAT
Source organism: Garra rufa (assembly GCF_049309525.1). Taxonomy (NCBI): domain Eukaryota; kingdom Metazoa; phylum Chordata; class Actinopteri; order Cypriniformes; family Cyprinidae; genus Garra; species Garra rufa. Next base: position 25,426,844 of record NC_133369.1, read on the forward strand.
TTACTCTCCCTCGTGTCTTTCCTAACCTTTATGACTTTCTTTATTCTGTGGAAAATAAATTAAGATATTTTAAAGAAAGTTAGTAACCAAATAGTTTTAGTTGCAATTGACTTTCATTGTATGGACAAAATAAAAATACTGAGACATTTTTAAAAATTTCTTATTTTATGTCACAATGTATGTTCTATGGAAGAAAAAAGTTATACACGTTTATAACTACTACTTTAAAATGTGTAAAGTTACTGATTAATTATTTTTAAGTACTGAAAGTACCAGAAGAATTTCTTAAAATCGAAGATTTTCAAATTAGGATCTGGAGTTCACAAGGGGTCCATGGAATATTTCAGAGAAAAAAGTCACTTTTACAGAATTATAAAGGCATCCGAGGATCAGATTCTTTGCAATGTACACTATGTAGCCAAAAGTACTGGGGCACCCCCTTCTAATGAACAGGTTTGACTAATTTAATCATTTCCATGAGTGCAAATCTTAATGTTTAAGCATATAATGATATATTGTGTGCTTCAAATTTTACTGCAACAGTTTTGGCAGGACCCTCTGTGTTTGGTGATGAATTTTTGGCTAAAAGTTTGCATTTAAAGTCACTCCAGAGATGTCCAGCTGGGATTAGGACTTTGCTTTCTGCAGACCAGTCAAGTTTTTCCACACTGACTGAATCAATCATTTTTTTATAAACTTGGCCTTAAACACAGAGGCATTGTCATGTTAGAATAGAAAAGGGTCCTGTCAAAGCTGTTGCTATCAAATTAGAAGAACCCCTAGAATATCATTAAATGCTTAAACATTATGCTTAAAGATTTGTACCCATGAAAATTTCTAAAGCAGTCAAACCTGTTCATTAGAATGGGGTGTCCCAATACTTTTGGCAATATAGTGTATCTGGACATTATTGATTGATTAATAATTCACAAGAACATGTATACTACCTGTATGATTATTACTGACCCCAAACGCTATAGGGGTGGGCAGTATGACCAAAATCATTTACAGTTGAAGTCGAAAGTTTACATACACCTTGCAGAATCGGCAAAATGTTAGTTATTTTACCAAAATAAGAGGGATCATATAATATGCATGTTTTTTTATTTAGTACTGACCTGAATAAGACATAAAAGATCTTTACATATAGTCCACATAAGAAAATAATAGTTATAAAAATGACCCCGTTTAAAAGTTTACATATACTTGATTCTTAATACTGTGTTGTTACCTGAATGATCTACAGCTGTTTTTTTTTTTTTAGTGATAGTTGTTCATGAGTCCCTTGTTTGCCTTAAACAGTTAAACTGCCCGCTGTTCTTCAGAAAAATCCTTCAGGTCCCGCAGATTCTCTGGTTTTTCAGCATATTTGTGTATTTGAATCCTTTCCAACAATGACTGTGGATTTTTGAGATTCATCTTTTCACACTGAGGACAACTGAGAGACTGAGAATGTTCAAACACTCACTGATGCTTCAGAAGGAAACATGATGCATTAAGAGCCGGGGGTGAAAACTTTTGAACAGAATGTACAATGTAGACGTGTGCATTTTTCTTATTTTGCCTAAATATTATATATTTTTTTCTTTTAGTACTGCCCTTTAGAAGCTACAGTAGATACTTGCATTTTTCCCAGAAGACAAAATAAGTTAAATTTACCCCAATCTAATTCTAAAACTTCACCCCCTGATCTTAATGTATCGTGTTTCCTTCTGGAGCATCAGTGAGTGTTTGAACCTTCTGAAATAGTTGCATATGAGTCCCTCAGTTGTCCTCAGTGTGAAAAGATGGATCTCAAAATCATACAGTCATTGTTGGAAAGGGTTCAAATACACAAAAATGCTGAAAAACCAAAGAATTTGTGGGACCTGAAGGACTTTTCAGAAGAACAGCGGGCAGTTTAACTGTTCAGGACCAACAAGGGACTCATGAACAACTATCACTAAACAAACAAACAAAAAAAAACAGCTGTGGATCATTCAGGTAACAACACAGTATTAAGAATCAAGTGTATGTAAACTTTTGAACAGGCTAATTTTTATAAATTCAACTATTATTTTCTCTTGTGGACTATATGTAAACTTCTTTTATGTGAAATATCTTATTTAGGTCAGTACTAAATAAAAAATGACATGCATTTTCTATGATCTCTATTATTTTGGTCAAATGATTAACATTTTGCAGATTCTTGTGCTTTAAATAAGGTCCTTATTATATCTACATTTTTTTATAGCAGAGAAATTCAGTATTGCAAAAAACTAATATTAGCCTAAAAATATCTCAAGGTCACTGAAGACAAGTAAACAGTGAGCGATTAACTAATAATAAGAAAGTAATTACAAGCAATAGGTTAAAAAATACAGTAGAACAAATAAATAAGAAATTCTACATACATTGTATAAAGTAATCAAATGTATAAAAACACTGCATATTCTTCACTGTATAAATTAAATGCATATTCTTTCTTATTAAAGTTACAAAAATTATTTAGTCAAGAGCAGTGAGAGATTTTCTTTCTTTTGTTGTTTGATTAAAGTAAAAGACAAACAGCAGGAATATAAGACTGCTATCACTTTAAGAGCTGCCTGGATCCAATATACTGTTACACATGTTTTCTTTCTCAGCTGTTTGCTTTCACTTAATTACAGTGTTTATGTGGATACTTGCAAAAGCAGGCATTTTGACACATACAAGTGTGTGTATTTAACTGTTCAAGGTCTATAAAGTGGCAAAAATAACTTGGTTCAGTACTCCTGAGCTCTATGAGCACTGTCTTTACGGGCGCGCTCCTCTCTGACAGGGCTCAGAAATCATCCTAAAATCAAGCAAATGTTAAGTTTTTGTGACCACGAGCACAGCATTGTCACATGTGCGTGTAACCTTGATAGAGACAATAGTCAAAAATCTCTACCGTTTGACACATTTCTACCAGTTAACCGTGTCTACTGGTTTATCGCCCACCCCTGATAGTGTACATTTGCCTTTTATTGATTTGTGAAAATGGTACCTGCTAAATATAACACGTTTCTGTTATCTGAACAGATTGTGATATGGTCGGTTACTTAATCAGCATTTCACAACGTTCATAATGTTTAGGCCTGAAATGTATCAAATTAATTTGATATTACATGGACAGTCTCCTTCATTTAGACTTCCTGTTAACAAAGTGTTTCTGTCAGCAGCAACAGCAGCATCTACAGACGGCGCCATTGAGGCTCCCGCCAAGCTGAGCCGAGACTGGTCACGTACCGCCTTGCCCCACGAGTGCCCACATTGTGGGCAGGGCTTTACACGGCGCAGCCGTCTGCGCGAGCACGTGTTCCAGCACACAGGTGAGAAACTCTTCAACTGCAAAATCTGCAAGAAGAGCTTCCCATCTCCAGCCAACCTGCTACGTCACAACCTGACCCACGGAGGGTCACGCATATTCAACTGTCCCCTCTGTGACAAGCGCTTCTTCCAGCCGACGTCACTTAAACGCCACATGCTGATTCACCAAGGGGGTGATAGCCAGGAACGCAAGGTCAGAGGCAGAGGGAAAGGCAGGGGACAATCGAACGATGGCCGTCTGCACATCTGCCCAGAATGCCCAGCCAGCTTCAAGTTTGAGTCCCAACTGAAGAGTCACAGGTCTGTGTATTCCAATCAAAAAATCTAACTTGTTCATTTGCTTTACCCTCTTCACTTTCAAGAACAAAAAAAGAGATTTTGAAGGATTCTGTCAGTTTTTGTCAAAACAATGAAAGTCAGTGGGGTCTAAAACAACACTTTTATAAAAAAAAAAAAAGTAAAAATATTTTTTCTTATTTTTTTTACAGATGTAAAAAAATGATATAGGTTTGGAACGACCTGACTGTGTTTCTTTAAATATGTTCATTAGGGATGCACCGAATGTTCGGCAACCGAAATTAGCAAAAAAAAAAGCTCTTTTGGTGTTCGACCAAATAAACAAAAAGGCAGAGTAAATTATTCCGAACAATGAAGACGCGATCAAATAGAGGCGTGTACTAATGCAGCAAACATGTTGGCAGTGTGGACGCATTTAAAACTGTTTGAGAAAGACACAAAAATCATTACAAGCACTGACAGCACAAGACTGTTTAGTATCGCATCGCATGTCTTCCATGAGAAGGGAAGGGGGTGGTTGTTGCTGGTTACTGTATGATGACTGAAATCGCAAAATGGCCTTAAACCATTAGTAAATAAACTACAAATGTTATGCTAATACCTGAGCGAGGAAAATCGGCGTGATGAGAATCATTCATAAACCTGCTACTGTCAGCAAAAAGTAGTACTGAGGTCTAGCGGCGGGTTTCCGCCAAAATAAAAATCAACATTCATAAATGTTAGTATTGTAATTTTACTGTTGTTTTGTAAAATACAATAAAACAAAGTAAGACAAAAATAATCATAACAATCATTACAACAGCTCTATTAATACATTTATTATAACATTCTCCTTTGCTCAGCAAGGCTGCATTTATTTGTACATTAAAACGCATGCCTGATTTAAGAATGGGCTCTTAAAAATGGCCAAATAATATTATTTCACTAACTTATTAATTTTAAGTTAAATTGTGCTTTGTTGGTAGGCTATAATGTCTACTAGTATGTTCAGTGTTACATATTTTAAAATTGTTTTGTAATTTATTTTTTTCTTTGAAAAGCAAGACAAAACTGTAAAAAGCAAATATTGACTGTTTAATTTATGCAATAGTGAAAAAATGGGCGAAATACATGGGGGAAAAACACGGAAAAATGTGTTCGGTAATCAGCCTTCGGCCCAGTGTGTGATTTTCGGCTTCGGACAAGAATTGTCATTTGGGTGCATCCCTAATGTTCATCCTCCTTCTTAGCTTGTTCCCAGAGATGATGGATATTTAATCTGACTGTAAATAGAGATGGAAAGGTAAAAGTAGTCGGCGACAAGAACTTAAATACTCTCACGATGCGTGCAAATCCAATTTGGTTTTCAAATCCAATCTTTAAGAGCGACAGTCTGCACTGTCATTTAGTCAGTGGTGAAATCTGATCCGTTTTTTTCAAGCGGTGTGTAGTCAGTATCCGGTGCATCAACATGGGTTGTTGTAGTAATGATGTGAGCGTCAGCACGATGCCAGACTTTCTCAAACAACAACTCCAAGTAGCTGTCAGTGTGGGAAGAGAAGATGGAAAACTGCTTCTTCACCTGTCTATCTTGACATTGCGCTGCGGTGCTGAAGTACGAGGCGCGTTAGAGAGAAGATGCATTTTGTGTATATACCAAAAGAGTGAGTGAAAATGATGTATACAGCTGTAAATGTAGAAAGGACTATGTGTATGTGAAGGACTTGAGTCAGATATACCAACAAAAAAATCGATTTTTGCTGCCTGTCTGAACAAAGGGCCTGATGCCAGATTCATTTGAGCGGGAACTTGAGATGACACTGGACTAATCATAGGATGTTTCTGTTAGTTAACAAGCTCTGTTTGTGCCCTTCTTTGTTATGGTCCACGTCCCTACAGGTTTTTCTGCACTGGAAACACTTGCCCTGTCAAACTGTACAACATCAGGAAGATGTCTGATTAGTCTCTAAGAGAAGTGATCAATTAAACAAGTGCCTCTGACATTTCTCATTCCCCATGTGATGTATTTAGCAGTGCCTTATTTTGGCGTCCGGTTGATGTGAATCTTGAAGAAGTAAAAACAAGCACTAAACAGTTAACATGGACATTTGGCATCTTGCCGTTATATGCTTTTGCTGCTGGAAAAAGGAGATTTAGGGAACAGAGTGGCAGATTCATAAATGTAAAGATAAATATACATGCATATGTTTGGGGTCAAGATTTTTACAAAAGTATACTTATTAATCAAGGATGCATTTAATTGATCAAAGGTGATGGTAAAATCCTTTTGAAAATCGATAAAAATATGTGATGATTGAAATCGTTGAGATGTTAAATGAATCGCGATATGAAAGCCCATTTCTGCCACTGAATAAAAAAAAGGTTATTGCTACTTTTTATCTCACAATTCTGACTTTTTTTCAGAATTATGTGATACAACTCGCAATTCCAAGTTATAAAGTCAGAATTGTGAGATAAAAACTAGCAATTCCGAGAAAGAAAGTCAGAATTGCGTGATATAAATGCACAATTGTAAACAAAAATCTGAATTGCGAGATAAACACTCGCAATTCAGAATTTTTTTCTTGCAAATGCATGTTGGTTTCTCGCAATTCTGACTTACTTTCTCAGAAATGTGAGTATATCTCTCTTAGTTCTGACTTTTTTTCCTCAGAAATGTGAGATATAAATTCACAATTTGTAGTTATAAAGTCCAATTTTGAGGAGAAAAAAGTTTATATCTCACAATTCTGACTTGATAACTTGCAAATGCATGTTATAGTCAGAATTGCAATTCTGAGAAAAAGTTGTGAGTTTATATCTCGCAATTCTTACTTTATTTTTAAGAACTGCAACGTCTGTATAGCAATTCTGAGGAAAAAGGTCTGATTTGCGAGTTTATATCTCATAATTCTGACTTTATTACTCGCAATTGTGAGTTTACATCTCGCAATTCAGACCTTATTTTTTCAGAATTGCTTGTTTATATAACAGTTCTGAAAAAAGATAGTCAGAATTGCAGGATATAATCTCACAATTGTGAGAAATAAAGTCAGAATTGCTAGATAAAAGTCAGAATTGTGGGATCAACTCACAGTTGCGAGAAATAAAGTCAGAATTGCGAGTTTATATCTCACAATTCTTAAAAAAAGATATAAAGTCACAATTGCGAGACATAAACTTGCAATTCTGACTTTTTTTTTCTCAGAACTGTGAGATATGAACTCAAAATTGTGAGTTATAAAGTCAGAATTGCATGATATGAATTCACAATTCCGAGAAATAAAGTCAGAATTGTGAGTTTGTATCTCGCAATTCTGACTTTTTTCTTCAGAACTTTTTTTTTTTCAGAATTGTGAGATACAACTCGCAATTCCAAGTTATAAAGTCAGAATTGTGAGATAAAAACTAGCAATTCCGAGAAAGAAAGTCAGAATTGCGTGATATAAATGCACAATTGTAAACAAAAATCTGAATTGCGAGATAAACACTCGCAATTCAGAATTTTTTTCTTGCAAATGCATGTTGGTTTCTCGCAATTCTGACTTACTTTCTCAGAAATGTGAGTATATCTCTCTTAGTTCTGACTTTTTTTCCTCAGAAATGTGAGATATAAATTCACAATTTGTAGTTATAAAGTCCAATTTTGAGGAGAAAAAAGTTTATATCTCACAATTCTGACTTGATAACTTGCAAATGCATGTTATAGTCAGAATTGCAATTCTGAGAAAAAGTTGTGAGTTTATATCTCGCAATTCTTACTTTATTTTTAAGAACTGCAACGTCTGTATAGCAATTCTGAGGAAAAAGGTCTGATTTGCGAGTTTATATCTCATAATTCTGACTTTATTACTCGCAATTGTGAGTTTACATCTCGCAATTCAGACCTTATTTTTTCAGAATTGCTTGTTTATATAACAGTTCTGAAAAAAGATAGTCAGAATTGCAGGATATAATCTCACAATTGTGAGAAATAAAGTCAGAATTGCTAGATAAAAGTCAGAATTGTGGGATCAACTCACAGTTGCGAGAAATAAAGTCAGAATTGCGAGTTTATATCTCACAATTCTTAAAAAAAGATATAAAGTCAGAATTGCGGGATATAAACTCACAATTGCGAGACATAAACTTGCAATTCTGACTTTTTTTTTCTCAGAACTGTGAGATATGAACTCAAAATTGTGAGTTATAAAGTCAGAATTGCATGATATGAATTCACAATTCCGAGAAATAAAGTCAGAATTGTGAGTTTGTATCTCGCAATTCTGACTTTTTTCTTCAGAACTTTTTTTTTTTTTCAGAATTGTGAGATATAAACTCGCAATTGCGAGTTTATATCACACAATTCTGACTTAATTTCTCAGAACTGCGAGTTTATATTATGCAATTCTGACTTTATAACTCACAATTGTGCCTTTATATCTCACGCAATTCAGACTTTATTTCTCAGAATCGCATGCTTATATCACAATTCTGAAAAAAAGATATAAAAAGAAATAAAGTCCGAATTGCGGGATATAAACTTACAATTGCGAGATATGAACTTGCAATTCTGACTTTTTTTCTCAGAACTGTGAGATATAAACTCACACTTGCGAGTTATAAAGTCAATTTCTGAGGGGAAAAATATGTCTGATATGTTCACAGAATTGTGAGTTTACATCACACCATTTTGAGAAAATAAGTCAGAATTGTGAGATAAGTCGCAATAACCTTTTTTTGTTTGTTTTTTATTCAGTGGCGGAAACGGGCTTCCATAGAAATGTGCAGCATTTTGTCTAAGAAATAGTAAAAGCACAACTTTTCATGTATAGTTTGTATAAAAATTGTGAGAAAGCCATATTGTGAATATTGTCATATTTCCCTCAGTCATATCGCATCCTGAGTTGAGTGAATCGTTACATGCCTAAATGAGATTTTACACATTATTTTATAAATTACATATTTACACATTAACTCAAAACCTGACCTTCGTCTCGGTCAATAAAAATCTATTTGTACGTTTTCTCTTTATTTTTACAAACCAAGACATGAGTATAAACTGATGAGGAATGACTAGAAAAGAATGTTTCCAGTACAGAAAAATGCAAGAGAAAATTTTCAAAACATGATGGATTTTCAGATTGAAATGCATGGCATAGCTGAACACTTAGGAAGTAGAAAATAAAAAAAATGAACAAGGTAAATGCTTCTTCCTACTGAAGTACCTTAATGATGGTAGTGTGAGATATGAGTGCTTCCCTTATGTGATTGCTGTTATTTTCCTCTGCGTTCAGTGTCATCAGCATATTGACTACGGTTGAATGTGCTGTTGAATTCTAAAGAAGTTCAATAACCAGATTTAGAGAATGCCGTTTTATAATACATGATGTGAGATTATAATGCATATCTAATTATTTGAAACTCTATTCACAAGGGCCTTCATTACTGCAGCTCTCATAACGCTCAGTGGCACAGGAGTAAAACGCATGAATGCAGCAATTGTACAGAGTTATTATCTCTGTGCCATCAAACTTTCTTGATTTTCCAGAGCATTGATACAGCTAATAAGATCAGAATGCAGATAAACTGTTCGGTTGTTTACAACTAATAAGCATATGTCAGTAATTTACTGAAACCGCGTCCTTAATTAAAATGTCAATAATTAAAAAAATAAATCGGATGGTATTTCTTCCTCCAGTCATTTTACTGAGGGCACTGGTTAAAACTGACACATTGCCACAGGACTGAAAAGTAAATATAAGCAGTAATTATTGATGTCATGAATAATTAGCAAGGACCCTGCTGATTTTAATCCCATGCGAGTGGGCCACTCTTCTACACGCCTCAGTTTAATGACATTTATTCAGCTCAAAGTTGAAGCTGCATTATTATTCAGTGATGTTAATTATACCTCTATGCGAGTACATGACTGTGTGCCTCATGATATGTGAGTGAATTTAAACGTGGCTTTTCTCACATTGCGATTGTTGCTGGATTTGCTCCAGGGATTGCATGATACAGCCTTTCTTATTCACTTTCTCTCTGTTTTTCGCTGTTCTAGACTCCTACACACCAGCCATCCCTTCCCTTGCAATGTGTGCGGAGAGGCATTTATACGACGCAAAGAGCTGGACCTCCACTCTCTCATTCACCAAGGTCAGCTTGCAGGAAACAATTACACACTCAGCCTTTTGTCCTTATGAGCTCTCATTCACATGCTATTTCTTACATTAATGCAATAGGATTAGGGCTGGCGATTGATTAGAAATTGAATCAAATTAATTAAACAATATGCCTGTTAATTAAATTAAGAGCATATCAATATTTTAGCCCCCAAATGAAGACGTTTCAAAGACATTGTCATTGTGGCAGACTAAAGCAAAGAATAGAGCTTTAGCAGTCTGTCTGTGTATATATACAAACACGTGTGTGTTTGTGTGTGTGTGTGTGTGTATAAATCATACAAATACATACAATACATACAAAATTACATATTTACACACATACACTGCAGCTCAAAAGTGTGGGATCAGTAAGATTTTTAATGTTTAAAGTCTGTTATGCTCATCAAAGTTCCATTTATTTGATGAAAAATACAGCAAAAAGTAATATTATCAAAGATTATTGCATTTAAATTTTTTTTTTAAATATACTTTAAAATATAATTTATTTCTGTAATGCAAATCTTTATTTTCATCATAATGCCATTATAATGCTGTCGTAATGCCATTATTCCAGTCTTTAGTGCCACATGCACCTTCAGAAATCATTCTAATTGTCTGATTTATTACTTTTTTTTATCATTGTTGGAAACAGTTGTGCTGCTTAATATTTTTTTGGAACCTGTGATACTTTTTTTTTAGGATTCTTTGATGAATAGAAAGTTTAAAAAGAACAGCATTTATTCAAAATAGAAATCTTTTGTGAGTGATATCTTTAATATCACTTTTTATCAATTTAACACAAACTTGCTGAATAGAAGTATTCATTTCTTTCAAAGAAAGAAAGAAAGAAAGAAAAGATGTACCGATCCAAACTTTAAACTAGGTGTTTATTGCTACAAAAGTTTTCTATTTTAAATAAATGCTGATCTTTATAATCTTTATTTCTCAAAGAATCCTGAAAAAGTATCACATGTTCCCAAAAAAAATATTAAAGGAGTACACTTTCACAGCAAATTTACAGATAATGTACTCACCCTCTTGTCATCCAAGATGTTCATGTCTTTCTTCAGTCGTAAGGAATTTCAGGATTTCTCTCCATAAAATGGACTTCTATGGTGCCCCCGAGACTGAACTTCAAGCGATGTAGGACGATTTTGAAGTTGGAGGAGAAAATGAGATGGAAGTTTTCCGACATACCCTAACTGTCATGAACTGGAATACACAGAGTTCACGCAGAGCTAGACAAGACGAGCGTTTAAGATGAAAAAGTATACAAGTTGTTGTATTAGATAAGACCCTTCTTCCTCGGCTGGGATCGTTTAGAGCCCTTTGAAGCAGCATTTAAGCTGCAATTTGGAAGTTCAAACTCAGGGGCACCATAGAAGTCCATTATATGGAGAGAAATCCTGAAATGTTTTCCTCAAAAAACATAATTTTCTTTACGACTGAAGAAAGAAAGACATGAACATCTTGGATGACAAGGGGGTGAGTACATTATCTGTAAATTTTTGCTCTGAAAGTGAACTACTCCTTTAAGCAGCACAACTGATTCCAACACTTATAATAAATCAGCATATTAGAATGATTTCTAAAGGATCATGTGACACTGAATACTAGAGTAATGATTTAGAAAATTCAGCTTTGCATCCAAAGAATAAATGATATTTTAAAGTATTTAAAAGAGAAAACCACTAATATAAATTGCAATAACAAAAAGCCTCCTTTAAAAAGCATTAAAATCTCAAACTTTTGAGCTGCAGTGTATAATTGTTTTAATGAAATTATTAAATTGATTACATTTTGTTTTATATACAGTTATTATTAAAGAATTAGTTCTCTCCAGAATTAAAATGTTCTGATGATTTACTCACCCCTATGTCTTTCTTCAGTCGAAAAGAAATTAAGGTTTTTGAGGAACATTCCAGGATTTTTCTCCATATAGTGGACTTCAATGGTGGCCAATGGGTTGAAGGTCCAAATTGCAGTTTCAGTGAAGCTTCAAAGGGCTCTACAAAATTCCAGCCGAGGAATAAGGGTCTTATCTAGCAAAACGATCTGCCATTTTCTATAAACAAACAAAAAAACTTAATGTATATACTTTTTAACCGCAAATGCTCATCTTGCACTAGCTCTGCGTTACTTCACTCATTCAAAAATCAAGTTGGAAAGGTCACGCGAGATGTAGGCGGAGGTACTGACCCAGTGTTTACAAAGCGAACGTGCAAAGAAAGTCAAGCGCCCTTTTTCAACCGAAATACACAGACGAAGAACTAACCACCTTTTCAACGTGATTACGTAATGCGTGAAGTCGTAGACACCAGAGATGCTCACAAGTCTCTGAGCTAGAGTCCAAGTCAACGCTCAAGTCTCTGAGCTAGAGTCCAAGTCAACGCTCAAGTCTCTGAGCTAGAGTCCAAGTCAACGCTCAAGTCTCTGAGCTAGAGTCCAAGTCAACGCTCAAGTCTCTGAGCTAGAGTCAAAGTCAAGTCTCAAGTCTCTGAGCTAGAGTCCAAGTCAAGTCTCAAGTCTCTTTATTATATTAAGTCTCTGGTTAAAATAAGTTTTGCATCACGAACAGCGACCCATCCAACACTGCATAGCTATATATAAGGAATTCAAAGCATGTAATATGTTATTATTACTCCTTTATCTATTAGCATACAGTATCTGCTTTGATTTTGGTATATAATAAGTATAAACAGGCTATTTCAACATGACAAAAATACCAAAAATGCTTTACTTTTAAGTTATCTGTATTTTGCGTTGTAGCATGAACACACAGTACAGTACAGATCAAAAATTAAGAAAGCACCATTTAGTATGTTTTTTAAGCCGTTTGGTTTATGAGGATACAGATGTCCTCATAAGCCATGTTTACGTTGTAATAGCCTATGTCACTGTTAAGGCTGGACCAGAATATTTGATTATTCGAATATTCGTTCAGTGGGTTGACATTCGATTTTAAATTTTAAGATTTGAATATTCTTCTTTTTTTTCCATACACCTTTCATCCCCCGCGAAACGGTTCTCATTCGCGCTTAAATATGAATGAAGAAGATCAGACTGCTGCGCCACTAACAGACAGCAAAAATAAAAGAGATTGAGCAATATTTGGGAGAAACTAGCCTACTAAAGTACAGTCAGGCCCACTTACATGGTGGAAGCAAAACTAAGGCTGTGACTGTCCCAATACCACGCCACCTCAAGTGCCTTCAACGCAGCTGTAAGTTCCGCGTTCAAATGCACTCAATAAGCTAAAGCTGACCGCAAAGCCCCAGCAAAAATAATTACCATTAATGTGTCTGGGAAAAAGTAAGGAGATATTCGAATTATTTATTAATAAACTATTTGTCGCAAAGGTGAAGTTGATGATTCTAACTCGTCATCAGCTCATCGGACGCGCCTTTAATGCCTAAATGTGTCTTTATGGATTAGGCCTATAGCTAATGAGAGAGTTTTGTTTTCGATTTTAATTATTTAAAATGATTTATTTACAGTTCTGGATGATATACTACTCCTACCTTTATGAGCCACAATGAAGTTTCACATTGCACCAGCACCTCCATGTCCTGCAAAGCCAGCTTCAGCTTTCACTCTTCGCGCAAACGATTGGATATGCGCCTAATAGCACACATTTATCTAGTTTAAACGATAAAACTAATATTGTGATATGCTTTAAGTTTTTAATATCTATGGATTTTAATTGAAATCGTGACGACTTAAGAGAGCTAAATTGATCTGTCTGTCGCTGGCCGCTTGTGGTTACTTTAAAAAACAAAAACTTGAATTTCACAAACAAAACGTGTTCCAAATATATTCCTAAATTTACTTCATAAACTAAATAAACGAAAATAAATGTAATCACGTTGCTATTAAAAACAGCAGCTGTGCAAAGGGACAGAGAAAGAAAAAAGTTCCAGTCGGACTCGGGCCAGTATTGTGATGAGCTGTCAGACAGGTCCGGGCGAGGTTTAAGGAATTTTTGCAACGAATGTTTATTTAATAGCCTATTTAACATTCTTATTTAGGCTACTTTTTTATTTAAATGTAGCTATTATTTATTTTATTTATTTTAGCGTTTTTGTAGGCTGGTTGTTCACTGACGGAAGTGCTCAAATAAACACGCACTTTGTTAATAATGTTTGAGCCTAATTTATTATTGTTTTAAAATAATATACACATGTATTGTAGCCTACATATAGGCCTATATACACAAACGTTATATATAAATAATTTAGATATAAATATTATTATTCTGCCTTTTCTGTTTGGGCCGTCTTGTTTGAAGTTTTTAAATCCAAAGCTAATGATGAATAGCACAGCAGTCGACGTGTGTTTGTTGTCCTCTCATGTGTGGCAGCCGCGCCTAAAAAATAAAAAAATAAAAAACGGAGGGAGGGGAATAACGGCGAGCTCATTAGTTGTTTCCTAAAAATAAACTTTGTTCACGAGTCCCGCAGCTCGAGTCTGAGTCGAGTCTGAAGTCTTTCGAGGACGAGTCTCAAGTCAAGTCTAAAGTCACTGTGTGTGCGACTTAAGTCGCACTCGAGTCCGAGTCTCAAACTCGAGTCCCCATCTCTGGTAGACACGCATTGCAGAGCTAGTGCAAGACGAGCATTTGCGGTTAAAAGGTATATAATTTTTTTTTTTTTTTTTTTTTTCGTTTCGCTAGATAAGACCCTTGTTCCTCAACTGGAGTCTTTTGAAGCTGCATTGAAACTGCAATTTGGACCTTCAACCCACTGGCCACCATTGAAGTCCATTATATGGAGAAAACTCATGGAAGATTTCCCTCAAAAACCTTAAAATTTGAAAATTTCTTTTCAACTGAAAAAGCATATGAACATTGTTGTTTTTATTTCATATATGGACAATATATAGATTTACCAATCTACTTTTTGTAGTGACTGTTCAATATATATTGGATAATAATTGCAGTAAATCCACATGGGTTTCCCTAATGCACTCACAAACTCACTTTATTAAGTGGCCCAATCAGTTTCTCCTTTGGACTCCCAGCTCTGTGTGGGTTAATGTTCGTGTTTCTGACCACACACACACACACAAACTCTGACAGATCTGTCAAATGAATGAGCTTTCATCGATCGCTTCCACGTAAATAGATGGGGTCAGAGGTCACATTGATCAGGATGGGTTGTGTGTGTATTGATAAGATCAGATGCTGATCACTATCACCTCTGATCAGAGGCTCTTACACGGATCAGTCCGCTGCCGCAGCTGTTCCTCCCTTTAACCGAACAGAGAGAGAACGAAGCAGAATAGATTTTTATACAGGTGCAAGTAAGGGAGTGCAGAGTTGCTTAGTAGGAGCTTTTAAAAGCCTGTAAAGGTCAGTGAGGCTGAGTCACAGCCTGACAGTTTGAATGCTCTGCATCTAAACATCACATCACCCGTGACCCCCATAAAGTGCTGTTATTTCTGCGTATGCGCTGTGCATTCTGTGAAATGTCTGTTTATCAGCTGCCTCCCTCTGATTGGTCCTGTGTAAATAAGAGGGAGCTTTTTGTATGCTCATGTTGTGTTGCTCTCCGTCTCCGGCCCTCTTTTTAGATAAGGAACAAACAATGCGTGTTTGTTTTTCTCACTCGATAAAAAGCTGAAGATTATTTTTGCTTGTGTGTGTGAGGGAAGGTGTGCATAAACATAAGTATCTCTCATGTCCGGTACATCAGAAGCCGGGGACTAGAAAATCTGTGTGCCTCTCCATTTCTCTTATTGTAGATAAGCACTTTAGGATGCATTATATATGAGTGGGGTAAGTTGGCCACTTTTAACTCATGTTGTCCTTTATTCAAGAAGAAATGAGAGAGAAGTAAAACTAACGGAAAGAGGTGATTTGTCTCATTGTCATAAATTACCCAACATTGAGGGTAAAAAAAAAAACATGTTCGCTTTAATAATCTTAAATCTTCATCCTAAAATGAAAATTATCCCATGATTTACTTACCCTCAAGCCATCCTAGGTGTATATGACTTTATTCTTTCAGACGAATACAGTTAGAGTTATATTAAAAAAATCTCCTGGCTCTTCCAATCTTTATTTTATTTTAAATTATGTTATTTTTTTTATTTTTTTTCCTTCCAAGCTTTATAATGGCAGTGAATAGCTATTAAGATTTTGAAGTCCAATAAAGAGCATCCATCCATCATTAAAAGTACTCCACACGGCTCTGGAGGTTAAAGGCCTTCTGAAGCGAAAAGATTCCGTCTATGTAAGAAAAATATAATTTTAAACTGTATAAACCCTAATCTCTAGCTTTTGCTAATTATTGTATGTGCGTTCACAATAGAGTGACGCTCCAGTGGATGACTAGGATGTAAGTGTAGCGTAAACGTAGAATATGCTAGACTCGCGAGAACCGAGTTTTGTATACAGCAAACGAAAACCAGCCTTCTCTTGGTTTAAATCAAACATTTTTCTTTACATATCATCATATTATACTTCTAATAAAATTCCACTGCACTTCCATGTTCCTCACTGCGTTCGTCTACATCCTACATCATCCACTAGAATGTTAAAACATCACAATCTCGATTCAAACACCCATGCAATCCCATTTTTAAATGACAACGATTTGCCTGTGTCTATTAAATGTCTATCTTGCACCTGTTAATCATTTTTAAGTTATATTAGTTGTTCGTGTTGCTTTTGTGTAATAGATGAATGACAATTTGTATGTTTTTTAGATATTTTATGTTTATATATTTCTATTTTCCGGGAGTCCCTCCAATCATTTTATTCTCCCGCATCCCGCACACACACGAGTTTCTACCCACTCGCGCATCAAGTTTTGTCCCGCGCCGCACTCTGTTTCTGTGCAGGTCTCTACTTTGAGGTCAAATAAAGATGTATAAAATGTTTCACTAATAATTTTATATAAAAATGTTTTTAAATCATATGCTTACAATGCCAATATAAGGCAATTAAAAAAAAAAAACAATTAAACAAGTGTAATTGACAGTATTCTGACGATCCGGCGTTTCAATCTACAAATCACCAATGTTTACCATGGTTTTACTGTAGTAACACTGACAGTAACCATGGCATGGCAGAAAAGTACTGCTTATTTTCATTGAAACATTGAAAATAATTTATTTTGTTTTCAAAAGTGCAAGTTATTTATTTTCACTAATTTAAGAAAAATGTGACTGTTCGTTTTAAGCAATGTGTGCTTTAATTTCAGTTGTTCAACACTGATGTTCAATAAATAATTATAGATAGTAGATAGTGTGTTTCCTTCAATTATTTTAAAATCAAGTAATGCACCCTTCATTCAAAAATCTCTCACTTGTAATATGTGAGCATATTTACTGTACAAAACTTGTCAGTGAACTATGAGGGCAAAAAAATAAATATTATATAAATATAATTTTATTAATAAATAAAATAATCGTTCATTAATCGAAATAGAGTTAAAATGTTCAATTAATCGAGATTTTGATTTTAGGCCAAATCGCCCAGCCCAAATATATATATATATATATATAACTCTGATTGTATTCATCTGAAAGAAGAAAGTCATATACACCTACAGTGTCCTGAGGGTGAGTAAATCATGGGGTAATTTTCATTTTTGGGTGAACTATACCTTTAATTTGTTTAATTGTTTCATGCATTGGTAATTCATCAAATTGTATATATTTTTAGACTGATTAGAAGATATGCACATAAAATGCGATGGAAATCCTTCACTGAATAAAAAGTCATGTGACTTTGTCTCAACAGATCACATGATTGGATAGTAGTTCAAACCAGCAAACCAATCTCATTGCTTACCATCTCAAATGTTGTTTTAGTCTTTCTGAAATGTCTGAGCCAAAGTCTGTCATTAAAATGATTTGGCATAATTACCTCCCAGAACTGTCTAACACGATTGCGTTCCCACACATCAGATATTCGCCTCAGAATGCAAGACAACATGTCAGCATTTGTTATTGCATTTCATCTATGCACTCTGAGCGCCAATTATTTGTTATATAGGAGAAAAGAGCTACAGTAGCTTCCCCAATTGCAGCAATCCATTTTCATTATTGATCTTTTGCGCCAGGAAGCAACAGTTTAGTTCTTTTCAAAAACGTTGCTTTTTTCTCAAATGTTTCATGCAATCTCCTTAACTTTCAAATACCTAGAGACATAGCTAGCGATCTTACCCCACTCTCAAACCCCTCTTTTTTTGTAGATAAAGAACCAAAGACGTGTCCTAACTGTGGCTCTCAGTTCCTGAATCAGACAGTGCTGGACACACACCTGCAGCGCTGCACAGGGGAGGAGACAAATCGCCGCAAATATAAAGGTCAGGGAAGAGGCAAGGTGGGAGGTCAGCTGGAGTGCGATATGTGCGGCCACCGCTGCGTGACTCAGGATGGTCTTGACCTGCATCGCCTCTCCCACACGGGTCAGACGCCCCTGCGGTGCCCGCTTACCCCCTGCAGACGCCGCTTCGCCTCCAGTGCTGCTCTAGGAGAGCATCTCGTGGCCCACTGCTGTGGAGCATTAGGCAAGAGAAACGCCCCACGCCGATTCACCTGCGAGTTCTGCGGGAAGGAGTTTGCCTATGCGTCCACTTTCACTGTTCACATGAGGACGCACACCAACGAGAGACCCTTTGAGGTATGTTTCTTTCACCTGAATGGCTCAAATAGGTGCTGGTTCCAGTGTTAAGTTGTATTGTAATTTTTTGTTTCATTTCTGTGTGAAAATAGTTAAACATTTTCATTTTAATCCATTTTACTCTGGCTAATATATAATTTTATCTGTATATATACTACCATTCAGGTATGTGCCATCAGTTGTAGAATCCAGTTATAAAAATGGAATTTACTGTATAAGGTGGAATGTCACGAAATTAGTCATTTTTTGGATGAATAAATCAAAAATAGGTCAGTAGACTTAAATTAAAACGCAATATGGACTAGTGTTTGTGAACATTAAGCCACAAAAATACTATTTAACTATGAATCCTGCATGTTCTCTGTATGAATGAATAGTGAAGACACGGTTTCATGTACTACACACATACTGAACCACAAGTGATGCTCGCTGTGTTTCATATACAAACATAAACTTAAACGTCTTCACAGCAACCTGTGAAAATAAAAGTTTGGTTTAACTTAAAGAAACTGACAGAAATATAAAGATAGGACTATAAACAATAAAATATTTATTAAATAAAATTAATTATTTAAACATTTATTCTTTTATGGAATATTTACCAGAAAAATTATTTGCCAGAATTTATTTACCAGAAAAATGTAAGTACACAGCAGTTTTTCTGGGATTTAAAAAAAAAAAAAAAATTATTATATATCTATATGTTTTTTTAAATAAAATAAATTATTAAGAGATGCTTTTGATTATTAAAATTTATTGAAATGTTATTTTTTGTTAAACTTTTAATAAATTGCTGTTAAATTGTGTAAATGTTATCATTTCAATTAATTAGACATGCGTTTTGATAATATTAACCATTAAAACAGAATCTAGAAGAAAAAACGGAATCCAGAAAAATTAAAACGGGGGAAAAAAAATAATAGTTTGGAAAATAATAAAACATAATAGGACCCTATGACAATAAAGAGATTTACAGTGTTACAAAATATTTCTATTATGAATAAATGCTATTATTATTATTATAAAAATACCAGCAGCACTGTTTTCAACATTGATGGTAATAAGAAACCAATAATATTGCAATGATTTGTGAAGATGAAAAATGTAGCTTAGGGAGAAGATTTTATTAAGATATATTAAAAATTAAAGATAGTTATTTTAAATTGTAGTGAGATTTTACAATATTGCTGTTTTACTGTATTTGTGTTCAAATAATGCACATTTAGAGAGCATAAGAGTAATGTATAAACATTTAAAAATTTACAATCAGTAAAAAAGATTTATGTGAAAATCTAAGCTGCTAAAATAGTACACGGCCACTTAAAAGTTTGGGATCAGTAAGATTTTTAATGCTTTTTAAGGGAGACTTTTCTGCTCATCAAGGCTGGAAACAGTTGTGCTGCATAATATTTTTTTTGGAACCTGTGATACTTTAAGGATTCTTTGATGAATAAAACTTTAAAAAAAAGAACAGCATTTATTTAAAATAGAAATCTTTTGTAACAATATACACTACCTTTCAAAGTTTGAGGTCAGTAATTGTTTTCTGTCTTTCTTTTTTAAAGAAACTAATACTTTTATTCAGCAAGGATGTGTTAAATTGATAAAAAAGTGATAGTAAAGACTTGTATTGTTAGAAAAGATTTATATTTTGTAATGGCTAATGAAAATTCAGCTTTACATCACAGAAATAAATGATATTTTAAAGTATTTTAAAATAAAAAACTGTTATTTTGAATTGCATTAATATTTCGTAATGCAACTTTTTTCTTTTGATTGATTAATTGATTGTCATTTTATTTCAAATATGCAAAAAACATGTCAATAAGACAAAAAAATATATATATATATATATTATATATATATAAAAAACAAGGATCTTCCTATGCATATTTGATAAGGAGTGGGAAGAAGTTTACACTTTTTTTTAATTCCACCCCCTTTTATTAAATCATACAATTAAAGAACAATAAATTTGCAATGATTGCAGACAATTCTTGAAATTAATAACTGCTTTAAATAGCAAAGATTTCCTTTGGACTATTTCTGTATTTTTGATCAAATAAATGGAACTTCTGTCTTTTTTAAAAAGACAGAAAATCTTACTGATGCCAAACTTTTGAGCAGCACAAAACCTTAAATGGCACAGGTATATTAGTAGCAATAGCCAAAAATATATTGTTTTGGTCAAAATGATCATTTTTTCTTTTATGCCAAAAATTAAGATCATGTTCCATAAAGATATTTTGTAAATTTTCTACTGTAAATACATCAAAACTTAATTCTTGATTAGTAATATACATTGCTAAGAACTTCATTTGGACAACTTTAAAGGCGATTTTCTCAATATTTAACCAATTTTTTACAAGTCTTAGAGATGTTTCATGCTTTAGAGACTATATCAGTGTCCATGTTACAAACTATTACTTTTGCAAATTATTACTATAACATTGTTGAATTCATTTTTTTCAAAGCAATTTTTAAATGAAATCATCCCTCATCGTTTTTCATTAACAAATATGCCTTATTCTTCTTCAAACATTCACTGTCTCTCTCTCTTTCAGTGCTCTCATTGTGGCAAGCGTTTCCGGCAGCTTCCGCACCTGCAGGATCACGAGCGCATTCACAGCGGCGAGCGGCCGTTTACGTGCTGGGTGTGCGGGAAGAGCTTCAGCGTAGCAGCGAGGCTAACGGAGCACGCCCGTGTGCACAGCGGCGAACGGCCGTACATCTGCCCACGGTGTCCCACGGCCTTCCGCTCGCGACCCAACCTCGACAAACACATGCGTGTGCACGCCAACGACCCCGTGGATCCTTCCGCACAGAACGCGGATGATGACGCGGCAGTGCAGACCATCCTCTTAGTACAGGAGTCTGCTTCGTCTTCACCAACCTCCTCCTCATCCGCCATGCCTGTGGTCCAGGAGGGCATGCTGGTGGCAGGGGAAGGCAGCTCCTCTGTGGTCTTCCTGCATCCCAACATTACTGTGCCAACTATCTCAGTTCCCTCTATAAATGTTCCTAATATCTCTGTAGTGGCAGGTCAGGATGTGCCTCACACTATTGAGGTTATCTTAGAGGAGACTGTATAAAGAAGTAATCAGATGAATGCAAAGAGGACATAGAGTGGGGAGGGTGGGGTGAACGTGAACTTTTTTTTTTTTTTTGAAAGAGAAAGGCAGATTCAGCGATAGGTAAAACAAAACGACTTGACGAAAAGTCAAAAGTCTATGCGTGGATTTCTGAAAGATGCTGTGTTGGTTAGGATATATTTGCTTTTGAATTCTAGAAATACAACAACTCAGCATCTTTGCCCTGGAGAAAATAAAACCACAAAGGTTTTTGCATATGAATGGCAACAGTGTAATTACGCTTTGATTTTATCTTATAATTTGAGTGTTTTATCTGCCTTTAATACAAGAAGTGGACCATCATTTGTGGTGTTTAATTTTAATAAAAAGCTTGAGCTTGTTGGGGTCTGTTACTGTTTCATGTAAAGAGTTTTTGACTTTTGCAAACTGGAATGAAGTCGCTGATGAAGTAGAAATGTTCTTGTCAACTCACTGATGACTGCACATGAAGCTTTGGCCAGTCAGGGAAAAATTATTTTTGCTGATTGCTTCGAATGAATTAAAGGTGCCATGTCAGAATTTTTTTATCATTTTATTTTCTTCTACACCAGGATTGTTATTCTAGTGTTTTTGGATTCAAAACACGTCTAATTTAGAATGGCCAAGAAATGTACTAAATTATATTGAATGTGTTCTTGTGATGAACTTAAAATATTGTAAGTATATTTTTCCGTCTATACTTGCAAATAGTATAAAAGGCCACTTAAAGGGATAATTTACCTAAAAATTTAAATTCTGAAAAATTTGCACATAGAAAGTATTCTCAGAGCTTCATAACATTATGGTTGAACCACTGATGTCACATGGACTTTTTAACAATGACATTTTAACAATGTCTTTACTACCTTTCTGGGCCTTGAATGTGTCAGTTGCATTGATGTCCTTCAAAAATGTCTTAATTTGTGTTCCGAAGATAAACGAAGGTCTTACAGGTTTGGAACGACATGAGGGTGAGTAATTGATGACAGCATTTTCATTTTTGTGTGAACTATATCTTTAAGTATACTTAAAGAGAGTACATTTTCATTCATTACGGTTTCTTAACAAACTTAAATAGTGCACCTTATAAAAAATGTTACTTAAAAGTACATTTAAAAAATTCGTTTTAATAATCTTTTGTCATCAACCAACATACTAAAGCACTTGATTATTTTTAGCTTTTATTTAAGGAATACATTTTAAATGTACTAATTGCAACTTCATTACAAATATATTAAAATACGAGACATACAAGTTTCAATATAAATTACATGAAAGCATGTTTTGCTTTGCCAAAATGCTTGTCGCTACTTTCAGCAGTACACTTTAATCATATTTCGAAGACGACAGAGGTAATTATGATATAACAAATAAAGAAATTGCTAAAAGTTCTACTTGAGTGGGTTGGCTAATTGCATTTAATATACATTTAAACTATATTACATATTCATTTAATTGTAAATTACATGCAATTAAGTCTAAAAAACCATCTCGATTGCTGTAAGCTTCCGCCTGTCAATCATTTTGCACGTTCACAGCTGGCAGTCCACCGTCCATGTATGGGAAGCCAGAGCGCGTGAATGAACTTGAATTCTGACTTAAACGTTGTAAACTTATAGTTAAATAAAGAGACCAAAACACGCAAACAAGACTAGATTGCTAGATCTTTTCATCGTTGGAGCGAGCTGGGAGCTTTAAAGCACGTGAAAACGGATGGCGGTTTTGTTTCTGCTTTACAGGTAAAAATAATGGCGTTCTGACGCCAACGTGCCAAGAGAAAAGACAGACCAGGTAACTTTTGTAATGAAACAAAGTGTTAGCTTTCGAATTTTGTTATTTTGTAAGAAATGTAAACAATAAGTTCCGTTTTGTGGCTGCGTCGTGACACATCGCTGCAGCATACAATTGTTTAATCTAAAGTTAAATCTACTCTTCTGAGTAGTTTGTTTGTCAGACAAAATGGCAGATTCGGCATTATGATTGGTCAGATCGCCTGTCAATCAAACTCCATGTAAAGGGTCAATTAATAATACTAGGCTGGTTTGAGATGCGCCTAGCCTCGCTTGAAATGTAGGCGAGAGTAGGCGGCTGCAAGGCGTATTTATCATCCATTTTTTACTTTAATACAAACATGTATTTTAGATTTTTATAGTAATATGACAACAATCACATATAACACAGAGAGATCGCACTGTCATAGTGTTTGGGAATATTCATGCATAATTTAAATGCATAACTACATAATATTAGATTAAAAATTAAAACATTTTAGAAAAGAACGCAACATCACAGTTGTTTGAAACAATGAGCATTAAAGCTGTGTCGTCAGCCAGTCGTTTCCCCTCGTGCTTTTGGTAAGCGCAGTCGGTGGAGAGCTACTGCGCCCGACTGCTCAGTCCGACAAGGCCGCCTCATCATTGCGAGTGTTTTTTGGCACACGTCAGCATGATGTCAGAGCAAGTTTAGTCTCAGCCTCAGACGTCACGCCCACGGAAAGTTGGCTAAACGTCTGACGCATATGGTACACTTAACTGGAAACACTTCAGGAATGTCGAAGTCGTCATCTGATTAGTTGAATTTGATCGGATTTCCGGGAGATGCGAGTGTCGCGTTTATTTTCGGTCTGCCGGGAAACAAAGCGCAGACTGATTTACTGGGCGTTTTGCTAAAAGGTGCTTATGCAGACACCATTGTTGTTATACACATTTGCGACATTCGCGAACAAATTACTGACTTACTGCTTGTTCTCCCTCTTCTTCGTTATCTTTCAATGCTGGTTATTTCAGTGAGTACGTTTACATGGACAACAATATTCCGATTTTAACGCGATTAAGTCAATACTCTGATTAAGAAGCAACCATGTAAACTGATATTTTTGATTAATTTAATCCGACTAAAGTCATAATCTGAGTAAACACAAATCGAATTGAGACAGGTGGAGTATTCCTATTTTAGTCGCATTATGGAAGACATGTACACACCTTAATCAGACTATTCCCCTTGTGTAGGACTTTTCGCCACATTTTGTGACAGGATACACACTAATGCTGCGTTCCAGGCAGGTTTTTGAGCTCGTAAATCACGTGTCCAAACCACGACTCAAGACTTTGTAGCGTTCCAGGCAAGTCACGCCAAGCATTTATTATTTTTATAGTATTAATAATTTGATTGCAACGTTATATTGTCCTAAACTCTATTTTTCCACCGTGTGCCACTAAAAACCGCATCCCTAGAGGCTTTATTGTTGTTTCTCTGGCTATGTCACGTCAGAACTCGGAACTGGGAGTACGTCGTCGATCTAGTACGAGTTCACGAGTGGGAATTCACGGGTTTGAGTGCCGTTCCAGTGCACTTTCACGGGTAGAAGTTTGGCATAACGCTCTCAGTTGGTCGCGCTTTGGTTTCATTTTTATTTATTTATTTTTTGCTACAACATGGGCTTAATCAATGCTCATTGCTGATAAATAGCCTAGTTTGTTATCATAATTTTTAGTTTTATGGAAACGTTTTTAACATTCAACCCCCTTTTTCATTAGTATTATTTGTAAGTATTTTGCCTATTTTAATTTTGTGAACGGGATTTCCGCTATTGGAATGTCTTAGGATGCTTTTTACTTTTACTTTCGAATTCATGATCTTGGTTTTGCTTGCATATATAAGGCTACACCTATCAATTTTAAGATTAAAACAAATTCTTAAAAGATGGATTTGTTATTTTTAATTAAACAGCATAACAAAAATAAATTAAAACTAGCTTATATAGCATTTATTAACAAAAACTAATAAGACGAGGCATGGACTCCATCACATGCTGTTATATGCCGACTAAACAATTTATTACAGGGCGCGCAAACACTGAGCAATCAAAATAATTAATAAAAAAAATTAATAAAAGAAAGCCTCCAAAGCGTAATGTGAGGTAAAGATAACAGGGTTTTCAAAATGAAAACAAACAAAAAAAGTAAAACTAAACTGGCTTTCGGTGACTGTGCTTTGCGTGTTTTTTTTCTCCTAAAAACTGACTGGCTTTGAAACGCTCGCTGTATGGATCAGACGCTTTGGAACAGCACAGCACGCTCGCACAAATGCGACCACGGCAAATTTTAACTCACACATTCTAAAAAATGTTGCATATGTCCAGAGCCACTTCAAGCTTTTGTAAAATTAAAACCCAAACATCCAAAAGTCTATAACGAAGATGAACTGATAGCGTCGCGTGTGGACGTAATGATGTGTGTCATTAATCGATCTATGCACTATAACATGTAAAACGGGAACATGAAAGGAATATTCTAAAAGCAACTCATGTAAACAGCTTAATCATATTATTGTCTTATTCAGAATAAGGTCATTAATTAGATTACTGGTGTCCATGTAAACGTAGTCAGTGACTGACTTGTTGCATGGCAGTCTGTTGTTGTGGGGGCGTTTCCATGCACCGAAACGTGACGCTGAAGGAAACGAACTGTGATTGGTTGTTTGACATGTCGGTCAAATGGTCTTATGGGCGGGCCTTGGCCAATGAAAGCTGCCATGAATTCCAGACCTTCAGCCGTCAGTCTGAAGGTCTGGCTACGCGAGACTAGAGCAAGTTGGACGTAACTCGGACACTTTTTTAACCGGCATGCATCTCGCGTTGATCACCGGTGATCAATTCTGCGCAGATTTTGCTTTTCTCAAACGAGCCTAATAATAAGCTAATAATTTAGCTACTTGTGATCCTGGACCACAAAACCAGTCTTAAAGGATTACTCCACTTTAAGAATAAACATTTCCTGATAATTTACTCCAAGATATTTGTGTCTTTCTTTTTTCAGTCACAAAGAAATTAAGGTTTTTGAGGAAAACATTGCAGGATTTTTCTTTATATAGTGGTCTTCATGGGCCCAACGGATTGAAGGTTAAAAATGCAGTTTCAGTGCAGCTTCAAAGGGCTCTATACGATTCCAGCCGACGAATAAGGGTCTTATGTAACTAAACAATTGGTAATTTTTAAAAATATATATATTTATACACTTATTAACCACATACTCGTCTTGTCTAGTTTCCCATTTCATTTTCTCCTCCAACTTCAAAATTGTGTGCTTGACCCTCCCTCACTTTGTAAACACTGGGTCGGTACATCTGCAGCGATGTAGGGCAATTCTGAGAAAAATGAGATGAACGTTTTTCAACATACCCTAACTGTATTGAGTGCGCAGAGCTAGACAAGACAAGCATTTGAGGTTAAAAAGTATATAAATTGTAATCCTTTTTTTAAAAAAATAACAGAACGTTTCATTAGATAAGACCATTCTTCCTCTGTTGGGATCATGTAGAGCCCTTTGAAGCTGCATTTAAACTGCATTTTTAACCTTCAATCCGTTGAGCACCATTGAAGTCCACTATATGGAGAAAATCCTGTAATTTCTCTGCAGCTGAAGAAAGAAAGACATGAACATCTTGGATGACAAGGGGGTGAGTAAATTATCAGAAGTTTCTTAAGTAGTCTCAGCCTCAGATGTCACACCCACAGAACATGGTTAAATGTCCGATGCCTAAAGCCTTGTTCGGACTGTCAGCCCAAATCCGATTTGTATGCAAATCGGATTGAAATCCGATCAATTTAAGTAGTCTCAACAGCAAGGAACTACATGAAATCCGATTTGGTCAAATCCGTTTCGAGCTACATTCGTATGTGGTTTGGAATCCTATTCAAATCGTATTTCAGCTTTTTCACGTTTTAATGCCACGTAAAACGTAAACACGTCAGACGTTTTTGTGGAAAACATAACAAACGTCTTTGCAGAAACAAGCTTGTGTTGTTGCGAACTGCAAATCAAGCGGGAAAAAACAATATACAGTTAGTATACGCATCTCTTTGAGTTTTGAAACCAGCAGAGACGGCAGCACAGAATTAAGTCGCACATTCCAGCTTCCTGTGTTTCAGCCGCTGCTTTAGAAGACGAAATATAATCCAGCGCGACGGCAACGTTGTCATATTGCAAGACAGCATCTATATTGCAAACTGTATTTCTGTTATTGTTGTTTTTAGCGTTGGCATAACAACGCAACGGCATTGCCATAGAAACCAACGCACATTCAGTGCTTATGGACACACAAATCGGATTTGAACAGTTGCGATAGGACTGTGTGGACAGTCAGTTATTTGAATCCGATTCCATCCAGATATGGACAAAATCGGATTTGGGCTGACAGTCTGAACGAGGCTTAAGGCACACTTAGCTGGAAACACTTCAGGAGTTTCGAAGTCATCATCGGATTGGTTAGATCATACAGGATTTTCGGAAGACGTGTATGTTGCATTGTTTGACCCTCCGCCTGTGAACAAAAATACCGTGGCACTAAACACCCTCACGAAAGAAGAAAGCCATCGTGTTTACAACTGTGACGACAAGCGCTTATCCGTATCAACTAAATGCTGGATTTTCAAAAGTATGTGAAAAATTTTAAGTTTGCAGAATAGAATCTTTAAAATATGTCCGAGAGTTTTACACATTTTGCATTATCTGTCAGTCATATGGCCTCTTGGGCAGACCTTGGCTATTCAAAGCAGCCAAGGTTCCCAGACCTTCTGCATTGCTAAGAACTTCATTTGGACAAATTAAAGGCGATTTTTTTGCACCCCCAGATTCCAGATATTTATTTTGTATCTCTGCCAAATATTGTCCTGTCCTAACAAACCTTACATCAATGGAAAGCTCAAACCCTTTCATTGACCCTTTTTACTGGTTTTGTGGTCCAGGGTCACAATTGGGTTTGTTATTGGGGGTAGTATAGATTGTGCTGTTCTGGGGGATGCACAACACAAAGCAGAAACTAAAACAGAAATTACTGTGACGCACAACTTCAAGTGACTTATTGCTGTTATCATACAGCAACAAAAGAATATTCAGTAAAGCAGCATTCAATAAAAAGTGAAATGTATAATAATAATAATAATAATAATAGTAATAATAGTAAACTAATATTGAGAATAAGCAGTTCTTCAGCTAGGTAATATGTAGTTCATTATCCTAACTATAGGCCATTTATGGTTGCCGAGCAACATAGAGATATGGCGCACGGATGTATAATGTGCGGTCCCAGGTGTGCTGCTCCTCGAAAAAATGGCCAGATATCTGCAGAAAAGAGGCATCATTTGCCCAGGCTATTTGCCTCAGAATAGTGTGAGCTGAGAATCAGGCCTCTTTTCGTGCAAGCACAAATGGAATAATGTGAAAAAGTGTTTTAAATTTCTGTTTTTCTCTCATTTTTTTCGACATTCCCCAGCCCCCTGGAGTACAAACATAATAAATGATCCTGCAGTTTTAGTTGTAAGTGATGACTGCAGTGAAAGCAGCACTTTGGGCTCTTTAACTGCAAATCTCGTCATGAATTTTCACTAGTTGAATGAGGTTTGAGTTGAGCTCCATTACCTCAGCTCATTGAGAGATTGAGGCTAAGTAGAGCCATTACTGGAGCTCATAGCGTTTGCCTGCACTCGCTTCTTTGCTCTCTCAATTTACTCAGGGCCCGCTGAACTCCTCCCCCATACAGCTGCTGCATCATTATGATTAGTCCCGTAAATGATAGACAGTGATATCGAAACAGCATTTCCCTTCCCTGCACTGAATTCCCAAATAACGATTTGATAGATATCTTCCCCAGCTCATTAATTTACAGACTTTGTCTAGCAATTACTGCGTGACCTTCATGTAAATGGGCAATTTGGCAATTTAAGATGCACCAGCGGTCTTTTTTGCCATTGAACTGCTTTGGGGGACAAATAAATAAGATAATCGATTTATACAAAATGCTTTTGATTTAATCTACTTACTGTTAACAGCATAGTTGATAACACAGTTGTTTCTGAACCATGCAGAATGGGACATGAAAGATACTATCAAACCAAAAGGAATATTTCCTCAGTTCAAATCAGTTAACAATATTTTTGGCATATTGCTGATTACCAAAAACTGAATTTTGAAACTGTTATTTTCTAAAAAAGGAATATAAGCAAATCCATAAAACTGCAATTTTTTTCAATAATATATCCTCAATACCATAAGTTTAATATTAATACCCGTCAACCTGCCAAATGTGGGTAGTGACTGTTTACATCTAGATTACGTAATAAAAACAAAAAATTAAGTACTTGTAAATTAGAGTAGTTTACATGCTCATAATACTATTACAGTTACTTTTTATGGATTACATGATTACATACATGTTCAAGAGTTTAAAATATTTTTATTTTACATTTTTTATGAGTTAATTAATTATTAGTTTTTTTTAATCAACTCACAAACCCCCCTATATCAAAAAAATGTAATACATTTCTCTCTCTCTCTCTTTTTTTTTTTTTTTTTTAACTTTTTTATATCAGTATGGTACATTTGATAAGTTTAAAACAAGTTTGATAAAAAAAATAATCTAAAAAGAAGGGCTGTCAGTTTATCATGTTAACTTAATTAGTTATAAAGAAATAATGCAAATAAAAATATTTTAACACGGTTAACCTCTACATCATCTTATATTTCATACCATTGACAGTTGACAAATATTATGCAGGATGTGACCTAAATGCAGTTATGACCTAAAATTCAAGACATTCTTGCACAAAATGCGCCTGTTGTCACGGATTAGCCAGGTTCTTCGGCCACTCGGATGGTGGCATCTCGGCCAGCGAGCAGCTCTACCATCTCTCGCAAGGAACGATGTCAACGCAGGAATATGCACTTCGTTTCCGCACCCTAGCGGCCGCGAGTGGATGGAACGAGCGGTCATTATTGACCACCTACCGGCTCGGTCTAGAACCTTCTCTGCGCCTCCAACTAGCTGCGTTAGACGACACTATGGGGCTTGAAAGGTTTATTCAACAATCACTCGGATGTTCTGACCGGATGAAATCCTACCAATCCCATTCTGATGCTAAGAATACTGCACTCCTCCCTCCATCTGCACCCGCCAACCCTCCAGAACCAGAGCCCATGATTCTAGAATCTGGTAGACTGTCCGCCGCTGAACGACAGAGGAGGCTGGCCCGGGGTCTCTGTTTGTATTGTGGAGCCGGTGGACATACTCGTCTAAGCTGTCCACTTCGTCCCATCAGAGCTGCGATGAGTGTCATCCGGTTGGATGAAGAAAGTATGAGCCCCCTCACGATCTATGTGCAGTTAACCACATCTCATTCTTCTGTTTCAGTCCCCGCGCTTATCGACTCCGGGTCAGCAGGAAATTTCATCTCGGGGGCCCTCTGTCGTCAGCTCCAGCTCAACACCAAGGCTTCGGCCAACGTCTACCAGATTCAACCCATAACCAACGCCTTCTCAGTACGACCACGTATCCAACGCAAATGCGAACCCATCCAACTTCAAGTCGGTGTGCTTCACAAGGAGAACATTCAGCTGCTGGTTCTGGAGGGTGCTCATATGACATCATACTAGGGCGCCCGTGGCTGGTGAAGCATGATCCCATCATCTCTTGGGGCTCCGGAGAAGTGATGCGATGGGGAAGCAAATGTTCCTCCGAGTGTTTCCCGGATCTTCCTCGTCCCATTCCACGTCCAGTACCTGTCTATGTAACTTCCATTGAAAGTCCTATGGAGAAAAGATCAACTAGCATCCCTGAGATCTACTCCGAGTTCCAGGATATCTTCTGCCCCAAGAGAGCTTCCCAGCTACCTCCACATCGGCCATGGGACTGTGCGATTGACCTGATTCCCAATGCTCCCTTGCCCAGAGGTAAGATCTACCCGTTGTCGCTTCCGGAGACTAAGGCTATGGAGGAGTATATCCATGAGGCTCTCAGTCTGGGCTACATCCGCCATTCCACATCTCCTGCCGCGTCTAGTTTCTTCTTTGTGGCCAAAAAGGATGGTGGGCTGCGGCCTTGTATTGACTATCGGACTCTCAACCAAAGCACCATCCCCTTCAAGTATCCTCTTCCTCTCGTCCCTGCGGCCCTGGAACAACTTAGGACCGCCACCATCTTTACCAAGCTGGACCTCCGCAGCGCTTACAATCTGGTGCGAATACGTGAGGGAGACGAATGGAAGACCGCTTTTGTGACTCCTCCTACGAGTACCTTGTGATGCCGTACGGATTGGTCAACGCCCCCTTCCGTATTCCAAAACTTCATCCATGAAGTCCTCCGAGAGTTTCTCCATCGCTTTGTGATCGTGTACATTGACGATATCCTGATCTACTCCCGGAGTGAGAATGAACATCGTCACCACGTTGCGGAGGTCCTCCACAAGCTCAGACAACATCAACTCTTCCTCAAAGCCGAAAAATGCTCCTTTCATCTCAAGTCAGTCCACTTCCTCGGGTACATCATTGATCAGCACGGGGTCCGCATGGACGAGGGGAAGATATCCGCAGTAACCACCTGGCCTACTCCAACTTCCATAAAAGAACTTCAGAGATTCCTCGGATTTGCTAACTTTTATTGTTGGTTCATTCACGGGTACAGCATCATCACCGCTCCACTCACCAACCTCCTTAAAGGGAAACCCAAAACTCTCCTCTGGTCCCCTGAAGCCGCCGCAGCCTTCCAATCCTTAAAGTCAGCCTTCACCCAAGCACCTCTACTTACCCATCCGGATCCTGATCGCCCATTCATAGTAGAGGTGGACGCCTCCACGTCTGGAGTTGGAGCAGTCCTCTCACAATACCACGGGACACCCAAAAAACTCCATCCATGCGCCTACTTCTCCCGGAAGCTTAGCCCAGCGGAGAGGAACTATGACATCGGGAACCGGGAACTCCTGGCCATTAAACTCGCCTTGGAGGAGTGGCGGCACTGGTTGGAGGGTGCCAACCACCCATTCCAGGTTCTAACAGATCACAAAAATCTCCAATATCTCCGAGCAGCAAAACGACTCTGTCCCTGTCAAGCAAGGTGGGCCTTGTTCTTTTCCAGATTCCGGTTTTCCATTTCCTATCGTCCTGGTTCGAAGAACGTCCGAGCTGATGCCTTGTCCCGGCTAAATGACTCCCAAGATACCCATGAAGTCACTTCCACTATACTCCCCGAAGACATAATCGTCAGTCCCATCGAATGGGGAGCTCCTCCAGCCGTCGCCACTCCTGAACCCCGACCTCCACCGGGCTGTCCTCCAGACTGCCAGTACATTCCCAGGATCCAACGAGTAGATCTCATCCATTCCACCCATACCTCTCCGGGCATTGGACATCCGGGGGCCAACGACACTCTCTCGTTGCTATCCGAACGCTTCTGGTGGCCGGACATGGCAAGGGATGTGAGGCGGTACGTCCAAGGCTGCAAGGAGTGTGCCACGTCAAAAAGTCCCAGACATCTACCCACCGGGAAGCTCCATCCCTTGCCTATTCCTAACCGCCCCTGGTCACACCTAGGAGTAGACTTCATGACGGACTTGCCACCATCGGATGGGAACACCTGTGTTTTCGTCATCATGGACCGCTTCTCCAAATTCTGCAGATTGCTGCCCTTGAAAGGTCTTCCTACCGCATTCGAAACTGCAGAGCTCCTATTCAATCATGTTACTTCGGCATCCCCGAAGACATAGTGTCCGACAGGGGACCCCAATTTGTCTCAAGGGTCTGGAAAGCGTTCTTCAAGCTCCTAGGTGTGGCCGTCAGCCTCTCCTCTGGCTACCACCCGCAGACCAACGGCCAGACGGAGAGGAAGATCCAGGAAGTGGGGCGGTTCCTCAGGACCTTCTGTCACACTCACCAGAACTCCTGGAACCAGTTTCTGGGCTGGGCGGAATACGCCCAAAATTCACTGCGGCAAGCGACCACCGGCCTCACACCATTCCAGTGCCTCCTAGGATTCCAACCCCCACTGTTTCCCTGGAATGGTGAACCATCTGAGGTGCCCGCAGTGGATTACTGGTTCCGGGAGAGCGAGAGAGTCTGGGACTATGCTCACCACCATCTTCAGAGGGCAGTCCGCAGACACAAGTCGATAGCCGATAGGAGAAGGATTCCGGCCCCGGTCTATGCTCCTGGAGACAAGGTTTGGCTCTCCACTCGAGACATCCGTCTGCGACTGCCCTCCATAAAACTTAGTCCCAGGTTTGTTGGTCCCTTCACAGTCCTGGAACAGGTCAATCCTGTCACGTACAGACTCCAGTTACCTCCACAGTACAGGATTCACCCCACATTCCATGTTTTGTTGTTAAAACCCTGGCACCCACCTCTTGTCTCTTCCACAGAACAGGGCCAAGAAGAGGAACCCCCTCCCCCGTTGCTTCTAGAGGAAGGATCCGTCTACGCTGTTCGAGAAATTCTGCAGTCCCGACGTCGTGGTGGTCATCTGGAGTATTTAGTGGACTGGAAAGGCTACGGTCCAGAGGAAAGATCATGGGTTCCTAGAGGCGACATCCTTGACCCAGCACTGTTGGAGGACTTCCATGCAAACCATCCCGAGCAACCGGCACCTTGGGGAAGAGGCAGACCACCATGGCGCCGGAGGTTTAGGCCCTCAGGAGCGGGCTCTGGGGAGGGGGGTAATGTCACGGATTGGCCAGGTTCTTGCACAACAATCACACAATGTTCACAATCCCCTGAGTTCTAACAAGCCGCACCTGCACCCAATCACCCACGCACTTCAAAAGCACTCCACACACTCCACTCATTGTCCGGGCTCGTTGCTACGAAGCGGACTCAGCGAAAGCTACCCTCAGCAAAAGCTACTCTCAGCGAAAGCTACTCTCAGCGAAATCTACTTACCTGTTGTTACTCACCTGTGTCTCGTCTTTTCCAGTCTCTGTCCAGATCCAGTCGTCAAGGGCGATCGAGCCGTAAGCCAGTCCAAAGTCTTCAAAGAGCGTGAGTGTGTGCCATAAGTCTTCTGGTCCGTCGCCACTTCAAGAGTGGCATTTGATGTCCGCCTCCCGTCGTTCCTGCAAAGGAAAAGATCCATTAGTTCTCCACAGTCAACATATCCGAACTATCCAGTCTGTGAACTCCATTACTCACCTGATCCATCAACCAGCTCCACGTAACTTGCACTGCTTTCTGAAATAAACTCACTTACCTTTACTTACCTTGTTGTCTGTCTGCTTCCCTGACACCTGTATGTGTTTTGTCTCATATTTATATATATGTGACCCTGGACCACAAAACCAGTCTTAAGTCGCCGGGGTATATTTGTAGCAATAGCCAAAAATACATTGTATGGGTCAAAATTATTGATTTTTCTTTTATGCCAAAAATCATTAGGAAATTAAGTAAAGATCATGTTCCATGAAGATTTTTTGTAAAATTCATACTATAAATATATCAAAATGTAATTTTTGATTAGTAATATGCATTGTTAAGAACTTAATTTGGAGAACTTTAAAGGTGATTTTCTCAGTATTTTGATTTTTTTGCACCCTTAGATTCCAAATTTTCAAATAGATGTATCTCGGCCAAATATTGTCCTATCCTAACAAACCATACATCAATAGAAAGCTTATTTATTGGGCTTTCATGTGATGTATACATCTCAGTTTTGTAAAATTTAACCTTATGACTGGTTTTGTGGTCCAGGGTCACATATATCACACAATATCACATGGCCAGCAAGAGCAATATTACACAAGTGCTGATTTTGTCCTGATCTATCACAAGCTTAAATGTGTAATTAATTAGATTAAAAAAAAAATATCGACTGACGGCCCTTTTAAAAAAGTTATAAGAATACATTACCTAAAATGAGTAATCTAGATTGTTACTAACTGCAATTTTCATTGTGTAATCTGTAATCGGTAACAGACTACAATTTATAAGTAAGCTATCCAGCTCTGTGGATAACACGTATCAACTCAATAGCCAGTTTGGCAGGTTATGATCTCAAATCAGTAGCCTCTAACATAAAAAAAAACAAAGCATAAATGACACTGTAAGCACTGTGCCTTTAAAATTCAAGTACATTTTTTGTCAAATTTGTAAAATGTTATTGGAAAAAAAAATGCTAATGCTATTTTTATGGTATATGTAAACAATGATTGACTTGTAAACCTGAAAGTTTTCATTTTCAATTGTAATTCTCAATCAGATTAATCATAAATATATTTAAATATAAGCAGTTATTTTCTAATATATTTTTGCCAGTAGAAGTTCAGAATTGCTGGTTTTGTAGACAAAAAATAATTTCAAACCCTAAGACATAATTATTGAGTGTTAACATGATATTAGTGAGAAAAAAATATTAACCTTTTCTGTTTAAAGTTATATCCAGTGTTGGGAAGGTTACTTTGTAAGTGTAATAAGTAGTGTAATTTCAATTACTTTATTAATGTAACTGATTACATTTGATTACTTTTTGATTACTTTTCTAAATTTCTAATGAATGTTTTCAACCGTTAATCATTTGCAAACATTTAAAGCAGTCAGGGTTAACCTTACAGTAGTACTCAACACTAATTACTGTCAGACTTTCAAAATCCTTCATCACTTGAATTAAAAAAATAATAATTTAATTTTAAAGCACAGCCACCACAACATCAGACTTTAGCACTTTTTTAAACTTTGGGAAATTTTTAATTGTGATGATTTGGCTCACATTTAACAAAAGCCCACCAATGCACTCAACAAATTAGAATATGGTGGCATGCCAATCAACTAATCTACTCAAAACAACTGCAAAGGTTTCCTGAGCCTTCAAAATGGTCTCTCAGTTTGGTTCACTAGGCTACACAATCATGTGGAAGAATGCTGATCTGAGAGTTGTCCAGAAGACAGTCATTGACACCCTTCACAAGAAGGGTAAGCCACAAACATTCATTGCCAAAGAAGCTTGCTGTTCACAGAGTGCTGTTTCCAAGCATGTTAACAGAAAGTTGAGTGGAAGGAAAAAGTGTGGAAAAAAAAGATGCACAACCAACCGAGAGAACCGTAGCCTTGAGAGGCTTGTC
Organism: Garra rufa; assembly: GCF_049309525.1. NCBI lineage: Eukaryota > Metazoa > Chordata > Actinopteri > Cypriniformes > Cyprinidae > Garra > Garra rufa. Next base: position 25,463,210 of record NC_133369.1, read on the forward strand.
AAGCAAAATCGATTCAAGAATTTGGGTGAACTTCACAAGGAATGGACTGAGGCTGGGGTCAAGGCATCAAGTGCCACCACACATATTCCTCATGTTAAGCCACTCCTGAACCACAGACGTCAGAGGTGTCTTACCTGGGCTAAGGAGAAGAAATGGACTGTTGCCCAGTGGTCCAAAGTCCTCTTTTCAGATGAGAGCAAGTTTTGTATTTCATTTGGAAACCAAGGTCCTAGAGTCTGGAGGAAGGGTGGAGAAGCTCATAGCCCAAGTTGCTTGAAGTCCAGTGTTAAGTTTCCACAGTTTGTGATGATTTGGGGTGCAATGTCATCTGCTGGTGTTGGCCCACAGTGTTTTTGAAAACCAAAGTCACTGCACCTGTTTGCCAAGAAATTTTAGAGCACTTTTAAAGATGCTGATTTCATTTTCCAGCAGGATTTGGCACCTGCCCACACTGCCTAAAGCACCAAAAGTTGGTTAAATGACCATGGTGTTGGTGTGCTTGACTGGCCAGCAATTTCACCAGACCTGAACCCCATAGAGAATCTATGGGGTGTTGTCAAGAGGAAAATGAGAAACAAGAGACTAAAAATGCAGATGAGCTGAAGGCCATTGTCAAAGAAACCTGGGCTTCCACTCCACCTCAGCAGTGCCACAGACTGATCACCTCCATACCACGACGAATTGAGTTAGTAATTAAAGCAAAAGGAGCCCCGACCATGTATTGAGTACATATACAGTAAATGAACATACTTTCCAGAAGGCTAAGAATTCACTACAATTCACTTTTTTTTTTTAATTGGTCTTATAAAGTATTTGTTGAGACAGTGCATTGGTGGGGTTTTATTAAATGAAAATCAAAGACTTAAACTACTTCAGTCTGTGTGCATTGAATTTATTTAATACACGAGTTTCACAATTTGAGCTGAATAACTGAAATAAATGAACTTTTCCTTTTATTGAGATGCACCTGTAGTTTAGCTATGATACTGTTTTTGAAATCTATTTTTTGCATAACTGTGACAGGAAACACTGGCATCTAACAATGCCTTGGAAAAACAGTTAATAATTAAAAAGCATATACATAACCAAATAGAAAACAAAATGGTTATCAAATAAGCATGTGTCCTATTCTGTGTTCTGAAACATTAGTGTCTTATATTTTAGAGCAGTTAATGCAATTTGTGGAAGAAATCAACTAATTCTGTATGTGTGTGAAAATCGTTAACATTTTCTTAAGTAACTGTAATTTAATTACACATTTTTTTTCTCAGTAACTTAAACAGACTACAGTTACATTTATTTTGTAATTAAATTACGTAACTTTGTTATCATTTAATCACCCTCATGTCGTTTCAGACCTTTCTCTTGTGGAACATAGAAGAAAGTATTTTGAGGACTGTTGGTAACAAAGCTGTTTTGGTTACCAATGACTTTCAAAGTGTGAACAATAAAATGCTGAGATGTTTCTCAAATAATTTTTTTTATGCTCCATAGTTTACGATATAGGCTAAATGTTTGTGTAATAAATTTTATATTGAATTTGTAATATCTACTTGATACACAAAAATAGTTTTAAATAATCTTTTGTGGATATTTTCACAGTCAAATTTATTTTGTGAATAAGCATGTGTCCTATTCTGTGTCCTGACACAATAGTGTCTCATATTTTTGAGCAGTCAATGCAATTTGTGAAAGAAATCAACTAAATCTATATATATATGTGTGTGTGTGTGTGTGTGTGTGTGTGTGTGAAGACGTTAACATTTTCTTAAGTAACTCTAATTTAATTACACATTTTTTGCTCAGTAACTGAAACAGACTGCAGTTACATTTATTTTGTAATTAAATTACATAACTCTGTTACATAACTAGTTACACTCCAACATTGGTTATATCCAGTTTTACAACTTTGTTGTAGCAATAACACCCTAAACATAAAAAAAATAAAATAAAATGACCATAAAAATTCATGTAAGTGGTTCAATAAAAATAATTAGCTCTATATTTCTGCTTTTACATCCTTTAAAAAAAAAAACAAAAAAAAAACAAAAAAACATTTAGCTTACATTTGTCTCAACGTAACCTTGAGTTTTGTTTTTTCTTTTAAAGAAAATGAACGTCCAGTCATATTTATTTTATATGATTTAACATTATGCCACAAATTCTGTTCATTGAGCTAACCCAGCATTAAACCTGGATCGTTCTTTTAATGTCTGCTAGCCAAATCAGATTTCTAAGAAAATCTAAGAGGTTTTATCCAAGAAAATGACATGAGTCATGCAGTGAAGATGAGCTAATAAAGTATTATCAACAACAAACAAAAAACCTGGAGAACAACAAGCTGTGTAAATTTTCTCGGTCAATAAGCCTTGAAGAATAAAACCACTTTGTTCACCTTTATCCTTTGTTTTTTTTATCTTGCAAATCCTATAAATATCTACCCATGAGTACAAGCCGTGAGGCTGCATATTCAGTGCTGCGCTGAAACCTGCTGACCTTACAATACACCAGTGAGTAAAGACTACGAGTGTCTGCTATAGACAGACCGCAAATGTCTGACCCTGATTCTGCTACAGCTGTTTTACATGTTCACTGAGCGACTTTAGAGATGAGACCGTGCTTAAATAATGAAGATATTCGGAAGGTGATGCATGTTTTTGCGGCGTGTGTGCATATAAGTCCCCTCTTTCTCTGCGTCTGTCTCTTTGCTGAGGTAGCTGTACCTACTGTGACTTTGACAGAGTGTTCCCTCTTGTGTGTTGCCCCTCTGTGTATGTGTGTGTGCTATATCCGTACTGCAGCGTGTGGATGTGCGATGCTGCGGTATATATATTCATTAACAAAAGAGACCCATAAGCTTGTTTGTATATGGAAAAGAAGCTCTGGCCCTCATGGACAGCTCTGACCCTTCGTCTTTGTGCATTTGAGAGCGAGAGAGAGGGGAAACATGATGAATGAGGTGCGGATATGCTGATAGAGCTCTTATGAACCGGCTGGGAAATGCCATATTGTGCTCATGTGTGTTTTTGAAATGGCTACATGTGTGCGCTGCCTCCTGTTGAAAGGTTTGTCATGCTTATCTGGTCTAGTCGGGTCTATTTCTCCCCCGTTCTCTTCCACACGCGCTTTCCGTCAGCCGGTCCTTCTCGTTATACTGCTATACCATCTCTCCCTCTCTCTCTCTCTCTTGCTCCCCCTCTTTCCCCCATTTATTGTAGAGGCTGTGTGACTGGAATACTGAGTAGCTAATCATTATTCCACCAGTGAGGCACAGTGCACTGGCTGAATGTCAATTCTCTCTCTCTCTTTCCTTTTCCCATTCCCTCCTTCTCCCTATCCCACCTCCATTCCCTCATCCCTCTTCCCATTCACTCTATCATTCCTCTTCCTTTTCCTTTTCCGTCTCTGTCACTCCTTCCCCTCCCATTCAGTACCTCCTCTCTCTCTGTCTCTCTCTCTCTCTCTCTCTCTCTCTCCCTCAGCCGAGTACCCTTGGGTTTGTGCTTGTCTCTGTAAGAATAACAAGGGAATTTTATGGAAATGAGGGTTGTGTTCAAGGATTTACCACCGGTTACAGGTATAGAACACGAGGCTTTGAAACGCCGTCATCCCGGCGCAAGATTTGTGTCTCGTGGTTATTGGAGAGCCTGTGTTCGGTTGCATCAAAAGGGGATTCTGTGCTGATGAGGCTGCGGAGCAGAGCAGAGGTGGAGAGACAGCTGTTGAATGCATATTTAGCCGTTTCAGGGAAAGAGAGAGAGAGAGAGGGAAAGGGCGGGATGATTCTCCAGTGTGTAGACAAACAGGGCTGCAGTAACGGGGACTCCTGCTTAACAACAGGTGCACATGACAACCCTTAAAGAGACACAGCGCGCACGTTTAGCAAATAATTAGAAGTTCATTATTAGGATTAGTATTGTCAGTGTGCTTGTGGAATTTGGTTGTCAGTGAATTAGCTTGTGTTTTGTTTTTCTATTTGTGTCAAATGAAAGTAATATAATACATTATGAAAATATAGAAAAAAAATAAATATAAAATTAATACAATTTTTCCCCTTAATGTAATTAATGGAAATTGTATATAATATATTATATTATATTATGTAATTGTATTTAATTATATAAAAATATATAATAAATAAATATAATTAATAAAGATTATGAATATAAAATAAATGCGTTTAAAATTAAAGTTAAAATCAAAAGTTGTATCTTATTTAGAAATGAGAAATCAATAAAATTAACACATTTTATATATATACATATAGATAAATTCAATTTATATATATATATATATATATATATATATATATATATATATATATATATATATAATACTTCTAACTAAGGCATTTATTATTGATCTTAGTTAATGTAAATGTTTATATTTACTAATGAATGATTGAAATCAAAAGATGTATCCCCGCTTGTGTCAAGTAAAGGTAAAATCAAATAATACATTATAAAAGTATAATAAATATAAATAAAATTAAGACATACTTGCCATTATATATATAAAACTATATATTTTGAATAAACAATTTTGTTTTTATAAAATACTTCTAAGGTGTTTATTATTGATTGTGTATTTCTTCTAAAGCATCTATTATTCATATTCATCTTATTTAATGTTAATTTCTGTATGTACTAATGCTTTAATAAAATCACAAGTTGAATCGGTTAAAGGGGTCCTATTATGCTTTTTCACTTTTTGCACTTTAGCCAGTGTGTGGTGTGTATGTTTAAAATGCATAAAAAAGCATCTACAAAGTTACAAATCTCAAAGTCCGCTCCAACGGTAGATATTTAGTTTTTATAAAATCTCTTTTCAAGAACTACAACGAACGGCTCCTTTGGACTACAGCGTTTGTTTTCCTGATGATGTCACAGCATAAATCCCGCCAACGATTTAAAATTCCGTGGGGGATTCGCCTAACTTTAGCGATGTATTTTGGACAGCCACTTCTGGGATGCTTTAGCAAGCCGCAGGTCGTCTTGTATAAACGCAAACTTTGACTAAAGTGTCCGCGAACTGTTCCGGTAGCTGTGCTATAGCCACGCTGTTGAAGTGTGTGGTATAGAGGGTCAAAACACACGCAGAGTCGCGGCTGATGTAAACACGAACATTCACTAGAGTGCCGATCATCTGTTGCCGCGCCGTATGCAATGTGTTTTAATAGATTTATTCATCATACAGTGTAGATAGCTTCACTAGCCTTATGTTGAAGCTGGGGGTCAGTAAAAGCCTCCTTTAGTGATCCGATTTTAATTTTGTAAGAATATTATCCATATTTAAAACGTAAGGATCACTTTGATCTAGTTTGCTGCTTTGGGAAGGGGCGTGGCAGGACTAAAACACATCTAAGCTGTTCACAAATTGCAACGCAGTGGGACTGCTAACCAATCACAACACATTCGGTTTTTCGGAAGGTGGAACCCGGAACTAATCAAGCCATTTGTGCCAGCCTGGGGAAAAAGCCATTTCAATAATGGAAAATATGCGTTTTTCGAACCACCAAGCATGAGAGCATGTTCTAGTGCACCCCCAAAAACAAAATAAAGACTTTGTAAAAGAGCATAATAGGACCCCTTTATAATTATTTATTGGACCTGAACTAACAATGAACAGTTTTATGAACTAATGTTAACAAAAATGAATACTATAGCAAATGTATTGCTCATACATACATTCTCTTAAGTCCTGTGAGAGAAATAGCTTGTTTTCAATGAATTTTAGGACACGTGTAACCTGTTGGGTTTCCATCACTCTGTTAGTTTGTCAGCTTGTTCTGTATATTCAAATACTATCAGTGCATGTGTAATTAATTTAAGTTGGCATTGTGACGTCTGCTACCTGGCGTGTGCTGCTGCGTCAACACACGTCAAGTGTTTTACGTTTGTGATGGTTTTCTTCACTTATTTGAATACTTGTTGGAGAAGCTTGTGATCTCATTGATGCTGACTGATATTTCCCTTTGAAAAAGGAGGAGGAGGAGGAGGAGAGAGAGAGAGAGAGAAGGAGAAAAGGGGTGTAGGAAGGAGCAGCGAGAGAAGGAGTGAGAGCTGATTGGATTGGAGGGAGAGCAGAGGAGGTATGGGGATACAATGAGCTGAGAGAGAGAGAGAGGGAGCGCATATGAGGAAGGGAGGGGGTTTGGAGTCAGAGTGAATGCAGCTTGCACTGCTGTGCTTTGGAATTACAGCTATGAACATTGTCAGGGACTTGAAAAAGAAAGGAAAGCAAAGGAGAAAAGGACAGAGGGTGGAGGAGAAACACTACAGAGCCTCTTGATGCTCGACGCTGAAGAGAGCGTGTGAGAAGACAGAAGGAAAAGAGGAGGCGCACCGGAGGAGCTTCACACACGATCCTCTCATCTCTTCAGTTCCTGAGCAGATCGGCCTGTTGTCCCCCATCGCTGGGGTCGTCATTGGAACTGCGTCTCACCGTGTGTATCTGTGTGTACGTTTGTGTCACAGCTTATTCCATTATGACCGTTTTATTCACAGCTCATAAAGCACAACTATTCGGCGTTGTGGCTTGCTTTTCAAACACTGAATGAAAGAGTATGTCATGCCGCCGCTTTCTGACTGACTGTGTGTGTGTGTGTGTGTGTGTGTGTGTGTGTGTGTTGCCGGCGTGTGATTGGTATTCTGTAGACAGTGTGCAGTGCTCCAAACAGGCTCTGCTCAGAATGGCTCCACAGAGCAGGGATTGTGTTAACCTGAGGAGGACCACTCTCACACAGGGGTGAGTTTTCAACAGCCTCTCACGCTCTCTCCAGCCCTCTGCTTTTTCTCTAGATCTCTCTGAAGTCCTCTCTTTTTGCTTCATCTCCCCGTCATAGATGTCCTCTGGCATCACTCTTGATGAATTTCTCATTTGCTGTTTCGTTAAATCTCAGTGCACCCTTCAGATTTTTCTCCCCTCTTCCCCTGTTTCCTGATCTCCCTATTTTTTATTCTTCTTCCATCCTAGTCTGAGTCAGAGAGAGCTGGCTGTCTTCTTCTACTGGCATATTTTTAAAGAAATTCGAATTGGCTTCCCCTCTACTATCCTGATTCTTTCCTCATTCGTACTCTGGAAATAATCATTTTGCTAATCAGTATTTTGCTTGGGTTTCTAGGAAAAAGATCCAAGAACCTTAAACCAAGATGTGTTTAAATATTTTAGTCGTTTCGATAAATAATACAAAATCTGTTTTCAGAGAAGTAGGTTTCTTTACCCCACTGACATTTGGTTTTCTGGTATTAAACACAAATTTTAGTAGACGTTCAATAGATTTATACTAGAAAATAACAACAAATAAATTCCCAAAATAAAAATATTTAAAACAAAAATCATGTTCTTAATTTGTATTCTTGTTTTCAATTTCAGCAAAATATCTAAACATTCTTTAAATCTTTTTTATTTTATTTTATAAAAAAAAAAAAATTAAAGTATTTTTCAAGGTTATAGTGACTTTTTGATTTATGCTTAAAACAACATAAAATAAATAACCAAAAGAAAAATATTTAAAACAAAAATCATGTTCTTAACTTGTGTTCTTGTTTTGTATTTCAGTAAATATCTAAACATTCTTAAAATCATTCTTTTTCATTTTAATAAAAAAAAGTAATTTTTGTAAGTTAATAGTGACTTAGTGATTTTTCGATTTATACTTAAAACATCAAATAAATGGCCAAAAGCAAAATATTTTAAACAAAAATCATGTTTTTAATTTTTATTCTTGTTTCCTACTTCAATAAATATCGAAACGTTCTTAAAATCATTCTTTTTCATTTTAATAAAGAAAAAGTAATTTTTGTAAGGTAATAGTGACTTAGTGATTTTTCGATTTATACTTAAAACAACATCAAATAAATGCCCAAAAGAAAAATATTTTAAACAAAAATCATGTTCTTACTTTGTATTCTTGTTTTGTATTTCAAATAAATATATAAAAGTTCTTAAAAAAAGAAGTAATTTTTGTAAGAGAATAGTAACTTACTGACTTTTCAGAGGATGTATCTTTAATTGTTAGGTACACATTTTCAGCATATTTTTTCTTGTTTTAAGCATAAAAAAGATTTATTTTTTAACCTGTGACTCTTTTTTTCAGGATTCTTTGATGAATAACAGGTTAAACAACACACACATCCTTGTTGAATAAAAGTATTAATTTCTTTCAAAAAATTTACCGAACCCAAACTTTTGAACAGTAGTGTACATTGTTAGAAAACCTTTAATTTGAAATAAATGCTGTTCTTTTTAACCTTATCAGTAGTATCAGTTTCCAAAAAAAACTATATTAAGCAAATATAAAAAAGTTTTCAACATTAATAATAAATCAATATATTAGAATGATTTCTGAGGATCATGTGACACTGAAGACTGGAGTATTGATGCTGAAAATGTACCTTTCTATCACAGGAATAAAATACATTCTAAAATATATTCATCTAGAAAACAGTTATTTTAACTTTAAAATATTTTTTCACAATATTGCAGTTTTTTCTGTATTTTTGATCAAATAAATTGAGCCTTCATGAGCATAAGTAACGTCTTTAAAAACCATTAAACATTTTACTGATCCCAAACTTTTGAGCGGCAGTGTAAAAGAAGATATTTTGAAGAATGCTTGTAATCAAGTCCTCATTGACTTCCACACTCTTAAAAATAAAGGTGTTTCACGATGCCATAGAAGAACATTGTTTTGTCTAAATGGTTCCATAAAGAACCTTTAACATCTGAGGAACCTTTCTGTTTTACAAAAGGTTTTTTGTAGCAAAAGAAGGTTCTTCATATAATGAAAAGGAAAGAAAGAGATGGTTCTTTAAAGAACCTTTGACTGAATGGTTCTTTGTGGAACCAAAAAAGGTTATTTTATGGCATCGCTGTGAAGACCTTTTTAAGCACCTTTATTTTTAAGAGTGCATAGTATTTCTTTCCCTGCTATGGAAGTCAATAGGGACCAACGACTGTTTGGTTCTTCAAAATATCTTCTTTCGTGTTCAACGTAAGAAAGAACGACATGAGGGTGAGTAAACGATGACAGCATTTTCATTTTTGGATGAACTATTCCTTTAAGTAAATGTATCTTTTTTGAAGTGCAGTGATTTTCCATAGTTTATATTCAGGGTGAAGGCAGAAATCTTTTCCTGTTGCACACATTGGCACTGCTGCTGTTTGCGTGTGTGTGTGTGTGTGTGTGTGTGTGTGTGTGTGTGTGTGTTTGTGTCTCTCTGTTATATCTGTGTGGTGGACACTGTTGCTCACTGTTAACAGCCAGATCCAGCTCACTCACTCACACGTAGCTTCAGTCTTTTTCACATTTTCTGCACTTGTGGGTATGTGTGTGTGTGTGTGTGTGTGTGTGTGTGTGTGTGTGTGTAAAGAGAACATGGCAGCTCTTGTCTGGTGCCTCAGATGTGGATTTCTCACATTTCATCAATCCAGATATCTGCCCTTTTGTCTCCGTGTCTTACCACCTGATGCACACACACACACACACACACACACACACACACACACACACACACACACACACACACCACCAGATCTCACCTCACTCTCACACCAGTGACAGTGTGCTAACATGCTAAATGCTCCCATGAGATTATTTATGTGTAGATGGCAGTGTATTGATCAGTAGTGCTTTAGAGAGCTTTAAAAGGTCACAGTTCAGGCCTGGTCATATTTTAGTGTCCATCTTCCCCTGCGTCTCACCCCCTTCTAGCCTTATTAACCATTTTAAAGGGTTTGTGAGTCAGCAGGCCTTCAGCCCTTGTGCGAGCATGAAGAATGACTTGTCTGTGTTGGTAGAAGCAGCGAGAGAGCAAGAGGGCTGAAGGGATGGCTGGTCCGAAGAATGGGAGGAAGGGTTGGAAATAGAGAAGAAAATAGGCAGAACTGAGTAAGTCGCTCCTGAGAGCGACATGTGTGATAAGCAAGAGTGACACCAATGTCAGGACTGTAACCCCTTAGAGTGATCCCTTCACTCTTTCTGTCTCTTCACTACTTCTATCATTCTTTTGTGATTTTTTCAGTTTCAATTTAAAAAGACTTTATTTGTAGGATTGTTTTGCTTAAACATCAATTAACAATTAATTTTCTTATGCCAAACTCACCCCCACAACACTTTTAAAAATAAAAGTGCTTTAAAAAGGTTCTTCACAGCGATGCCATAGAAGAACCGTTTTTTGGTTCCACAAAGAACCATTCAGTCAAAGGTTCTTTAAAGAACTATCCCTTTCTTACCTTTTTATAATCTGAAGAACCTTCTTTTGCCACAAAGAACCTTTATATGGAACCATTTAGACAAAAAAGGTTCTTCAATGGCAATTGTGAAGCACCTTTACTTTTAAGAGTGAACCTAGGTGGTTCCCAGATTGTTGCTTTTTGGTTTCTGAGATCTTCATACTAGGTGCATATTGCTGTGTGGTCAAAACAACATATCCATAAAGGTTTGGTCACATTTACAGTTGTTCAGTGAATGTCCATGGGCAAAATCCGGTCTTATCAGTAGGAATCCACATGAAATTCATGGATTCGCCACACTGACTAACAGAAAGCTTGTTGGTTTGAAAGTGACTTTTGTGTGAGCTGTGCTCTATACATCAATACACTATTGGCACTAGACAAAGGGGCCATTTACCCTTGAAATTTTACTAATAGGTATCTTTCAATTATGTGGAATGAGGAGTGGGTTTATGTTTGTTTTTGTTTTTTTGTTTTTTTATTCCCATTGAAAATTAGTTACTTGGTGTAACATCTCATCATCTTTATCTAAAAGTAACATGCTTTGAAAAGACAGCTGACTTTGAGGTAAATGTTAATATGTTGTAAGTTATTTTTATTGGAGATTTAAGGTGTTTTTACAATTGTAGTTCAGTTCGTTTGGTTCAGTTGGTCTGGACTAAAAAAAGAAAAAGATATATTTAGTCCTGGTCCACTTAGTGTTCACACTGGCAATTTTGACAGCGAGTCTAAAGATACCGAACCTAAAGGTGACACATTCACAACCTGATTGGTTGGGTTGAATGATGTATATTTTGTGACGGAACTCCCTGAATACTCCATACAAAAGGAAGAGTAATGCTTTGTTTAGAAGTATTTGGTCCTTGTTGCATTCACATTTCATTCAAACCACAACAGAGTTTGTTTGGAAGCTGACCAAGAACCATCTTTTTAGCGGCCTCGGTCCACTTGTTTTGTGCGTGCCAAGGTTCGGATGGCAGGATTCACACTTACTCAAATGAACTACACTAACAGAGAAATCGCAGTTGGTTTTAATCAAACCAAACATGACAAGTGTGAACACTTAAAGGAGTTAGTTCATTCCAGAATGAAAATTTTCTGATCATTTTCTCATCTACCATGTCATTCAAGATGTTCATGTCTTTCTTTCTTCATTTGAAAAGAAATTAAGGTTTTTGAGGAAAACATTCCAAGATATTTCTCCATATTGTGGACTTCAATGGTGGCCAATGGGTTGAAGGTCCAAATTGCAGTTTCAGTGAAGCTTCAAAGGGCTCTACATGATCCCAGCCAAGGAATAAAGGTCTTACCTAGGTCTACCCTACCTTTTTGAACCGAAGTACTTAGACAAAGAATTAACCGCACATTTTTCTAGCGTGAAGACACACATGTGCATCGCAGAACTAGTGCAAGATGAACATTTTTTGTTAAAAAAGTATATAACTTTTTATCTTTTTAAGAAAATGCCCGACCATTTCACTAGATAAGAACCTTATTCCTCGGCTGGGATCGTGTAGAGCCCTTTGAAGCTTCATTGAAACAGCAATTTGGACCTTCAACCCATTGGACCCTATTTAAGTCCACTATATAGAGAAAAATCCTGGAATGTTTTCCTTAAAAACCTTAATTTCTTTCTGACTGAAAAAAGAAAGCCATGAACATCTTGGATGACGTGGGGGTGAGTAAATTATCAGGAAATTTTCATTCCCTGAGAATTAGTTTCATCCTCCTTTAAATAGCAGTGTTTTCTTTATTTATATGTTCCAGCCCTTTAAGGGTTAAAGCTGTAATTGGTTTCTGAGGGTGTGCTCCTCAAATATGAATTTTGCTTCTAGAGCTACATAACTGACCTCCCCAGTAGTTATTATTTTATTCCGTCTCTGCTCTTCTCTCACTGTCCCTCTGTCTCTCTGTCTCTCCCTCTTTGTCTCCACACCTCTCTGCGACCTCTCCTGTCCTCTTTTTTCCCCTAACAGAGCATATCTCTTTAATGCAGTCCTTTTTTAACGTCTCATTCTCACTCTGCCACCGTCCATGTCGCTTCCTCTCCTGTCTCTCATCACTCTTTCTTTTTTTTTTTTGTCTCCCTTCACCCCTCTGCTCTACTCCTCCTCCCCTTCATATCAGTCCTGCTGATGAGAGAGGCACCCTCATAATCAAAGCGTGACATGGAGAATTGTATGGAAATAAGAATCTGGATAGAACAGCTCCACGCCTGGGATTCACCTTTAATTACCTTCTCCTTTCATATTTATAGAACACTCCGTCTCACCAGAGAGTTTTTACGCTCTGATGAGGCTGTTATTTGACACAACCATCTACAATTAGTCAGTCTGTGAACCCTTGACCAGGTCCATGCAAATCTGCTACAAATTCTTTGTCTATTGCATGTTTGTTTGTTAAAGGGTTAGTTCACCTGAAAATTTTAAATTAGCCCATTATTTACCTATCCTAGGCGTATATGACTTCTTTCTTTCAGACGAATCCAGTCGGAGTTATATTAAAAAATGTCAATGCAATAGGTGGGTGTTTCTCTTCAACAGGTCAAAACAAGTCCAATAAAGTGCATCCATCCATAATAAAAAGTGCCTCACATGGCTCCATATTAAGGCCATATCCATATTCAAAACATAATAATCACTTTAATCTAGCTAGCGCTCACTGTTGACGTAGGACATTGACGCTGTACATCCGCCTCTAAATCCAGTGAAAAACAACATTTATTTAGCAGCAAAGAAAGCAAAGTTTCTTTACTTTATCAAAGGAAAACCAGTCTCCTCTTGGCTTATATCAAAATCCTCCAATATTCTCCAAATAGTTTTGTACTCATAATTCGTTACTATTGTTTTGTTTTGATCTCTCTACTTTCCAAGTGATTATTTTGTTTGAAATATGGATGTTTTTCGGACAAAAATGCTTTGTTTCGCTTATAGGAGGCCTTTATTCACCACCTGGAGCAATGTGACGCACTTTTTTATTATGGATGGATGCGCTTTATTGGACTTGTTTTAATCTTTTAAAGAAAACACCCGCCTATTGCCATGATAAAGCTTAAAAAAATAACCTGTTTTTTAATATGTGACCCTGGACCACAAAACCAGTCATAAGGTTAAATTTGACAAAACTGAGATTTATACATGATATGAAAGCTAGATAAAGAAGCTTTCTATTGATGTATGGTTTGTTAGGATAGGACAATATTTGGCTGAGATACATCTATTTGAAATCAGAAATCGGAGGATGCAAAAAAATCAAAAAGACTGAGAAAATCACCTTTAAAGTTGTCCAAATTAGGTTCTTAACAATGCATATTACAAATCAAAAATTACATTTTGATATGTTTACAGTAGGAATTTTACAAAAAATCTTCATGGAACATGAACTTTACTTAATTTCTTAATGATTTTTGGCATAAAAGAAAAATAAAAAATTTTGACCCATGCTATGTATTTTTGGCTATTGCTACAAATATACCCCAGCGACTTAAGACTGGTTTTGTGGTCCAGGGTCACATATATCTCTGATTGGATTCGTCTGAAAGAAGGAAGTCATATACACCTAGAATGGCTTGATGGTGAGTAAATAATGGGCTAATTTTCATTTGGGTGAACTCTTTAAATATACAGTCTAATATAGAATATGCAAGTACTTTTCATTGTGTATAACACAGCCCATTCGCAACCCATTTTTACATTTTGAGTGAAACGAAAGCCAAATTTAAATGCTAGTTTGATTAATATATTCAATAGCCTGTGTTGCCTAAGTCGCATTAACAGCAAGAGAAAAACGTTTCTTCTTGGTTAAAGATTCATAAGTTATTACATATTGAAGACCTTTTTTTATTTGGAATAATGTGCGACAATGAATCATTCACAATAAGAGCAGGAACAACCATTAAGCAAGTAAATAGTGTTACACATGACTATTTGTCCCTGACATTCATAGTTAGACATTATTAGTAGAAGCTAATGTCAGTTCAGTCATGATACAGTACTTCAGTGCTTTTATTGTATGATAATGAGGCTGTGTTTTGATTGGATATTGATTGCTGTGTAATGGTCTTGTCACGTTTGAGCACATCCATTCAATAACATTGCATTAATTACATTGACACAGTACTCTCGCTGGTATACACTGTAAAATAAACGCATGGTGTAACTGAATTACAACTATAATGTGAGCCTGGAAGTACTATAATGAGATTGTGGTTTTACAGTAGTTCAGAAAAATTGGTATGGTATTTCAAAACTCCTTCATAGTCGTATCAGCAATGAAGGTTGCCGTTTGTACTACAGCATAATGAATAATTGATCATGAATATTTCTCGCTGTGTTTTCCTCAGGTCTTAAACAACGCAAGGACACGAGACTCCAATGAGGAAATTCTCCGAGCGGCGACAGATGTGACTCCCCTCCTCTCCCCAGCGTCATCAGCGGCTCTGTTTGCTTCCACGGAGCCATAACTCGACCCGCCTCCATCCTAGAGGTGCCATTGCGAGGAGAGAGGGAGTGTCTGGCGTGCCAAAGCTCATTCCTGAACTCCTGAAGGGAGGAGCCGTGGGAATTGGACGGATAGCTGGATTGATGAGGGTGCTGGAGAACAGAGCGTGAGCTGCTCTCCACGTCTCCACCCGAGCGCTGGGCTCCTTAATCAGTTCGTCCTCCCAGACACTTGAGCTCAACTTATTCTGGAGGAGACTTCATATCTTCCACTATATGTTTTTAATCTACTTTTCTTTGCTCCTCTTCATCAGATGTGGCAGGTGGGCCTGAGGAACGTTTCTCTGCGAAACTAAAAGCAATAACGTGTAAGGTAGAGTGAGGGTAAGCAAGGTAAAAGTGCTGACTGTTGTCGGAGCGTTTGAGTTGGAGTGTTTATGTGCGTGTATGCAAGACTCAGAAGGCTTGTGCAGCAATGGATGAGGGTTTGTGCCGAGGGCTGACAGGAAGAGGCAGCTAGACGCCAATGCAAATCCGAAGCCGCTATGTGTGAGCAGGAGAGCGCGTTTGCGTGCGAATGTGCATGCGGGAGCATGTGATTGTCTCTTGGAGTGCACAATTCTGAGAATTGGCCATTATTGCCGCTCCCTCCTATTTTTGTGTTGGAGCCGGGAGGGTCAACATTTACAGCGAGAGAGAGGGAGAGAGAGAGAGGGAGAGGGACGGATACAGCAAAAAAAATAAAATAAAATAAATAAATAACAGTGACACTTCAGTTTTCTCTCACCATATTTTTGGTGCCCATTGGTGGGGTCCTTTTTTTCCTCTGAGTGCTTGAGCTTTGTGAAAAAAAAAACTACTTTTGTCCCATCGAAATGGATTATTATAAAAATCACAGCTTGTGAAGGGCTCTCAGATGGATCATTTCTAGCTGGAATACCTTCTCCTTTGAGACTCTCCACACCACTCCATTTCTGTGACTTTCAACCTGTCATCCTAGAAGACGTGTTGCGATTCCCCGGAGGACTGCATTCACTTGTTACCACAGCAATCCATGGCATCCTGTTCCTGACAAGGTCCGCTTGATTCTGTGAGTACTTTTATTCCTGTCTGTGCAAGTGTGTGTGTGTGTGTGTGTGTGTGTGTGTGTGCGTGCATGAGTGAGCATTTGGAATGAATCTGTACCAGTTGTTTAGGCTTAAAAGGCTTTAAGCTTGTTGTTTGTTTTGCCGGTCATGTAACCTGGTACGCTTGAAGTGTTCGTACATGTGTTTTTGCTTTGCAGACAATATGAGCTTTTTATCGCTGTGACGCCCACCTTACTCTGTCACTGCCCATTAGATGAAGTTCCACTCGTTTGTTTTGTTTTCTCTTGTGTAACCTTCATAGTGTGAGGAATGGGACGATCTGACTCCCTCCATCACCTGAAAGCGAATAGGGATGTGCCCTTAAACAGCCCAGTGAACTATGAATAACATCAGCACACACTCCCACCATACGCACTTCCCACGGTGCTCTGCGGGCCTGAATATCCTCTTCTGAGTAAATGAAGTGCATTTATGGGTTTTTGTAGGCAGGCATGTAATAGATCTATTTGAGCTTCTCGTTCGCTTTTGGGATCCAGATTGGAATGGGAGAAAAGTGTAGCAGGATCTGAAATACTAGAAGACTTCACACCAAAAATAAACAGTTTGTCATTTGCTCACCCTCATGCTGTTCCAAACTCCTTTGTTGCTAATAGACTGACCTAAAATAAGTGTTGTTTGCTAACTTTATGTTTGATGTTTGATTGTGTCATCACTGATCGCAGTTCACAGAATATGTATGAGGTTTGAAATACAGTACTGTGCAAACGTTTAAGGCCACTAGTATTTTCACCAGCTAACAAATGGTTTTAATCTTTTGCTGTGGTGAGTCAGTAGGAAATATCATTTTGCCATTAACTGTACACTCCAAAAAATGAAATTCACAGTTGTTAGTTTCACTCTATACACCCTTGTTCAAATTACTTAAAAAACGTATGTAACGTCATGAACTTAATATCACTGAGTGGTTTCTACAAAAAAATAAAATTGTCAGCTTTACTTAACTAGTGTTTGTTCAGTCAACTTAATATCACTGAGTGGTTTCTACAAAAAAAAAAAAACAGTGTTAGCTTTATTTGAATTTATTTTGTTCATACAACTTAATTGTTACTTGTACTAATTACTCAATATAGTTGTGTGGAATTACTTGACAGTCCTTTTTTAGGTAAATCCAACAAATAATTTTTTGGAGTGTAATAATCCAGTGAGATTTTTGTTTGCACAAGGAGTTTGACAACAGCCGGTGATCCACACAGAGATCTGATCTCATCAGCATCCAGTCTGTCTAGAATGACATGAAGAAACAGAACGAACTGAGACAGACTAAATCCAGAAGAACTGTGGCAACGTCTCCAAGATGCTTCACGAAACCTACCTGCAAAGCTACAGCACTGTTGAAAGTTTTAGGCACTTGTATGAAAATTCTGTAAAATGAGGATGCTGTCAAAAATGTCATAAATAGATTTTCTTTATCAATTAACTTCTATTAACTAAATTAAACATTTAGTGTGACCATCCTTTGCGTTTAAAGCAGCTTTTGCCCTTTTTGCGCATAGTTTTTCAGGTAGCTTTGCAAGTAGGTCTCTTGAAGCATCTTGGAGACGTTGCCACAGTTCTTCTGGATTTAGTCTGTCTCAGTTTGTTCTGTTTCTTCATGTCATTCCAGACAGACTGGATGAGGATGAGATCAGATCTCTGTGTGGAGCACCGGCTGTTGTCAGACTCCTTGTGCAAACAAAAATCTCACTGGGTTATTACAATCAATGGCAAAATGAATGCTTGGAAATATAAACTGATGTTTTCTACTGACTCACAGTAAAAGATAGAATTTATTGACTTAAAACCATTTTTAGCTGGTGAAAATACTAGTGGCCTGAAACTTTTGCACAGTACTGTATATATATTAATTAAAGGTCAGTCTCTTAAGATGGAGCATTCACGCCAAGTTGTAATTACTGTATTCTGAGATGACAACATCTTATGTTCTCTGTACTCAGAGCTGTCCACGTCTTCAATATGAGGTGTGACTTATGAATTATCAATTTGAGGTATAACTTTTTGCTGATCACTAAGCTAACTGAGAGGAGAACTAACGTGTATACACTTGCCAGGAAATCTGGCCAAAATCCTATAGTATACAGGCATCAGACGTAAAATAGCAGATGTTAAACATTACTGTCACGTGTCAGAGTTGTATGGAATACCAAATGGGTCATAATTCACCATTAGCTAAATGCCTGTTGTAAAGAAAAGGCCTGTTTTTACGGCGGTTTAGATGTAAAAAAGGTGCAAAATACAGAGTTCTATAATACTGACAGCGTTTTCACAGAACTGGTGTCAATATTGGCATCTTGGATTGCATCAAAAACGCCTATATTAATGCTGGTTCTGCTGTGAAAATACCATCTGTACTACAAAATGCTTTATTCTGAAGTGTTTTTCGTCTAAAATGTGGTAAAATCTGTGAAGTTTGGACACCAGATGCAATGTTGGGAAAGTTACTTTGGAAATGTAATAGGTTACAGATTACAGGTTACCCTATTTAAAATGTAAAATGTAATGTAACTATTTCAATTACTTTATTAATGTAACTGATTACATTTGATTATTATTTTACATTTCTAATTAATGTTTTCAACTGTTAATCATTTTGAAACATTTAAAGCAGACAAGGTTAACCTTACAGTAGTTCTTAACACTGATTACTGCAAGACTTTCAAAATCTTTCATCACTTGAATTAAGATCATAATAATTCAATTTCAAAGCACAGCCACTACAAAATCAGACTTTAACATATCTTTTTACTTTGAGATAGTTCTGAGGTTAAAAATAGAATTAAAGTCATAACAAGATATAGTTTAATAGTTATGATGCTGTTTTTTTAAATCAAATCTTTGCATAGCTATATATAACAGAAAACACTGGCATCTAACAATGCCTTGGAAAAAAGTAGTAAATTCATCTTAAAAAAATAAAGTATATACATAAACCTAAATAGGAAATACAACTGTTAAATAAACATGTTCTATTCTTTGTCTTAAACTCCTGAAACATTGGTGTGTCATATTTTAGAGCAGTCAATGCAATTTGGGAAAAGAAATCAATTAAAACTGTGTGTGTGAGAAAATATTCAGATGTAACCCCCTATGTAATGTGTAATGTTTTTATAAGTAACTAATTTATTTACACATCTTTTCTCAGTGGCTGTAACAGATTACAGTTTAACTGATTAAATTAAGTAATTCTGTTACATATAACTAGTTACTCCCCGACACTGACCAGACATTTGGTAAATGGCGAATTATGACCCTTTTGGCATTCCATACAGCTTTGACAAGTGACCATTAATTTCACTGTTTGGCCATCCATCATACAGCGTAATTTTATTTAATACGTCCGATCATATTCCTTTCTCTCCTTTTTTATATGTTCGGTATGAGTCTGTGTCTTTCAAAGTTTAGAGTAACTGCCCTTTAAATAGCAGGAAGATATTCGTTGAAGGTTTTTCTAGTTGTGTTCTGCAAAAAATAACATCATATAGGTGTGGAGTCACATGGTGGGTGAGAAAATAATGACCGTACTTTCATTTTGTTGTGTGAACGATCCCTTTAACATCATATTTTAAGCTGAAAACTAGAGGCGTTATGTAATCTCCTCAGCGTGTGACCGCTCTCCACAGGTTTAGCAAATCCTTTTTGACATAATGGATGTGTCTTTGCTCTAATAGAATAGCATGTCCTTTTGTCCTGCTGTCTTATTGTGAGAACGCCGAGCTTTTGCCCAAGCTTTATGCAACTCTACAAGTCTGATGATGTGCATCTTTGGTTGCTGGCACACATAGATGCATTTGGAGATTTTGATGTTTAATTGACATTACTGTCACCTATCCAGAGTCTGAATGCACACGGCAGCTGCTGCTTTGACATCAGCCTGTACTGTTGCCATGGCAGTGGACTATTGTTACTTCTGTCTGGGCTACAAATATTGGGAGAGGCACTGGTGTCCAAAAGCATTACGAGAGTTTACACTGCCCTAAAATAAAAGCGTTCAGCAATAAACCTCTGCAGATTTGTTAACCGTAGGCAGCAGCTCCTTAATATCCTCATTCATATCCTGTAATAAACTGCCAATTGTTATTAGTTAAGTCTCATTGCTTCACACGTTCACACCATTATAAGATACCAAAGTACGATCGTGCTGGTCTTATCAGCTTCTGTGCAGACAGAAAAGATGAATGATATCGTAGCCTACTTGGAATAAGCAACAAAGCTACAGTGCCTTGCAAAAGTATTCATACCCCTTCCTTTTTTTTCACATTTTGTTTTGTTGCAGCATTGTTAAACTGCTTTAAATGAGTTTTTCCCCACATCAATTTACACTCCATACACCATAATAATGACAAAGCAAAAACCAGAATTGCCAATTTTACAAATGTATTAAAAATAAAACACTGAAATAAGTACATTGCATAAGTATTCATACCCTTAACTCAGTACATAGTTGAAGCACCTTTACAGCCTCAAGTCTTTTTGTGTATGATGTGACAAGCTTTGCACATCTGCATTTGGCAATTATCTGCCATTCTTTGCCTCACCTTTTCACCTCTCAAGCTCTGTCAGCTTGGATGGGGGCTGGCAGACATTTTCTAGAGTCCTAGTTGTTCCAATCGTCTTCCATTATGGATAATGCTTCTGTGAACCTTCAATGCAGCAGATTTTTTTCTGAACTCTTCCCTAGATCATTGCCTTAACGCAAGTCTGTCACTGAGCTCTACAGGCAGTTATCTTGACCTCAGGACTTAGTTTTTGCTCTGATATGCATTTTCAGCTGTTAGACCTTTTCTGAGAGTTGTGTGCCTTTCTAAATCATACTCATTCAAATGAATTTGCCACAGTTTAACTCCACTCGAAGTGTAGTAACATCTAGAAGCGATATGAATGCTCCTGAGCTAAATTTCGAGAGTCCCAGAAAAGGGTATGAATACTTATGCAACGGGATCTTTTCAGTTTTTTATTTTCAATAAATTTGCACAAATGTTAAAAACCTATTTGTTGCTTTGCCATTATGGAGTAGGGAGTGTAGATTGATGTGGGAAAAAAAGTAATTTAAAGCATAAGTAGTTTAACATAAGGCAGCAACATAACAAAATGTGAAAAAAATGAAGTGGTATGAATAATTTCGCAAGACACCGTAGTTGTATCTCGAATATGAGGCCCTGCCTGGACTGATACATGTCTTTGTAATTGTGCCAGAAAGATTCTGCGAGAATATCCCTCAATATAAACCAGATTTATTTCTACCTGTTTGGAGAACCTCCTGCACAGTAATATTCACTGAAATTGAAAAGGCCAAGGAAGGAAATAAAACTGTGATTGTTGCACAGGAGGACATGAGAAGGGTTCAACAGCGGGGATGAAAAAGCAGCTTTATTGTAATGTCAGAGAGATCTCTAGCAGAGCTGTTTCTGGCAGTGGTGAAGAGAGAATCGCTGGATCTTCACTGAACGGAGCTTAGCGCGGTTTGTTCTTCAAGCCCTTGAAGGTTCGAGCGAGTTACGCATTGTTCGGAAATGAGCGTGGCTCACGAACCCTCCGGATCGACAGTTATTGTGTAAGACTGAAATGACCTCACCGAAAAGTCGACATCGCAAATATGACATCAGTTCCAGTTCATTGGTCCACTGGCAGCAGGATCGATACTATTGATCTGAAATAAGAGCTTGTCAGGTGTATTTGTGCATAAGTGTTTGGGCCCATGTG
Organism: Garra rufa; assembly: GCF_049309525.1. Taxonomy (NCBI): domain Eukaryota; kingdom Metazoa; phylum Chordata; class Actinopteri; order Cypriniformes; family Cyprinidae; genus Garra; species Garra rufa. The sequence continues at coordinate 25,484,730 of NC_133369.1, forward strand.
TGAAAGAGATTAAAAAAACTCCTGGCTCAGTGATTTTTAAGGACACTGGGGAATGCATTTTAATGCCCTTCTTATAGCCCGGCATGTTCCTGAGTTGATAATCAGCCGTGCCGCACGTGAGTATGCAAAACGTGATGAATGGTGTGGCTTGCAAATGGCATATTTACTGGTTCCTAGTGCATTGTTGTGCTGTACCGAGCCGCACTGTGCTGCTGAGTAAGGCATAAAGCAAATTCTTGGTTTGACTGATGAGAATACCAAGAATAACACTTGAGATATATAAAAGGAAAAATGCAGTTGGATGATGCACAAAATAAAAAAAGGTCTTAAAATCAAAAATAATGTTTGTATTATACTCTGATTCAAGTCCAAGAATCTCTGTGCTACCAAGCACTCACTGTATTTCTTGATTTGTTCGAGCATTCGTAGACATTTATTGAGTCTCAACAAGTGATCAGTTTCTGAGAGCGGTTTGATCTGATTCAGAAAGCGCAATAAAACCTCAAGCTCTGCTGAGCCATGTGCACGAAAGCTCTCATTACAGCCCATTTACTCCAACACTCGGGATCATTTAGCCATTTTGCTTCTAATATTTAAGCCTGAGCTTGCCACAGTCAGAAGTCAAGGGTGCACTTTAAATAAAAGAAACAGAAACATGCTTGCTGCTGTGTACTACTACTGCAGAGAGAATTCAAATAAATTAGATTTTCTTTTCAAATGAAGATTGGACTGCATCTTTTTCTGGAATACATTTTGGAAAGGAAAAAGAAAATGGCTGCGGATGTGAAATATTTTTGCTATTTTAAATAACTGCTTTCTATTTGAATATATTTTAAAATGTAATTTATTCAAAGCTAATTTTCAGCATCATTACTCCAGTCTTTAATGTCACATGATCCTTCAGGAATCATTCTAACATACTGATTTGCTGCTCAAGAAACAGTTATTGTTAGTATTATTTAAAACAGTTGAGTTCAGGATTCTTTGAATAGAAAGATACAAAGATCAGCATTTATCTGAAATAAAAAGCTTTTGTAACATTATACACTATATCATTCAAAAGCTTGGAGTCAGTATATTTTTTCATTTTTTTATATACGTATTTTTTGGGGAAAGAAATTACAGAAACTTAGCAAGGATGTTTTAAATTGATCAAAAGTGATGATAAAGACATTTATAATTCTGTTTCAGATAAATGCTGTTATTCTGAAGCCTGAGCGTGCCACAGTCAGAAGTCAAGGGTGCACTTTAAATAAAAGAAACAGAACATTAAAAAGAGAATTAAAATAAATGTGATTTTCCTTTCAAATGAAGATTGGACTGCATCTTTTTCTGGAATACTTTTTTGCAAAGGAAAAAGAAAATGGCTGCAGATGTGAAATATTTTTGCTATTTCAAATAACTGCGTTCTATTTGAATTTATTTTAAAATTTAATTTATTTTTGTGATCAAAGCTAAATTTTCAGCATCATTACTCCAGTCCTCAGTGTCACATGATCCTTCAGAAATTATTATAATATGCTGATTTGCTGCTCAAGAAATATTTCTTGTTAGTATTATTTAAAACAGTTTAGTACATTTATTCAGGATTCTTCGAATAGAAAGATCCAAAGATCAGCATTTATCTGAAATAAAAAGCTTTTGTAACATTATACACTACAAAACAGCTTGGAGTCAGTATATTTTTAATTAATTAATTCATTTATTTATTTTTGGGGGGAAAGAAAGTACAGAAACTTAGCAAGGATGTTTTAAATTGATCAAAAGTGATGATAAAGACATTTAATAATGTTACAAAAGATTCTGTTTCAGATAAATGCTGTTCTTCTGAAGCCTGAGCCTGCCACAGTCAGAAGTCAAGAGTGTACTTTAAATAAAAGAAACAGAAAATTAAAAAGAGAATTCTTTTCAAATGAAGATTGGACTGCATCTTTTTCTGGAATACATTTTGGAAAGGAAAAAGAAAATGGCTGCAGATGTTATTTCAGGTCTTTTCTTCAAACATTCTTCATGACAGTAATGATACCCTTTTACCCCCTCAAGAAAAACATAATGTTGAAAAGAAAAAAAAAGCATTCTGAGTCATAGTAATGCTTTTGAAGTGCTTTTGCTTTAGAGAAAATACATTGGTCACCCTCTGCTTTTCATTTCCTTCTCTATTTTTTTCTCCTGTTTCATTCGTTTAGAACTGGGCCAATCAGGTGGTGTCACAATTAAAATCAATCTTCCATTAAGGACAAGTGACTGCGCCTGTCTGCGGCTCTTACCTGTAGGCCCTCATTTCGGTCCTGCTCTGAAAAAGATCCATCTTTATTAGTCCTTCACACTGCAAAATCAATGGCAGCCCTCTTTCATAAGAGCCTAGAGCGCGGGTGAACTCAGGTTCTCACATCTCCGCAGAAAGACCTCAAACTTTTCACCCTACAAAAAGACAATCCAAGAGGAAGGCCGTAGAAGGTGCAAGGAATGGCTTGAAAAGCAAATGAAATGTGGGGTAGTGGATCGTACAGCAAAGCTTCTAGGATTTAGAAAAACCGAAGCTCGCCTTTCTAAATTTGCAATTAATAGATTTTACAGTCCTACAATGACATGGCATTAATTTTGTTGTCTGGATCTATCATTTTATTTAAAAATACATTAAGCATGCAATTTATTTGATGATATCTCTGTGTTGAAAAGCATGTTTTGACTTTCTGAATTAAAATTAATTTTATACACTACCAGTCAAAAGTTTTTGAACTGTTAGATTTTTCATGTTTTTTCAAAGTCTCTTCTGGTCACCAAGTCTGCATTTATTTTATTGAAAATACAGCAAAAGCAGTAATACTGTGAAATATTTTTACTATTTTAAATAACTGCTTTCTATTTGCATATATTTTCAAATGTAATTTATTCCTGTGATCAAAGCTACATTTTCAGTATTACTCTAGTCTTCAGTGTCACATGATCCTTCTGAAATCATTTTAAATATGCTGATTTGCTGTTCAATATTTTAAAACAGTTGAGTACATTTCTTGAGGATTCTTTGATGAACAGAAAGATCAGCATTTATCTGAAATAAAAAGCTTTTGCAACATTATACACTACCATTCAAAAGCTTGGAGTCAGTATAATTTGTTTATTTTTTTGGGCAAGAAATTATAGAAATGATTAGTTTTATTTAGGAAGGATGCTTTAAATTGATCAAAAGTGATGATAAAACATTTATAATGTTACAAATATTTCTATTTCTGAGGTATATTCCTGAAAAATACAAATTTAGCTTTGAAATCACAGGAATAAATAATAAATTACATTTTAAAATATATTCAAATAGAAAAAAGTTATTTTAAATAGTAGAAATATTTTAAAATTGTACTGTTTTGCTGTACTTTGGATCAAATAAATGGAGGCTTGGTGAGCAAAAGAGACTTAATAAATAAATAAATAAATAAAAACTCTTGATAGTAGTTTGGCATACTTTTTTCATTAATTCTTATAGGTAAACTTTTTTTTTTACATAAAAGATGTGTGCACTCACATGTAAGATAATGTTACTTTTTACTTGGTTACACTACATGACATTTTTAGAGTCTTACAGTTTCAACTTTGAAACCAAAATAAATATAGAACATTTTTTAAAAGAGGATTTTGTGCTTCTGTTTCTCGTGGATACTCTAAAAGGGATACTTCACTGAAAAATGAAAATTATTCCATGATTTACTCACCCTCAAGCCGTCCTAGGTGTATATGACTATCTTTTTTCAGAAGAATACAATCAGAGTTATATTAAAAAATATCCTGGCTCTTTTAAGCTTTATAATGGCAGTGAATGGGGTTTAAGATTTTGAAGTCCAATAAAAGTGTATCCATTCATCATAAAAAGTGCTCCACGCGGCTCCGGGGTTTAATAAAGGCCTTGTGAAGTGAATCAATATTTAAAACTTTATGAACCATATTCTCTAGCTTCGGCTAACTTTCGTACATACGTTCACAAGAGAGTAATGTTCCAGCGAATAAAGTAGGCGAACGCGGAAGTGGCGAACGCCACAGCATTATAAAGTTTTAAATATGGATATTTTTCTTACAAAAATGCATCAAATCGCTTCAGAAGGCCTTTATTAACAACCCGGAGCCATGTGGAGCAGTTTTTATTATGGATAGATACATTTTTATTGGACTTCAAAATCTTAAACCCCATTCAGTGCCATTATAAAGCTTGGAAGAGCCAGGATACTTTTTAATATAATTCCGATTGTATTCGTCTGAAAGAAGAAAGTCATATACAACTAAAATGGCTTGAGGGTAAGTAAATCAATTTCATTCTGGGGTGAACTAACCCTTTATGTCGCATTGCATGTGCCCTTTGAGGAGTAGGCAATCCAATTTGCAGCTGTAGAAGAGAACAACCTATGTAGGAAATGAGAAGACTCACTAGTTTAACAGCGGAATCAAATGGCTAAATTAGACAAGCTGAGTTTCTTGGTTGGACAGAGTGTCCGGTGGTTGCTCACCTAGCTCCTTTTTTGACCCAAAGCAATATGTCTCATTGATTAACCATCAAGTGCAAAGCCTGAGACCTCACAGATGGAACAAACCCAACATTCCAGCACAACCTCCACTGTACTTTTTCCTCACTGGAAATCGGACACACTCACAATTTGGGCTGTCAGACTGAGGGAGCCTATTATTTTAGTCATCCATCTCAGCTGTATCTAATCTTGATATGGCCTGTGCATGTGACGGTTTTCACCTTGCACTTGTTTTAAGGCTCTACGGTAAACAACGAAAAGCTAATGTAACTGTCTTGGCAGGTGGTTTTGGGCCTGGCAGGGGCAGAAGTAATTTGCAGGTTCTGTGAGCGTAGTCTCAGGGAGCTTCTGGCTGGACAGTCCTTTGAAGTGCCTTGCATTGGCGTCTAATAAATAAACATGAGCTGTGTTTGCTTTCAAGTAAAGCAGTGGGAGAAATGGGCACATGCTCAGATGTGTTTGCTGCTGTCCCTGTGTTTGCTGGAATATATTACAATAAACACTATGTCCACAGGTCGCAGTTTACCTCTATTAAGGGAGCAGTTTACCCAAATATGAAAAATTATTTTCTCACCCTCATGTTGTTTTAAACCAATGTGACTTTCTTTCTTCATTGTAATGCAATTTTTTTTCTGTGTAAGAAAATTAAATACACGGTCAAGCTCCAAAATGCTCCAAAAAAGCGCAAAGCGAGTATTAAGCAAACAAGTTTTATGCTGTTTTATAGCTTTCTGATCAAGTCTTTCAGCTAAAGGCTTGACCTGTGTCCTAAACCTGTCTCATGAGAGTATATGAGAGAACAGTGATGGCCAGTTCATAAAAAAAATTCATACAAATCAGACATACCTGGTGCTTAAAGGGATAGTTCACCCAAAAATGAAAATTCTGTCATTAATTACTCACTCTCATATTGTTCCAAACCCGTAAGACCTTTGTTCATCTTCAGAACACAAATTAAGATATTTTTGGATGAAATCCGAGAGCTTTCTGACCCTGCATAGACAGCAAAGCAACTACCACATTCAAGGCCCAGAAAGGTAGTAAAGACATTGTTAAAATATTCCACGTGCAATAGTACATAAGTGGTTCAACCTTAATTTTATGAAGCTATGAGAATACTTGCATCCACACTCGTGCATTTGTGGTAATCTTGTGAACGCCCGTCAAAGACTGACACAGAAGAGATGAAATTGTTGAACAAAGTCAAAATTTGCAGGGTTAGAAATCTTTCGGATTTCATAAAAAATATCTTTATTTATGTTCTGAAGACCGAATGACATAAGAGTGAGTAATTAATGACAGACTTTTCATGCTATCCCAGATTTATAAGACTTACTTATATACAGATTTATATTAACTTTTAGAATGAAAATTTTTAGAAAAAATATAGTCCATACAATGCAAGTATACAGGACTCTCAAAGTCGACACATCAAAAACCACACAAATTTAAAAAAGTAATACATGCCATATTCTTATACGTCTGGGATGGCATGATGGTGAGTAAATGATGAGAGAATTTTCATTTTTGAATGATTTGGTTTTAGAAGCTGTTCTTTAATTTCTTCTTTTAGTTCCACAAAGAAAAAGTCATATGGGTTTGACATGAGGGCGAGCAAATGATGACAGAACGATCATTTTGGGTGAACTATCCAGTTAATATCATTCTTCCCCAGAGCGCGAGGAATCATCTTCATACGAGGCACTACTTTGGTTTTTCTTGAGTAAATGTCACAGTATTCTAACAGCTTTCATAGAGCCCACGGCCTCACAGCAAGGTCAGAGTAGGCTGTCTCCTCATGATTAAGTCTCCTTGAAATGATATGAGCTCATGTGTTTTCTTTCCAGTGTCTGACCGTTAATCCATTCACACTGTTGTTTCATCATCTTTGTCTCACTTTAAAGTACAGTCAACACTCCACTGACAATCCTTTAACAGTACAGTGGTCTTCCAGCACTGTGGTTATAAGCTTTCAGAAAAATTGTGTGCGCGTGTGTGTCTAGCTGTCCATCAAATTACTCAAGCAGTTAAACGGTCTGGGCGTCTGTCACAAACGCTTGAATTGACTCTTCCTGAACACCATGTTCTGATGGTTTTCCCCTCAGGTTAATAAGCAGGTTTTGGCGTTCACGGTATGCTGTTGTTTGATTGCAAACAGCTGGGCGCGTCGCGATCGCACGGGGACCTCCGTCATCGATTGACATTTGCCACCCCGTGAGACCCAGACAGCTGTCACGCCACGTTACGGACACGACCACAGGGTTCGACAATCCGAGTTAAGTGGTGCAAATGTGTGAGGTGGCGACGTCTCACCGCTGGTCTGCTCTTTAATTAGCCTGCCCCATCAGCGTGTGCCCGCGCTGAATTATTTATCCTTGTGAGGCATTAGCACTCAAGGTGGATTCATTTTAATGACACTGAGAAGCCAATGACCGCTTCCGGAAGTGTAGAGAGGCTATCCTCAGCTTAGTTTTTCCTCTTTCCTATAATTTTCTGTCCCGTATTTATGGTAGCCTGTTTCCGCCACTGGATAAAAAAAGGTAATTGCGACTTTTTATCTCACAATTCTGACTGTCTTCTCGCAATTGCAAGTTTACGTCTCGCAATTCTGACTTTTACCGAATTGCGAGTTGAATGTAAAGTCAGAAATGTGGGATATAAACTCGCAATTGCGAGTTATAAAGTCAGAATTGTGAAAAAGTTAGAGAAAGTTAGAATTGCGGGACATTTGTGAGTTATAAAGTCTGCATTGCATGATAGAAACATACAATTATGAGTTATAAAGTAAAAACTGCATGATAGAAACTCACAATTGTGAGTTATAAAGTCAGAATTGTGAGTTATAAAGTCAGAATTGTGAGCTATAAAGTCAGAATTACATGATATGAACTCAAAATTGCAAGTTATAAAGTCAGAATCGTAAGATATAAACTTGCAATTCTGTTTTTTTTTTTTAAATTGTGTGATATAAACTCAAAATTGTGAGTTGTAAAGTTAGAATTGTGAGTTATAAAGTCAGAATTACATGATATGAACTCGCAATTGCGAGTTATAAAGTCAGAATTGCGAGAAAATCAGAATTGCATGATAGAAAATCACAACTGTGAGTTATAAAGTCAGAACTGTAAGATATAAACTTGCAATTCTAATATTGTTATTGTTATTCTTAAAATTGTGTGACAAAGTCAGAATTGTGAGTTATAAAGTCAGAATTACATGATATGAACTCAAAATTGTAAGTTGTAAAGTCAAAATTGTGAAATACAAACTTGCAATTCTGTTTTTTTTTTCTTAGAATTGTGATATGAACTCACAAGATGATATGAAGTCAGAATTGTGTTATAAAGTAAGAATTACATGATATGAACTCAAAATTGTGAGTTATAAAGTCAGAGTTGTGAGTTATAAAGAATTACATGATATGAACTCAAAATTGTGAGTTATAAAGTCAGAATTGCAAGATCAACTCAGTTGTGAGTTATAATGTCAGAACTGTCTAATATAAAGTTAGAATCTCTACTTTTTTGTCCAGAATTGTGTGACAAACTCACACTTTCGAGTTATAAAGTCAGAATTGTGGGACATAAGCTTGCAATTGCGAGTTATAAAGTCTTTGTGTTTGTGTCTCGCAATTGTGAGATAAGCTGAGAATTGACAGTTAATCATTTGAAATTGTGTGTTTCAAGGCCAGAATTGCGACATATAAACTTGCAGTTTTCTGGCTTTATAACTTGCAATTGTAAGTTTATATCTCACGATTCAGAGAAAAAAGTTAGAATTGTGAGTTTGTATTAACAATAATGAGAAAAAAATCGCAATTACCTTTTTTTATTCTGTAGCGAAAACGGGCCTCTGTACTTATTCCTCCTCTTTGCACACATTAAAGTTTTATTTTAGATGTGTAAGTTGAATCCATGTGAGGCTGGATGTATCCACGCTGAACACTACAAAGAGAATGTGTGGCGTTTTGACAGATTTAGCTGTAGTAGGGCTCGTTTTGATGGGTTAAAGCTTGAGTCTGTATAAAGCTGGTGTAGACGGTAAAGACGTAGACATCTTCATTTTAGATCTGGTGTTAGGGAGAATACTTTGAAACTGCAGCTTGCCAAGCTGTTGATGTTTTAGAGTAGTAAATCTACAGTCATGCTACTCTTTTGATTATATACTGTATCGTTTACTATACTGTAAGCTATGAAACAGCCTGAGATGTAATGCTGTTCAAACAAGTTCAAAAAAGTTAGCCTGATTGGAGAAGAGGAATATTAGCAAATCAGAATCCATAATTCATAATTGATTAGAATGCTCAACTGCCCTGCTGCAGTATTATAGTAAATTCTGTCATAAAATGAGTATTTAAGGCAGGTAATATTTAATATTTCCAAGTTTGTCGCTTCAAGTCATTCATTTGCAACTTGCTAGTATTGTATTAACATATTGCTTGCAAACTGTTTGAGAGAGATCCAGCTTTGCAAGTGATCATTTTGTGTTAAGCTCGCTTGACAAAGTGAAAGAAAACCACAATTAATTTTAGTAATTATACACAAAAAATTGCAGGTAACTACTCTTAATGTCATTAAAACTAATTGAATAAATACATAATGTTTAGAGGATTTTTACTGCAAATCAACACAAAAAATGACAGATTTATCACCACAATTAAGAGAAAAGGGCTTCATAAATCAGCGAAATGTTCTGTGAAATCCTTGTGGAAATCCACTGACTAAAGAAGTGTAACTACAATGAAGTAATAGTTCACACAAAAATGAAAATTACCCCATGATTCACTCCCCCTCAAGCCATTCTAGGTATATATGCTTGTCTCCTTTCAGATTAATACAATAGGAGTTATTTTTTTAAACAAAATCCTGGCTCTTCCAAGTTTTATAATGGCAGTGAGTCCAGATCCAGATTTTAAAGCTAAATAAAGTGCATTCATCCATCATAAAAAGTGCTCCGGGGGGTTTAATAAAGGCTTGCTGAAGCAAATCGATGTGTTTGTGTAGTAAACTATAATAAACTATCCCTTTAACAGTGTAAATAAAAGTCAGATGATATAAATTAATTAAAAAATGAGGGTTTTTTTCCCACTGTAAAAAACAAAATGATGCACAGAGACTCAAATCTGCGTTTTTATCTATGCATTTACATCAATTGTAAGAACAAATCAGTTGACTTGAATAAAAGCTTGTTTGTGCAATGCAATATGGTAGCATTTTGTTACGCTGCTTTGCTAATTATTTATAGCTTTGCACTGGAAAAACAACAGCATTTTTAACTACTGAAGATACAGTTAGTAGTGACGCTTTATTTATTAACTCTGCAACAGAGGAGCTCTTTCAGGGTTTTTTTAATGTCTTTATGAAGATGCAGTTCTGCACTATACTGCACATCTATTTGTAATATAAGCACTGATTATAAACTCTTCCCTCACTACCTCTTCATGCTCTAATTTAAATCTCCATCTCTACTGTTTTTTCCCCTCCAGCACTTTTTCTCTTTTCTCTCTCCTCGCATTCATCTCCCTTCATCACATGCCTCAGCTAGCATTGTTATCTTTATCTGTCTTCCTTTCCATCACCTTCCAAACATCTCTGCACACACTCACACACTATATGTGTTTTATTCTGCTGTGAAACTGATTTTGTGCTTCAGTACATTCAGGAGGGAAAACATAGTACTTTCTATACCAAATAACTCATTTAAGTATGAATATGATTAAAAATGAAGCAAAATTATGGTTATATTTCTTGTCACATTTAATAACTTGTTTTGGGATGGAGTGAATGATGGAGTTCATTCACGTGGAGTTTGAAAGAAAATAATTGTCACCATTTTAAGTGTAGCGTTGAGCTCTCTGTGTGTGGCAGAACTTAAAAAAAACATCTTGCATTTCAAAATACTGCTAGTCTAGCATTGAAAGTGACAAGTACACAGGGTTTCTAATACCATTAAAGGAATAGTTCACCCAAAAATGAAAATTCTGTCATTAATTACTCACCCTCATGCCATTCCAAACCCACAAGACCTTCGCTCATCTTCACAACACAAATTAAGATATTTTTGATTAGCTTTTTTTGCTATTAATTTTATTAATAAAAAAAAGCCAGAAGTGTAGGATATAAACTCCTATTCTGAGCCAAAGGGGAGAAGAGAGAATGACGAGTTGTTTTTCCTTATTAGAGTTGTGAGATATAATCTTGGAATTGCGAGAATAAAGTCAGAATTTTGAAATCTAAAATCAAATGACCTTTTTTGTTTGTTTGTTTTTTATTCCATGGCTCCATAGACTGCCACTTGAAAACTGTCATTTTCACAAAAAACGTCATCCCTGTTTCGGATCTGTAAGACTATCCCACTATCTAACGTCAATTTTGTTGAATAACAGTGCTTAACATTTTGAAAATGACATCTAATCAATATAATCTATAATCTTTTTAAATCTAACTATTTTATACTGTATCCATGTAATTATTTAGCTGTAAAGGCGATCTCTCCCGGGTTTTCTGCAACCATGATGTGCATGCATCCCAAATGTTTACAAACCTATAATTGGTCTATACGTAATCATAATCTCTAAAACTGCTCTGAGAGTCAGTTCATGAGCATTTTACTACTTCTTTTGGGACAAATTATCGTCATATCCTATACAAATGGAAACTAAAGGTCTTAACTTAAAGAAACTGTGATAGAAATGTATTACTCAATGTAATGATAGTACTACTACTAATCATAAAATTATTTTTAAAGGGGTCATCGGATGCAAAACTAACTTTTACATGTTGTTTGAACATTAATGTGTGTTGGTAGTTTGTGTACACAACCACCCTACAATGATAAAAATCCACCCAGTGGTATTTTTTTAATCTTTAAAAGTAATATCCCCTTTTTAAAACCAGTTCATTCTCAGCTTCTTGTCATTGTGATGAAACACAGTTGATTGACATGAGCGTCTTACCTTAGACCCGCCCTCACAAAGCTGAAACAGTCCGAATACGGCCGCCATTGTGTGACTCAGGTGCAGAGCAAGACTCTAATTGAGCGATTTGAGGTTTTCTGTTGTTGGATGTAATAATAAACAAAGCAGAAGTCATTTGCTCCTGACATCTGAGCCGCTGAAGACGCAGAGGATTAACGTTACTTTCGGTTTTAAAAGGAAAGCGCTGATCCCGATCTACATGTGCATCTATGTTTGTGTGAATCATTCGTGATGCAGCTTCACCTACAGCAGAAGTATAAGGGTTTTTTATGCATCTTTGCAAATTGCCTTTCTTAATATTGTGCTTGTTGGGTAATCCCACAGCAGAGAGGGGCGGAGCGAGCAGAGCTCATTTGCATTTAAAAGGCCCATGCAATAAAATGAGCTGATATTTTGCAGAGCTGATTTTGACAAGGTAAAAGGGTGTTTTTTTTACACTAGCCTATACTATTGAGAATTTTTAACCAAAGTATATTACAGACTTTTTATTAAGACCCTAAAAATTCATATGAACTTGTGGAAAGTGGGCATCCGATGACCCCTTTAAAGAATATTTACCAGAAAAATTACTTACCAGAATTTATTTACAAGAAAAATGTAAATACACAACACAGTGATTCTGAAAAAAAAAGACATCCGATTATAACAATTTTTTAAAAATAAATTAGTTAGAGATGCTTTTGATTATTATATATAATTTAATGAAAATAGAATCCAGACAATTAATGGAAAACACAGAATTTGTAAATATATATTTATATTTTTTGACATTTACAAAAAAAAAAACGTTTTTCATGCAGCCTTGAAAATGTAATTTTTGTTGAATGTAAAAAAAGCTATTATATTGTGTAAGTTTCATGATTTTAAGTAATTATACATCCTTTTTGATTAACATTTTTTAATTTAACTATTAAAACGGAGTCTAGAAAATTAAAATAGAAAAAATAGAATCTAAAAAATTAAAAATGGAAAAAATAAAACGGATTTCATAGTGCCCCGCATATCAACGTCAAAGTCAAAGTCAACTTTATTGTCAATTCTGCTATATGCACCGGACATACAGAGTTGAAACTGCGTTACTCTCAGACTCTAGGTGCATACACGTAACATTAAATACAAAAGGTAGGAATTTAAAAATACAAATAAATACAATTATACATATAATATATAAAAAACAAAAAACTATATACAAGTAAGGGCACGTGGCACAGTGCAAACAGTGCAAACCGGACAGAGTAGTGCAAATGCAAAAAGAATAAGGTGCAAAAGGAGCTTATAAGTGTAATAAAGTGACAGTTATAGCAGACAAGTCTTTAGAGGTAGTCTGAGTGTAGTAAGAGGTAGTTAGCAAAGCACCAAACTACACAAGTGACTGGTGCAGGTCGGTGGGTGAGTGTGTTTGAGTATGTGTGTGTGTACCTGGTATTCATCACGTTGTGGGGACCAAATGTCCCCATAAGGATAGGAATACCAGTAAATTTTGACCTTGTGGGGACATTTCTCAGGTCCCCATGAGGAAACAGGCTTATAAATCATGCACAATGAGTTTTTTTGAGGAAGTAAAAGTGTGCACAATCTCCTGTGAGGGCTAGGTTTAGGTGTAGGGTAGGTGTAGGGCGATAGAAAGTACGGTTTGTAAAGTATAAAAACCATTACGCCTATGGAATGTCCCCATAAAACATGTAAACCCAACATGTGTGTGTGTGTGTGTGTGTGTGTGTGTGTGTGTGTGTGTGTGTGTGTGTGTGTGTGTCGCAGTTCAGGAAGTTTGTGGGGCAGAAGGGAGTGGGGGCAGAGCCGGTAAAGAGTTAAGCTTCCTGACAGCCTGATGGATGAAGCTGTCCTTCAGTCTGCTGGTCCTGGCCTGGAGACTCCGCAGTCTCCTCCCTGATGGCAGCAGGCTGAAGAAGCTTTGCATAGGGTGGGATGGATCTGCTGCTATGCAGAGGGCTTTTTTGGTTAGACGGGTGCTATAGATGTCCTGTAGAGAGGGGAGAGGGACACCAATGATCCTCTCGGCTCCTCTCGACTCACCAATGATCCTCACCTCTGCTCAGCAGAGGACAGTGGGAGATATAGACTATTTTATCAATGTCCTTACTACCTTTCTGGACCTTGAACATGGCAGTTATGTTGTTGTGTATTCAGGGTCAGAAAGCTCTGGTATTTCATCAAAAATATCTCAATTTGTGTTCTGAAGATGAATGAAGGTCTTATGGGTTTGAAACGACATGAGGGTGAGTAATTAATGACAGAATTTTCATTTTTAAGTGTCACTTCTGGAAATTCTGGAAATATCAGTTTATAAGATGACTTGTTATTTTTTACTTTCAAAAATGGTACATTTACTGTAATAGTATTTTACTGTAAACTTACATGAAATGTAAGGTTGGATCTACTGCAGTTGTCCCCTGTATATAGTAAGGCAATTTACCATTAACAGGTTTTTACTGTGGTGTCTTAGTTAAAATTAGTCATGTTTCATAGTGCTTGTGTTAATAGTCATTTTACAATGCCTTTGAACACACTTCAGAATCTACAGTTACGCAATACCTCACAATACATTTACAATTCACTTTCTTCCTTTTAACGTTTAGTAAATTTTACTCATTTTTTCAGTTTACAGCGTAATTTCTGTTTGCTCACATAACATTGTAGCTAAGGAATGAAGAAATGAATGCACATTCATTGCTCTTTGAGCTTTTGTAAAATGAAACCTCATTCTTTTTTATTCCGCTTCCCACCTGCCGCTTTCCTCCCGTTTCTCCTTCGCCCTTTCAACATCCCATTTGCATGTTTGGTGAGAGGGTTTATTGAAGTGTAACCCCGTAAATTACCTCATCACGCCTCACCAGCACATATGTAACAGTCAGCCGTGGAGCGCCGCTGTACCTCGCTGTGTGTTTTTACTTTTCCTTTACTCATTCCCAGCTCCATTCATCCTTTCTCTTTGTATCATGCTGTTTTGTCCCCTGATGTTCTCGGGGTTAATAAATAATTTTTCTTGCTACACAACATTTCTCACAAATTTCTGTCTTTCTCTCTCACTGGCCCCATCTTTCTCTCTTTCCTGACCCTATTTATTGAGATTGAGGAGGCTGTTGTTGCCCCATGGCTCCAAACTGTGGTGTAACAGAGAGAGAGGCAGTAAATCAAGATGAAGGGAAAACAGAACCCCCTTATTCAGTTTGCCCTTCTCTCCTGATTTGTCTGCCCTTCACCTCTGCTCAGCAGAGGACAGTGGGAGATGATGGGGGTGAAAGAGTGTTGAGCAGTTGGAGTAAAATATTTAACAAAAGGAATTGTGATAAAAAGAGACTGTAGAGAGCACTGTGAGAACAGCATGATGAAACCTGGCTATGAATGAGCTGTTTAAAGGGACACAAAGAAAGGTGAATGGTGTAGTGATCTTGAGTGTGTGTGTGTAGGACCAGGTGTCCCAAAAGGATTGTAAAACCTAAAATCAACTGCATTGTCGGGAGCAGCCAACAGTGTCCAGGAGGACCACGGCTTTATAGTGTATAAATAATGTCTTAAAGCAAATGTTAAAATATTGTGTGAGGGTTTGGTTTAAGGCTAGAGGTCAAAAATATTATCTCAGGAACTGTAGAAATCACTGGAAAGTCTGTTACCATTAAGCTAATTAAAATAAGCACATGTTGAATCAGATGTCTGAGTGGATATCAGCCAAGTAGATTTTGAATGCTGTGTTATAGGTGAAATAATAATCATAGTAATTTCTGATTAAGAATTGCTTTTAAAATGTTTCTCTAAAGCACTGTGGCAGAAATTAGACTTGCATATTTGGTTGGCCTGATTGAATATTTTAAATAATTTGTATTATAATTTATTATTATATTATATATTTTCTGAAATTAATTTTCTGAAACTAATTTTAGTGAGTTTAAAACTATCTTCGCATAAACCCATTATTTACCTGTTCAGCAAGTAGGCAATAAACAGAAATTAAATAAAGTTATTAAACACTAAATAAATATAGATGAATCCTTAAAGCTACAAAGGTTTTTGATTTCCTCTTTTTTCTTTTGTTCTTTGATTAGCAGACATCACAGCAGCTGGCTTATTAGGTATTTGGCTGCTATTACTTTAAGAGCCACCCCCAAGCGTTAACTGCGTTAAATAATTTTAACGCCATTATACTGGAAAAATGATAGGGCTGTGCCCTAATAGTTGACTAACCATTAGTCGACAAGAAAAGGCTTGGTCAACCAAAATTTTATTAGTTGCTTTAGCATAAAAATAATTCCACAGGAAGTGGCAAAGTCACACAGTCCATGACGGACAGATTGTTAACGGTTGGTCTGTGTGGTTATATAGTACATTGATCAGGCAGGACATCTAAATGCTCACCTATCATTCATCGACCTCAAATATGGCTTTTCATCTGAAATATGTAAGTAATATCAGCTTTACATGGCTGCTCAATCTAATGTTAACCTAGAAAAATGGGTGCTATTCAAGTGTCTGTGTGGAGTGTGGAAGTTGCATGACAGATGAAGGCGCTGGTGCGTCATTTTTAGTCATACAGATAAAAGTAATACATCTTTTGAATCTGTACTCATAATAACAACAAAATGTTGCACTTTTGTAAAATAATTAAAGGAAACAGGATGCACATTCTGCCCTCTCTATCTCTGTAAACTTGAGTGCGAAACATCAAAACTCTGTGTATACTTGCCTTACAGACATGAAAAATGTATCTATAGAAAGTGAAATGCCTACTTTTAAATGAAACAATTCAAATGGAAAACAAATATTTTCAGATTATGTAATCCATATTATATACCTACAGGTGCATCCACTACTGCAGAGATGATGAGTCAGTGTCGCCGACTTCATCTCTTAAGCCGAAAACAAAGAAAGCACTAGTTTATCAATAAATTATGAAAACGTTAATGTAGTCTCCTTGCTGTTTTTCCCTAACACATTCATAATTATTATATCTGCCGTGGACTGTGACAAGCTTTTTTGTGTGCGCTTGAGCGCTTGTTAAAGCGAGCAATTATGATTTAAATGGTTTATTAATAAACGTGCAACTAATAGTTGACTAATGATTAAAATTAATGACTACTTGTCGACCAGGAAAATCTGTAGTCAAGGCCAGCCCTTAAAAATGAACCGCCTACGTTAACGTGCTAATTTTGACACCACTATTTATTTTATATATAAATCTTAATTTTACAAAACATTTTAAGAAATTTAAAAGTCTCATAGTTGCCAATTTACTATTTAAAATAACTTTTCTTTTTGAATATGTATTAAAATGTAATTTATTACTGTGATAGCAATGCTGATTTTTCAACATCTATTACTCCAGCCTTTAGTGTCACATGATCCTTTAGAAATCATTCTAATATGTGACCACAAAACCATAAAGGTCAATTCATCATCTACAAGCTGAATAAATAGCTTTCCATTGATGAATGGTTTGCAATATTTGGCTTGGATACAAAAAAAAAAAAAAAATCTGAGGGTGCAAAAAAATCAAAATATTAAGAAAATCACCTTTAAAGTTGTCCAAATAAAGTTCTTAGCAATGTATATTACTAATCAAAAATTAAGTTTTCATATATTTATGGTAGGAAATGTACAAAATATATTCATGGAACATGATCTTTACTTAAAATCCTAATGAGTTTTGGCATAAAAGAAAAATCTATAATTTTGACCCATACAATGTATTGTTGGCTATTGCTACAAATATACCATGCTACTTAAGACTGGTTTTGTGGTCCAGGGTCACATATGCTGATTATTGCTGCTTGATATTTTTGTGGAAATTGTGTTACATTTTTTCAGTATTCTTTCTGGATTTTCAGAAAGACTGAAACTAAAAGACGATGCTGCACCGAATATGTTTAATCCGACAGTAATGTCACAATACACAAGTGTGAGTAACTTTTTTATTTTTAAGTTTTTATTACATGGTCACTATTGCTTTGTCTGTTATTACAGATCATTTGATATGTATTGAGTTTAATAATGTGTTTTTAAACCTAAATCACAGCAGCGTCCATCTATGAAGGATGTAGGCTGTCAAACATACACAACTGTTTGCCATTCATAGCAGTGGGCATTTATTTCTGAGTCTACAATCTTCCACGCCTATTCAAACAGAAAATAGCCTATTACTTCTAAATTATGATGTTTTTTATGTAAAAATCTTGATAACATAATAAGTAGACCTCAGAGAACAGTACAAAATAATAAAGGCAGTTTATGACCCCTTTAAAAATAACAGTATTTATTGGAAATAGAAATGTTTTGTAACATTATAAAAGTCTTCACTGTTGTCACAAATACCTCCTTTGTGAATAATCAAGTTTGGTTTTTGATTAATGCCTCGCTGCTAGAGGAATAACCTATAAATAATAACTTTGGTGTTTTTCTTTTTTAGTGATGTTTTATCTCGCCTAGGACACGCAAGTCAGAACCCCCTTAAAAAAAAAAAGGTGCATGACACCAGTGCCCACCATGACAGGAAAACAAATGTGTATGTGTTTTTAAAACTATGTTAGTGTGTTGCAGCAGTCTTGTTCCTTGTGTCCTTCTCTGACTCTGCCATTATGTTTGTGTGTGTGTGTAAAAGAGAGAGAGTGAGAAAGAGAGAGGAGTGTCTGTGGGGAGAATCTGTGTGCGTGTGTGTGTGTGTGTGTGTGTGTGTGTGTGTGTGTGTGAGAGAGAGAGAGAGAGAGGCTTGTTCTCTCGTCCTCTAACGGTGAGCAGAACTAAAGGCCTGCAGCAGCAGCAGTGACACAGGAATTTACATATGTTAACAATGAGGAAAAAATGATTCAATTCACAACGGCCAACAAAAAGAACATCCTTACATAGCCTGTAAAGACAATTGCTCTTTCTCTCCCCAGCTCTCTGTCTCTCTCCTGCTATACTGTGACTGATCTCTTCTTTTAATGAGCCTCTACTACCCCCTAACATGAACAAATCTCTCTCTCTCTCTTTCTCTTGTGTTTTGGATGAGATTTTCTCAGTATTCAGGTTTGAGGTACTTTATTGGCATGACAAATATTTGTACATTTGTATTGTCAAAGTGTTAACAGCTGAGTTGCATACAGATAAATCAGCAGTAGCAATGTACAGTATGTACAGTACATCTCACAACAGTGAGTACACCGCTCACATCTCAGCAACCATTTTAGTATCTTCTCAAGGCACAATACTATAGAAATAAAACTTGGATATATTTTATATAGTCAATGTGCAGCTTGTATAGCAGTATAGATTTACTGTCCTCTGAAAATTACTCAACATACATCCATTATTGTCAAAATTGCTGGCAACAAAAGTGAGCACACCTTAAGTGAACTTGTCCAAAGTGGCAATATTTTGTGTTAGCACCATTGGCACTGCCTTATTCATCCTGGGCATGGAATTGACCAGAGCTGCACAGGTTGTTGCTGGGATCCTCTTCCACTCCTCACAGAGCTGCTGGATGTTAGACACATGGTGCTTCACCTTACACTTGAGGATGCCCCACAGGTGCTTAATAGGGTTCAGGTCCGGAGACATACTTGGCCACCCCATAACCTTCACCTTCAGCTTCCTCAGCAAGGTAGTTGTCATCTTGGTGGCGTAGATGTAACGATATTTCGTGGTACGATATTTCGCGATGCAAAAATATTACGATATGTATCGTAGAGTGATGACGATACATTTACGATATGATGACAGTCTAATCCTATTGGTTGAGCTGCCGACGTCTCCTTCTCTGCAACAGCACTGCTTGAGCTTTCATTGCAGAATCAGATGCAGAAATCATTTGAACTGAATATTAGTAGAGCAACATGAGTTCGGCTGAAACTGAAATTAAAGATACCCCGTCTTCACGTCCGACAGCATTTTGGTTTTACAGTCACGCGACAGTACGACAGTAGAAAAAAAAATACAGACAAAACATTATTACAGTCACGGCGCATGTTAAAAGTTTCGTGCTTCAGACTCGCCCGCTTTTCGAGTCACACATTGGAACAGACATTTCTTAAAGCTTTTACGGCTCTTCATGACAGGAACCTCCGAAGATGTATTGTAATAGTTTTCTGAGCAGCAGCCACGATTTAACCAGTTACCGCACAGATTATTATTAACAACCAAAAGCACATTTCACTGAGCGCATGTCGGAGTGTTGAAAACATGATCAAGATCATTTAAAATAGGCTATAATGGAGTTGTATGATCCATAAAATACGGAGAAAGGCTATAAATAAAGAAAAAAAATCCAGAAAATGCGTGTAGTATAGCCTGCGCAGGTTAAAATACAATTATGTTTAAAATGTCATAGTAAACTGTGTCTGATATGAAAACTACGCTAGTCATTGTCCCATAAAATGACAAATAGCAAATAACACAGTGTATTTTCATTACGTTTCATTTATTTTGTTTTTGTTAAGTAAAATGAGACCTTGTTGTTTGCAACTACGTTTACCTCGAGACCGCGTCGCGAACACCAGCTCGACCGCAAAACACTTTCACTATGAGAGAAAGCGGCAGCCGCTCAGAGATTCCACCGCTTGACGCGTCCCATGTGAAAGGGCTTTTAAACGGTCTTCAGACAGAGCGTGAACACAAGAACGGGACCGTTTGAGAGCAGGGTCAGCGTGTACCGGATTGAGTCCAAAGAGCAAATACCCGTGCATGTCACCCGCACCGCACCTGACAGATAAATATTATTCCACCGTTACGTCAGTTTTAGCGGTTCACCCGTCGGGTAGGACTCTGTTTCGCACACACATAGAATCTTGCATCGCTAGCAGGTTTTAAGAATTTGACATCGTGACAATATTAACACTATCATGTTAAATAAAATAAAAATTCAGTGACAGACAGTCCTATTCAGTTGTTAATTTTAATACAGAAGGTTTTTATTAAACCTTAAAATGTGACCTTGTATGTAAAACTAAGAAATTTATTGAAATTTGTTTATTTTTTTTAAATAAATCTGTTGTTTGATTTTCAGTTTCATGTGTTAATTTTTGTTCAAAATATCGTGATACGTACCGTATCGTGACCTAGGCATATCGTTACACCCCTAGCTTTGGGTCATTATCATGTTGGAAAACCGCTGTTCAGCCTAGTTTCTGGAGGAAGGCATCATGTTCTGCTTCAGAATATACAATACATTATAGAATCCGTGTTTTCCTCAATGAACTGCAGCTCCCCAGTACAGCAGCACTCATGCAGCCCCAAACCATGATGCTACCACCACCATGCGACTATAGGCAAGACATAATTTTCTTGGTACTCCTCACCAGGGCATCGCCACACATGCTAAACACCATCTGAGCCAAACAAGTTTATCTTAGTCTCATCAGACCACAGGACATGATTCCAGTAATTCATGCTCTTGGACAGGTTGTCTTCAGCAAACTGTTTGTGGGCTTTCTTGTGGGCCAGCTTCAGAAGAGGCTTCCTTCTGGGACGACGCCCATGTAAACCAACTTGTTGCAGTGTGCGGCGTATGGTCTGAGCACTGACAAGCTGACCTTCTACTTCTGCAACCTTTAAAGCAATGCTGGCAGCACTCATGTATATGATTTTTGAAGCCAGGTTTTGACGTACAGAACGAGTGCTCAACTTCACTGATCGACCCTTGCAAGGCCTGTTCTGAATGGAACCCATCTTGGAAAACCCCTGTATGACCCTGACCACTGTAGTGCAACTCGGTTTCAGGGTGTTACTGAACCTCTAATAGCCTTGGCCATCTTTGTGGAGAGCAACAATTCTAATTCTTAAATCCTCAGAGAGTTCTTTGCCATGAGATGCCATGTTCAACACCCAGTGGTCAGTATAAGAGAATTGTACTCAAAGCACCAAATTTTAATTGCTCTAATACAAGATACACAACATTGTATGGTCCTGTCAAGCAGACAAAAACATAAACATGATGAATAGGACATGTGGCTTTGCATGGTTAAACAACATACTGCTGTTATCACTTAGGGTGTACTCACTTTTGTTGCCAGCTATTTTGACAATAATGGCTGTATGTTGAGTTATTTTCAGAGGACAGTAAATCTATACTGCTATACAAGCTGCACATTGACTACTCTAAAATGTATCCAAGTTTCATTTCTATAGTATTGTCACCTGAGAAGATATATTAGAATGGTTGCTGATGTGAAATTTGTGAGATACTGTATATCAATTAGGAAAATGGAGGGCAGAATAAAACATACAATGTATCTCTCTCTCTACATTGTAGACAAAGGGCTGTCTCTCTCTGCTTTGCTGTGTTTGATGGGCTCTCTGGGTGGCACGTTGCATGGCAGGTGCCAGCCTGAATCTCAGTCATCACTGTTATTTTGCGCTGATTGCACGTGTTATTGTAGCTAATTAAAGACTGATGGGCATTAAATATTTAGGTTGCTGTATAATTAGCTCACTGAAGACAGCCATACCAGAGGCTGTGCCCACTCACATTCACAGATACTGTAGATCTAACAGAGACATAAAGCCACACACGCTCTCGCCTAGTGTTTGCTGCTTCACACTAACAATATTTTACAACACTTCCCCACTTATAGATAAATTGGTCGATAGAATTCCCGCGACACTTCCCGGTCCCTCCGTCTCCTAGAAAAGAGCCGATTTAGATTAGCGCTTCATTTGAATTGAGCTGAAAATGAATAAAAAATGCTGCGTATGTGGTTGAAGCGCCGTGCTTATAAATGATTGTTGGAGATTTGGACTTCAAATGAACTCAAATGCACGATTTTATATGTATTCTAAGCCCAGCAGCACACAAACCCTGAAGTCATAAACAGCTGACACATAAACACCTTGCAATACTGGTAAATATGTTTATTTATTTATGCATTTGTTTAGGTGAGTGAAGTTTGATAAGTTAACAGTATTATTAGGCCTATTTGTGTGATTAAATATTTAATCAAGACTTTTATTTTTATTTCTTTACTTTTAAATGCCACATTTCTCAGGCTTAAAAATGTTGCTTTTATACAGTACTGTTCAGAGGTTTGGGGTCAGTAAGTTTTTTCTTTTAAAAAGAAATGAACTCTTTTATTTAGCAAGGACACATGAAATGTGTCAGTAAAGACATTTATAATGTTACAGAAGATTGTTATTGCAAAATAAATGTAACCCTGGACCACAAAGCATGTTTTACGTAACACAGGTATGTTTGTAGCATCATCTGTCAAAATTATACATTTTTCTTTTATGGAAAAAAATCATTAGGATATTGAGTAAAGATCATGTTTTTAAATGAAGCTATTTTGTAAATTTCCTACTGTAAATATATCAGAAGTTTATTTTTGATAAGTAATATGCATTGCTAAGAACTTTATTCAGACAACAAGGCAATTTTCTCAATATTTAGATTTTTTTTTTTTTGCCCCCTCAGATTTAAGATTTTCAAATAGTTGTATCTTGGTCAAATATTTTTTTCTGACAATGTATAAAACTTAATTTTGAAAAATTGACACATATGACTGGTTTTGTGGTCCAGGGTCACAAAAGTTCTTTCAAACTTCATATTCATCAGAGAATCTTGAAAAAAAAAAAAAATTCTAATTGAAATATTAAGCAGCACAGCTGTTTTTAACATTGATAATAATAAGAAATGTTTATTGAGCTACAAATTAGCATATTCGAATGATTTCTGAAGGATCATGTGATGCTGAAGACTGGAGTAATGATGCTAAATGGCCATCACAGGAATAAATTACCTTTAATTTTTTTAAATTGAAAAATAACTAAAATTTATAATATTACTGTATTTTTGATCCAATAAATGCAGCCTTTACTTCTTTCAAAACATTTAAAGAGCAGGTCATATGGTATTTAAAGTGTCCTAATATTGTGTTGGAGTCCCCTACAACAGGTTTAAATGCATCTAAGGTCAGAAAACATTAAGACTGCAAAAAATTTATTTTTCAAAAACCCATCTGACCTGCTCTTTAAAAAAAAATCTCACTGACCCTAAACTTTTAAATAGTTGTATATATATGAGAATGCATATTCTCATAATAGAATAGAACAAACAAACAAATGTCCATGTTCATTATGTCCAGCAAAAGTCAATAGCCTTCATTGTATGGACAAATAAAATGTAATGTTATAATATATACAGTCAAGCCCGAAATTATTCATACCCCTGGGAAATTTTAACTTAGTTACTTTTATTCAACCAGCAAGTTTTTTTTGACCGGAAATGACACAGGCTTCTCCTAAAAGATAATAAGACGATGTACAAGACATTCTTTTTTACCTCTCTCACTATCCTCCTGGCCAGCACAGGTGTCACTTTTGGCTTCTGACCACGTCCTCTGAGATTTTTCACAGTGCGGAACATCTTGTATTTTTTAATAATACTTTGCACTGTAGCCACTGGAACTTCAAAACATTTAGATATGGTCTTATAGCCCTTTCCTGATTTGTGAGCAGCCACAATGCGCAGCCGCAGGTCCTCAGTGAGCTCCTTTGTCTTAGCCATGACTGTCCACAAACCAACAGCAGAGAGCTTCTGTTTTTCACCTGTTGAGTTGATTAAAACAGCTGTTCCCAATGAATCAGGGTAATTAGGATGCTTTAGAACAGCTTGGACTTTTTGGAATGGTATAGAACTTTGGATTTTCCCATTGACTGTGACAGTTTGCAAAGGGTATGAATAATTTAGGACATGCCACTTTTTGTTCAAATGTTAATGAAAGCTGAGAAATATTTTTTTCCACAATGATGCCTCTTGTACATCGTCTTATGATCTTTTGGGAGAAGCCTGTGTCATTTCCGGTCAAAGAAAAACTTGCTGGTTGAATAAAAGTAACTTTAGGTCAGAGTTTGCCAGGGGTATGAATAATTTCGGGGCTTGACTGTAAATAGAGATAAAGAGCTCTGAAAATCCTGTCCTAAATTTTTCACCCACATTTCGTTCTAAGCCTATAAAAACCTGTACTCCCTTCATTCATCTTCAGAACACAAATTAAGATATTTTTTTTGTTAAAATCCGAGATTTTTCTGACTGGCTCCTGCGTCAACAGCGCCACACACATGCATCGTGGTACTCTCATGAATGTGCGTCGAAGACTGACTTGGAAGAGAAGAAATTGTTAAATAAAGTTGTTGTTTTTGTTTTCTTTGCACACAAAAAGCATTCTCATAGCCTTATGACATTATGGTTGAACATGGATTATTCTACCAAAGTCCTTACTACCTTTCTGGACCTTGAATATTTCAGTTGCGTTGCTGTCTATGCAGGGTCAGAAAGCTCTCAGATTTCATCAAAAATATCTGAATTTGTGTTCCGAAGTTGAACGAAGGTCTTATGGGTTTAGTACAACATGAGGGTTCGTTTTTGGCTGAACTAACCCTTTAACTGTTCATGTCATCTATTGGCCCTACACACAAATGTCCTATTTCTCTCAATAGTTCTTACACGCATACTCTCACAGTCCCTGATGTCTCTCGCCCACCCAAACAGAGCTCTTTTGGTTCATTTAATCATGTATTTAAAAACATGACCCTGATTTCTGTATTTCAGAGAGCATCTGTACTCTCCACTGATCCGCCAGCCCATTTCAAAGTGAAGAATTAGATACATTAAACCCTCGTGTTCATAACGAAGCAGCCGCAGTGAGATGTTTCTGTAGGAGGAGGCTTTTAAAGTAGTGAGTAACTGTTATGTGATTACGTCTTTCACAGCTCGCGAACACGCTAACCTCCGACTCACACAATGTTACCTTAAATCCTTTCCAGGCTATTTTTCACACTTCTTCTGCTTGCTTCAGCCAAAGTAGAGGACTGCAGTGTAAATATTTGAGCAGTTTATGAATGAGAGTTTTTAAAAATCATAGACAACTCGGAGCTATCTCTGAGGACTCGCAGATTATACATATTCCAAAAACCTACACTACTGGAACATTTAGTTACACAGTACTTAAGCAAATCCTCTGGCACACACACAGATGCGGTGTACAAGTGTTAAATTGGTAGCTGCCAGATACCTGCGTGATTTTTTTTCAGTTAGTTTTCCACCATCTGAACTGTAACCACAGATACTCTTGGAGAATTAATAATCTCATTAAGAAAAGTGGAAGTGCTGTATAATCACTTCAGGATGTGAAAAAGAGGGTTGGTAGTGAGATGGACGCAACAGGACAGAAACTTGCTTGTAACTTCTTCATACAAACGCGCGCATAAAGGCACATCCACACATGCTGTTCTTTGTTCTGTTCCTCTACAATGCGCTGTCACTTCTGTCGGGGGGTTTGATGGAGTGTCAGCATACCTTATTCAAACAGAGAGGTGACTCCAGCCTTTCATGTGGCTCTCTCACACTCTCTTCCTCTGTCAGCATGCATTTCTCAAACCGAGAAGTGTGCCTATACTTTCATGTGCTTCACTCCACCTCTCCCGCTCTCTCGTTCCCCCACCTCAGGCTGAATCGCACCAACTGGAGTTTTATTTCTGCTCTTGTGGTTTTGACCCCCTCGACTCAGATATCTCTCTCTATTTCTGTGCCCGTCGCTCTCCATCCCTTTCTTTCTTTCCACATGAAGAAGCTGAAGTGTACCTTGTTGCATGTAATCACTTCTAGGGCCACCTGAAATCCATTTTTCTGCTTTCTGTACATTCGTTTATTCTTTCTCTGTCATATTTTACCTAGTTTATGTTGGAAATTACACAAATTTTCTAGCAAGTGATAAAAATGGATCTCACATTCGTGCTTTACACAACTTCTGAGGGCGTAGTAATACAGATTTTTTTAGTTTTCATGATTAATGAAGCGTTCTGGAAATGAGAAACTCACGCTGGGATGCAGTAATGTTGTTGTGTCAGGGATGCGCCGATGAATCATAGATATGACAGGATTTATACAGTTGCAGGAAAAAATTCCCATTGGATTTACCTGAATTTTTGCATAAATTGAGCATAAAATTTTTATCTGATTTACAGGTAAGTCACAACTATAGACAAATACACCTTACAGTGCATTCAATAGTTCCTTACCTAGAGTGACAGTAGCTTCGCTGTTGTTCGTGTGCTTTAGTTTTTGACATTCCATTTTCATCCATTTTCAGTGGTTGCCTGCTGAAGGATTTTTTAAGTTTGATGCTGATATCTTAGGCCTAGGATACACTGATCTTAACTGATTTTAAAACAATGGGAGACCACAGACATGAACACAGTTTTAAGTGATTTTTAGCCGTATAATTTTCTGAACACACACACTAGATGCTTCAACCAGACTGCGAGACCACACACTTGTTGATTGTAGGAACGATTTCGCAGTGACTCAAGATCAAAGGTGACTAGAGAAGAAAAACAATTGACGTTGTCAGCTGGCTCGCCTGGCACACGTTCTGTTGTACAGTGAAAAACAAGATAGAAAACAAAGAATATGGGTGATTTTCTTTCTCAGTATACTGTACAGTCGTGGCCAAAAGTTTTGAGAATGACACAAATATTAGTTTTCACAAAGTTTGCTGCTAAACTGCTTTTAGATCTTTGTTTCAGTTGTTTCTGTGATGTACTGAAATATAATTACAAGCACTTCATACGTTTCAAAGGCTTTTATCGACAATTACATGACATTTATGCAAAGAGTCAGTATTTGCAGTGTTGGCCCTTCTTTTTCAGGACCTCTGCAATTCGACTGGGCATGCTCTCAATCAACTTCTAGGCCAAATCCTGACTGATAGCAACCCATTCTTTCATAATCACTTCTTGGAGTTTGTCAGAATTAGTGGGTTTTTGTTTGTCCACCCGCCTCTTGAGGATTGACCACAAGTTCTCAATGGGATTAACATATGGGGAGTTTTCAGGCCATGGACCCAAAATTTCAAAAGTTTTGGTCCCCGAACCACTTAGTTATCACTTTTGCCTTATGGCACGGTGCTCCATCGTGCTGGAAAATGCATTGTTCTTCACCAAACTGTTGTTGGATTGTTGGAAGAAGTTGCTGTTGGAGGGTGTTTTGGTACCATTCTTTATTCATGGCTGTGTTTTTGGGCAAAATTGTGAGTGAGCCCACTCCCTTGGATGAGAAGCAACCCCACACATGAATGGTCTCAGGATGCTTTACTGTTGGCATGACACAGGACTGATGGTAGCGCTCACCTTTTCTTCTCCGGACAAGCCTTTTTCCAGATGCCCCAAACAATCGGAAAGAGGCTTCATCGGAGAATATGACTTTGCCCCAGTCCTCAGCAGTCCATTCGCCATACTTTTTGCAGAACATCAATCTGTCCCTGAAGTTTTTTTTGGAGAGAAGTGGCTTCTATACTGCTCTTCTAAACACCAGGCCATCTTCCAAAAGTCTTGGCCTCACTGTGCGTGCAGATGCGCTCACACCTGCCTGCTGCCATTCCTGAGCAAGCTCTGCACTGGTGGCACTCCGATCCCGCAGCTGAATCCTCTTTAGGAGACGATCCTGGCGCTTGCTGGACTTTCTTGGACGCCCTGAAGCCTTCTTAACAAGAATTGAACCTCTTTCCTTGAAGTTCTTGATGATTCTATAAATTGTTGATTTAGGTGCAATCTTAGTAGCCACAATATCCTTGCCTGTGAAGCCATTTTTATGCAATGCAATGATGGCTGCACGCGTTTCTTTGTAGGTCACCATGGTTAACAATGGAAGAACAATGATTTCAAGCATCACCCTCCTTTTAACATGTCAAGTCTGCCATTCTAACCCAATCAGCCTGACATAATGATCTCCAGCCTTGTGCTCGTCAACATTCTCACCTGAGTTAACAAGACGATTACTGAAATGATCTCAGCAGGTCCTTTAATGACAGCAATGAAATGCAGTGGAAAGTTTTTTTTTCGGGATTAAGTTAATTTTCATGACAAAGAAGGACTATGCAATTCATCTGATCACTCTTCATAACATTCTGGAGTATATGCAAATTGCTATTATAAAAACTTAAGCAGCAACTTTTCCAATTTCCAATATTTATGTAATTCTCAAAACTTTTGGCCACTACTGTACATTTACTGCCATGTTTGTGGCATGTTTGTGTTTTCAAGTGTGCTTTGAGCGTAGTTCAGACTACACTTTTCTTGTTGTTGGTTACAACAGTCACTGTTAGTTTATGCCATTTTAACTTGTCGTGTTGTGAACAAGAAACATGTCAGACTACACGTTGCTACTGGACCATTTACCATTTGCCGTCTTTAACGATGTGCATGCTGTCATCTATACGGTGGGACTAGACAGAAGGTGCCATGAGTGTAAACAAACAATGGCTGGCAAACAGCATGTTTTGCCCTGTCTTGTCAGAAAATCCCCAAAAAGAAAAAAAAAAACCTGACAGTGGGCCCAAATTGCATAAAGAGGACAGTATGAACTTTAACAGACAACTGAGGTAAAGTAGTGTTTATTTAATCATTCTTTACTCTGTCACAGTAGTCCCTTGTGAAAACGGTGGTTCCTTGTATATGTATGTCACCCTGGACCACAAAACCAGCCATAAGTAGCATGGGTATATTTGTAGCAATAGCCATAATACACTGTATGGGTCAAAATTAATGCAGGAGTATTTTTGCCATAGCTCCACAAACATTTCCTCCATTGTAAAATTCCACCCAGCAGGAACAATACCATTGTCTCTCTCAAGTTTCAGCTTGTTTGAAAGCATGTACCAAGGCGTTTCTGTACTCCTATTGGCCAGTGTAACAGATGTGATGGAACTCTTTGTGGATGATAGAAAAAAGTTGTTTTTTTGTGGCAATGTCGTGAAATGTCATGGAAGTGGCATCGGTTGTCGTCCACTATGACGCACTACACAAGATCAAACATTGAATCTTGCGTCCAGACGCCCATTGTCGTTTACGAAAATCCCCACGACACCTACGCCAAGCATATTGTGCCAAAATCAGGTTAAAATTGTGTAGTCTGAACCGGACTTTAGAGTGCAGGGTCGATAGAAAGCCATATATAGCCAGGGTTAGCTATATCAATGTGTGTATATACATATATAGTCAAACCAAAAATTATTTAGACACCAGATGTAATTTCTTTATATTTTTTTTTACTAGTGGGTGCAGGACACTGAAGTTAATTTATGTAAGTTAGCATAGCAAAATAAAGTAAACTGTGACATATTATACCCAAAAATTCTTCATACAGTGGACTACCAGTAAAACTGATTAAAATTTGGGACCAAAAATGATTCAGACAGTTTGACCTGTCCATGTTTTGCTTAAATGTTTTTTCTTTAATTGTTAATGCAACCGTTTTACACCACAGACTTTTGTCAATCAACAGTTTTGGTTGATTCTAATCCATTACATACCTTTCTATCAAAGTTATCTGACATTATCAAGATTAATTTGTTCTGACACAGTTTAACTCTGAATTCTTGTCATATTTTATTACCATTTCAGAACTGTTGAAGGTGTCTGAATAAATTTTGGTTTGACTGTAAATATGTATCACTGTATATCCCCGGGTTCTCAGCTTGCAGCAGATGCAATTCATTAAAAAATGCCAAATATTGTAAATTATTGACAGATTCCCTTTCCTGTCCAACAAAACGAAGCAGTTTGGGCATCACTACTCCATCACCAATTCTTTTAACCTTTTTTATAGTGTACCAATGTTTATGCTTGTGTTTTTTTTTTTGAGCTTCTGGCTTCAAACCTTTTCTCTTTCTTCAGCCATACAAATACTGATTCTCTCGTTTTTTTTTTCTCCACTGGTAAAGCATGATAAAAATGTTTTCCATTGTCAAATTTTCACTCATCACATCATCGAGTGAGTGTACACCATTCAGATGACTCCAGAAAGCTCAATTTTTAGATTTGCACCTTTAAAAAAATAACAGGCAAATTATTATAATTTTTAGTCTTTATAGTCTTTATTGAACTCACAGTATACACATTTCCAATGAAGGCTGCAAAAGTTACGAATCCATAACTGGAGTGAGAAGTCCAGTTAATGATACAAGATCAGTGCTTCCCTGTCCTACAAAAACACAAATTTTCGCCACTCCGCAGTGAGACAAGTTGTCTATAAATAGAGAAAGTTGAGCACTGTTGCTGCTCTCTCTAGGAGTTGGCGCCCTGTGAAGAAGACTGCAAGAGTACAGTGCAGGATGCTCGATTGTGATAAGAAGAGCCCTGGACTTCTCCATTGACATGTCTATAATGTGTTCAACACTAAAAAGAGAGGTTTTCATTGAAAGACTTCACAGAGAAAGCCACTGCTGCCCAAAAATAAAACACTGCTGCATGTCTGACATTTGCAGAAGAGCATGTTGATGTTCCTTAGCGTTAAACCTCAGATAAAACCAAAGATGAAAATGCTACAGTATGTAAGAAACACAACCTCTCAGCTGCAATGTTTAGAATTCCCAAGCAGGAATTCCACAAGCTCTGCAGAAGGACAAATCAACACCAGAATGGCTTTAACAGAATAAAATGGCTCCAGTCAGAGTCCTGACCTCAACCCAAAGCTCTGAAAAGAGACATTCACACCAGACATTGAAATAGTCTGAACAGAAATAGGCTTCTGTAAAAGAAATGGACTAGAGAATACCTGGCTGGTCTGAGCACTTTGATGAAGGTTATTTCCAAAGAACAACATTCAAGGGTTCACATACTTTTTCCAATTCTCAGTGTGAAGGTTTACATGATGTATTCAATGAAGACATGAAAACCTACCATTGGTTGTGTGTTATTCATTTAAGCAGACTGTTGAGACTTTCAGTTTCAAATTTTATGTCCAATTTGCAGATAAAACCAGTTCCAACAAGTTCGCATATGTTTCTGTGAATATACACACTTAGACACAAGCACGCTCCAGTAATAACACCTCAGTATCTGTAAGTAGAATTGATTTGGAGAGCTTTTAGCAGTGTAGTGTTGAGAGAGGCTTTATTGTAAGGGAAACATTCTGCCGGACATCAGTACAGCGAGTCCTTTACCATATATGGCATGAGTCAAGATCTCCCTCTTTCTTTCTTTCTCTTTCATCCATTACCGGAAAAGTAGGACAGATCTTTTTTGTCTGGCATATTTGGATTTGATCAACCATTAGTATCCCTGCAGCCGTTTGCCTAAAAGACAAAAGAAAGGCCTTCACTCTAGACGTTTTTTTGGCTCTCATTATCTCAATTTACTCATTGCTGCCTCCATCCATCCCTGTTGTGATTCAGTGTACTCTGGGTCCATGTCAAATTTAAATGACTATAATAGGATTGATTGCTAACTTGGTCCACATGGCGAGAAAACATTCTTGTTAACAGCTAGCCTGGGTTTCCCCATACTGCCTTGCGCAGCGCGATTTTATTCACGCTGCTAGTCTAGTCTGGAAACCATGGACCTAATTTTCACCTAAGATAGGGAACCAATCACAGAACGGGGAGGGAGCAGCAAGACGATGACGCCTTCTATGCGACTCACCAAAGCAGTTTGTTAATAACTATGGATCCAGCATGGCAGCAGACGCGAAGTTATCTTTCGATGCAGCCTTACACCATGTCTACACCGGACGGGAGCAACGTGATGCGACGCGACAAATGACATTAGAACCTATTATGCTGTCCACACTGGATGCGGTGCGGGGCAGCAAATCCCAGACAGTAATCTGATGCCGCGTTCTATTTATGATGTGCTCACACAAAGTTTAAATGATTTGCAACGGTCGCCTTGTCGCGTCCAGTGTAGACAGACTTTAGCTGTTGTGGCGCGGCAACTGTCGCGTCCGGTGTAGACACGGTGTATAGTGTTCTAAGTAGTTTAGACCGCAAGTTTATTTTGAAAAAAGAGCAACTTTTGGCGTTCGCTCTACATACGTCATACGGTATAATTGAAATGATTGGCTATGAGCTACGCACAGGCCAGAGCCATACAAAGCTCTCTCTGTACGGCTCTGGCACAGGCGCATTTGATAGACATTCGTATCGCCCAATAAATGGCTCTGGGCATTCGTAAACCACGCCTCAAATACGAGAAAATGAACATGTGGTTCCCAGACCACGAATCATGACGAAGTCATAACGTGGTCTGGCGTTAGTTAACAGCAGATCTGAGAGGAAAAACAGCCCATACAGTCTAGTCACTGGATATTTATGCCCACTGAATAGCCACCAGCTCTGAAACAGTCCAATAAGCTCATGAACAGCAGCACTGATGTGAAAGCACACAGTGAATTAATCATGGAGTGAAAATCCCAAAAAATGTAAAACACAAAAAATGCAACACAGATTACATACAATTCGAAAAACATATAGACTGAATGCATCTGCCAAATGTATATATAAAAATGCAAGGCACTCCTCTTTTTTTCTGTGGCTCTTGCATCCCCGTCCCTTCATCCTCCATTTCTGTGGCCCACAACACATTCGCTCTCATAATGAGTCTAATCTGGCACATCATTGCCTTCCCTCTCTCTCTTTCCCAGAGATTAAAATGGCCGATTCACCTGCAGGCTTCATTACTCGTGGTCATGTGACATTGTATCATCATGAGAGAGAACTCATTTGGTCAGAGATAAATGGCGTAATTTAGAGGTGTGGTTTTTCTTTAAATGAAAGTGATGTAGATCAAGAACAGGAAGCCATTGAGCTGGAGGAGAGAGTTTAGCAGTTAATCATTTTGTGTTAAAGACTTACCAAGAACTCCATTACCAACATACTGTATTATGGCAGTGCTCAACCTTGGCTCGCTGAAAAAAACAAAACATGTCTTTAGCTACATTTTGGCAAAACTCCAACAACATGCCTATACAGCTAAAGTCAAAAGTTTACATACACCTTGCAGAATCTGCAAAATGTTCATTATTTTACCAAAATAAGAGGGATCATACAAAATGCATGTTATTTTTTATTTAGTACTGACCTGAAAAAGATATTTCACATAAAATGTTTACATATAGTCCACAAGAGAAAATAATAGTTGAATTTATAAAAAACAACCCTGTTCAAAAGTTTACATAGTTGTTCATGACTCCATTGTTTGTCCTGAACAGATAATTGTCTGCTGTTCTTCCGAAAAATCCTTCAGGTCTCACAAATTCTTTGGTTTTTCAATCTTTTTTGTGTTTTTGAACCCTTTCCAACAATAACTGTATGATTTTGAGATCCATATTTTCCCACTGAGGACAACTGATTGACTCATATGCAGCTATTACAAAAAGTTCAAAAACCTCACTGATGCTTCAGAAAACAAAAACAAAAAAACAATGCATTAATAGCTGGGGGTGAAAACTTTTGAACATAACGACACTTTTCTTTTAGTAAACGTGCTTGGTAGCTCACCTGGTTTACCATTGCGGTGGGGAAGCAGAAGCATGACGAAGACCTCAAAGATTTGTAGAAGCAAGCTAAAATGGCATGGTTTCTTTAGCAAATGCATTTTCATCGCACTTTTGCTTTTGTCAACACTATCAGTTAGGTTTAAGGTAGAGTTAAGTGCACTAGGGTACAGTATTTTGTAACGCAGTGGAGCATTAAATGTTTAGTGTCACTCACTGGTCTTTTCATTTCTGAACTGCCAGCATACAAGCAACAACCAGCGTGTTAAAATATTGCGAGATGTCATTCATCTATTTTGGATAAATCTAAACGCACTTTTAGCATCACTCATTGGGCATTTCATGTTGAAAGTGTCATTTAAAGTGCAAGAAGCAACGTAATATCATTTTTGAAAAATGTCACTACAAGTATGTTTTACCAATGAGCCTTGGTTGGCATTGACTTGTTTTTATATAGTGGCTCAAGCTTTAAGGGCTGATTGCCATCAGGCCTCTGAATGAAGAGTTCAGCAGTAAGTGATGGTGGTGGGGTACATGAAAGCAGATGATTGGTCCTTGATAAGTATGTTTACTGCCTTAAAAATATTACTTGGTACTTGTCATGTGTGGTATACACAGTACATTCTCCTTTAATGTTTTTTTAACACTTCACACGCTGCAGAGAACCCTCTCATTAAGTACCATTTCGCTGTAGGGTTCTTGGGTGGACTATATGACTCTTTTGAGGGTAAAAAGTTTCTTAATGTTACATAAGGTCCTTCAGATCAACCAATGAGTTTGCCTAGTATATCAGTATACCAGGTTTTCTACAATTTTTGATGATATGGAAGGACTCCAAATGATGATCCCTTTGTGAGGGAACTCATTGATAAAGCATAAATACTGCTGTTTATTTTCGTGTATAAAATGTCATTTATATTATTAGAAAAATGGTTAAAATGATATTGTAAAGACATTATGCTGGTTGCTAAATTAAATAATAGTTTTTTTTTTTACATTGACATTGAACTAAAGCCAGTTTATTTAATTATTATTTGGAAAATATTTACTTTGTTTTCATGGCATATCTTGTTTTTCTAGCCATAATGTTAGATGTAGAAGCCTGTAAAAAAGTATCAGTATGGCACTATTCACAAGAAATATTATTCCAAAACATTTTTACAGAAATACTGCCTTACAACCCCCAGTGAGCTGCTTCAGGTGACAGTGATGAGGAGAAACTCTGCAGAAAGAAACATAAATCTGTCATAACGCCCTTGCTATAAACTACTGTTTATTTTTAAGAGAGTACTTGTTATGTGGTACAGTATACATTGTGTTCACTTTGTGTGTACACTGTGCATGATTTAATGAGAATACTTGTGCAAACTGTCACATGTTCAAATATGCTGCACACCTATGTTTAAAGAAGGCTTTTGTACATGGTAATGCTAAATTATGACCTTTAATTATGTTATTGATTAAATGGATTACATTAATTAAATGTTCAAACCATGTAAAAAATTATGTAAATGTATTTAAAGTGGCCACACTTTGTGTATTTATTCTGGGGTCTGCTTGAATATATTTACAACTCTCTTTACCCTCTAAAACTCTATTTCTAGGTTCTTGGTTCTTTAAAACCTGCTTTTTTTTAAAAAGTCTGCTCTAATTGGTCAGCTCGCCCAATCGCTTAGAATGTTTGTCAGAAATGTAACATCCCATCATGTTTCACTATATCTCCTCGACATAGAGAAATCACTTACCCAACTGTTCTTTGAGGGTGGGCCAAAGCTGCCAGCAGGCGGGCATTATGCAAATGCGTAACATGGTGACATTGCTAAGTCACAGAAATAATGGCAGAACTACAAACAAGTTTCTTTTGGAAAGAAAGTGTTTTCTGCTAGAGAGATTAACTCGCTTTGGCATAGACTTTGTGCTTTGTAACTTCGCAGATCATTTACATTCACAAACAGCTACACTTTTTGCACACTGAAGGAAAATCAAAAAAAGCATAATAGGTGCCCTTTCATAATTATATGCTTCCATTTGTATATTTATAATGACTATATGATATTATTATACTCAAAACCCCTGCTATTTAATGAGCTTTTTTTAATGAGTGCAAAATACCAAGTTCTGTCATGAAACTCTAGATGGGTCATTAACGCAAACTGATAAAAATTCACAGTGTTAAAACTACTTAGCACAAGCTGAGTGGTTCATGTTGCATATGCAGCCAATGAGCTTGCTGCTTTAAATTTAAATGCAAGGTTAGCATTCACTCCAGCATTTCGCAGCATGCTTTTGAGAGTTTCTCTGAAATCCTCCACCTCCCGAGCTCCACCTGTATAGATCTGCTACAGGTTTTTATAAATGCATATATGGGTTGTTGAAGTGACATGGCTGTCCGACAACATAAAAATGAAAATAATCAATATTGTTGTTATTTAAAAAAATATTATAAAAGATGCAGTGTTATTATTATTATTATTATTATTATTAAATATTTTAATATAAATGTATTTTTTTACATTTTTGAGCCAAATGTCAAAATTCATGTCTCAAGCATGGTTTAATAAATTACCACTTTTTAGAAAATTAAAAGGAAAAGCATAAATACCTTTTAATAAATACCTCTGGCATAAGTCTCTATTTTTGTAAATGGCAATCATTTTTTTTATTCATATATTTCTGAAAGCATAGGAATTTGATACATTTTGTCTCTGAAAACCATGTCCTCTGCTGTGACACCAAATACTGATTTTAAATTGCCCAATTCCAGAAAAAAAACTTTAATTACTTGAAGGACCTCAGAATTGTTCAATGTTTTGTTGGCCTTTTGGAGTGACACTCCTCTTTTTTTTTTTCAATCAAAAACTGTATTTTAAACTACATAATCATGGAAAATTATGCAAATGTATCTTGCTAACTGCCAATGACAGGTTAGTTCGGAATGGCAAGGTTAGAATAGCATAGAAGAGTTTCAGTAACATACTGATTGACTAAGAGACTGAATTTAGTTGATGAAAATGATTTTGTTTAAAAAAGCATGTTGATATTGTTTGTATCAAAATGAAACTTCCTTTCTCCTATGACATGTTCAAAATTAAATAGAAATGCTTTAATAACTAACATTTCTGTCTTTTAGTGTGACATAGTGTCCTATGGTGTGATGCACATAAAAGAACCACAGATTTGTTTTTATCTTAAAACTGTTAAGTATTGCAACAGGGGAGCTAAAAAATACCACTCATCTTAAAATGGTATAATTTTCAGCAGTTTTGAATGGATGACAGCAAAGTTTGTCTTGTTGTCAAAGTTTGTCTTTAAATGGTCATTGGGAAAAAAATGATGTAAATTATAATTTCATATATTCATCAAATAAATAACACTATTTGAAAATAAGTGTCTAAGAATAAAGATAAATCTCTCTGATTCTATTTGTATATTATTAAGAGTTTTTTTTTTTTCAATTAATTTTTGCTACGTCACACTATTTTATGTCACAAATTTATGGTACAGTTCAGTAAAAATGTTTAAAAACAACGTATTGATGAAGTTAGTGACCCTTTATATTTTTTCAAAGATCAGACTTCACACTAAATAAATATATGCATTTTTTTTCTTCAAAAATAGACTTTTACTTTCTATTTGTCAGCTATCTATATACTTGTGCAGAAGCAGTATGTCTTGAATACCATGCTAAAATCTTCCCAGAGTTGTCATGAGAAATCTGTTCAAGTTTTGGGTATAAAGGTTCAAAACTACTTCACCTGTCTTAAAGTGATAATTCATCTGAAAATGTAAATTATGTCATAATTTACTCACCATCATTATGTACTAAACAACTAAAGTCATGCAGTTTTGGAACTCGGGGTGAGTAAATTATGACCTAACTTTCGTTCGGGTGAACTATTCCTTTAAATCAACAGCACTCCTGTATACCCTGTATTTTTGTTTGTTTTAATGTTATACTGGCATCGGTGAGTCTGTGGGTTTGAGTTCCCATAGGACCGAGGTATAACACAGAAACAGAGCCAACTCGATGTTCTTCAGCTTTCATTGCCGCGTTCAGTCTCACAATGTTTCCTGGAAGCATTCACTGCCTGCGTTTGGATGTGTTTTATTCTCGGCTTTCTTCTCAGTATTGGCTACCTGGGTCTGCGGGCGGCTCAGGATAGCGGTCCTCAGCTGGGGCCCGAAGCGTGGAGTTCGCGCAGACACTGGTTGTTTATTGTTTATCGTCGCTCACCAGAGACTAACAAACAAAGAAGCATCAGATCCTTTCTGTGACCCTTCCCTGCTGTTCCCACAGAGCATCACTACCCTGCTTTTATTCGCTTCCAGCTGATTTACACAGGATGAGTAAACACACAATCGCACACCGTAACACATCTCGAGCGCGCCACACACATACGCTTCCTGTAAGTTGAATCGGCTGCATATACTTATATAAATATTCTCCGGTGAGGGAGAGCGTGAGTTGAATGGGTCTGCTGGGGAAAGAAGGTTCGTTCTTGGCTTTTTGAGATGGGTGAAGGCTGATAGATTTTTCTGCACTGTGAGGTCTGTGTTATTTTTGTTGCCGGTTTGGACACGTGGCAAACAAAGAGATGTTTGCACGATGCTGCTCTTACTCCTTTTATAGAGTTCTGTTGGCACAGGCTTCGGAAGAGCCCTCTTGTGTGTTGGTTAGCACGTCGGTAACCGTTTCATGTATGTGCGGGCGCATTTAAAGTGCTTTTCATGTGCCGTTTAGTTGGTTACCATGGCTGTCCGAGTTAAGTAATCAAACACAACAGTATGATCTCTCACTTTTATTCCATAACCCTGCAGTTATATATAGACTCCTCCATCTCCACCCACACTTCCATCCTCCTGCGCTCTCTCTATCTCTCCACACTAACTCCCTCTTCACTCGTTTCTATCACACGTTCATCTCTATCTGCTTTCATTCGCGTTCTTCCTCCTGGATGTGATTTACACTCTCTTATTCCCGCCTGCCACTTAATTACTTGGTTAACCAGTGGCACAGCACCCATTTTGTCCCCCTGCTTACTCTTTTCTGTCTCTCCTGATGCTTTGCAGGCTCTCGTTTTCCTCCCGCTGTACGTAATCCTCTGCATTGTGTGTGTATACGCTGTCAGGTGATGAGTATTGATTGGCTGTAAGGCCATGTGATTAAACGCAATGAATGGGAGGAGAGGGGCGCATGATAAATCACCTTTATGCCACCATGTGTGTTTGATTAAAAGGGTCTTGAATCCGGTCCTGTCTACAGAGCTTCTTGTCAGATTTCCCCGGATATTTTGAGATAAAAGAGATGGATGTGATAACAATTTTATTTATTTATTTATAAATATTTTATTTAATTTTTTTTAAAGAAATGCCCATATGGATGGCCATATGGAAGACTAAGAGTGCTAAAAATTAATTAAGGAATAAATGATCAGTTTAGTAATTGGACAATCTGTATCTTCTTTTGACATATTTGACTCAAAAGTTTATTCCCATGTTCCCAAGTTTGCTTTAAAGAGTAAATTGTCCAATAGTATTTGGCAAGTGCTTTTCAAGTTCATTTAAAAATACAGCAATTTAATTTGTTTTTTATTTAGAATTTTTTTCCTTTATTATTTTATTTATACAATTTAGTAAGTAGTTTTAAATAGGTTTATTTATTGTCAGTTTAAAAATACACACTGTCACTCAAAAGTTTGGGATCAGTAAGACTTGGAATGTTTTTTTAATATATTTTTTGGAACCTGTAATTCTTTTTTTTAGGATTCTTTAATGAATAACAAGTTGAAAAGAACAGCATTTATTCAACATTTATGTTTAACACATCCTTGGTGAATAAAAGTATTAATTTCCTTCAAAAAAGAAAGAATACAAATTTACTGACCCCAAACGTTTGAACAGAAGTGCATATTGTTAGAAAACCTTTCTATTTTAAATAAATGCTGTTTTTTTTTTACCTTTTATTGATCAAAGAATCCTGAAAAAAGTATTACAGGTTCCAAAAAAATATTAAGCAGTACAACTGTTTTCAACATTGATAATAAATCAGCATGTTAGAATGATTTCTGAAAAATCGTGTGACACTGAAGACTGTAATAACTGTAAGTAATTATGCTGAAAACTAAATAAATTACATTTGAAAATATATTCACACAAAAAAATGTTATTTTAATTTAAAATAATATTTCACAATATTAGTTTTTTTTCAGTATTTCTGATCTAATAAATGCAGCTTTGATGAGCATAAGAAATCTTTGACAGTGTGTATTAATTCATAATTTATTGTTATATATTTTTTTTTACATTTAAAAAGTGTTTTTTAATTAAATTATCTGTTTATTTACTTTGTATAATTTTATTAAAGGGGACATCAGATGCAAAATGTACTTTTACATGGTGTTTACCTTAGCTGTGTGTGGACACAACCATCCTTTTTTTTGAATCCCCAAAAAACCTACGCAGCCTCAATTATCAAGCCGTTTTGATTTTGGTTGTAAGTGCACTGCAGACTGTCCTGTGTTAGCATATTTCTGCCCTCAGCCAGTTGTCTACCATTTTCTTCGAACAAGCAGCTGTAGCGACAATGTCTCGTAAGCAGTCCAGGTGTTTTGTATTTGAATGTAAAAGTGAACATAAGAGTCTTTATTTTCTCCCAACATCAGAGCCACTAATGACGCAGTGGATTAGTTTTATTTTTGATGGTAACGTGCCACCAAATACAAAAAAAAAAAAAAAAAGGAAGAGGGGGCGGGGTGAGCAGAGCTCATTATCATTTAAAGAGAGATGCACCAAAACGGCTCGCTGTAAACAGAACTGTTTTTGACAAGGCAAAAAAATGTTGTTTAACACAACCATTGAGGAATTTTAACCAAAGTACATTGAAGACATTTCATAAAGACCTCAAAGAATCATACCAACTTGGAAAATGGCCAGCCGATGTCCCCTTTAAGTTGATAATTTATTCTCTCATTTTATTTTGGCACTAGTCTTCCATATGATCAGCCATGATGATATTAAAGTGGAATAAAAAGGCTAACAATATGAGAGTAAAATGAGAGGAAGGTTACCAAACCATGGTTTGTTCCTGTTTGTGTGTAGCACCTATAGCTCTGCCAACAGTAGAAATGAGCAGCTTTGAGTTTCTTTTTTTGACAAGATGCCTGATCATTTCAGTTTGATCTTAACATTTTGAGCAGCACATTTCAGGCAGGTTTTTTAGATTGTGAAAGGTTCACTTAACAATGTAATAGAGCTTTATACAGAGACTGTTATTGATGGATGGGGCGGTCAGAAACTATATTTGACAACAGCAAACCTGCAAGCCAGTGTTTGAGGACTGGAGCACAGCAGCACTTAGGGCTGTTACTCATTTCTCAAGTTGAAGGGGGTGTTTCTTAAAGTCAAAGTAGCAACAATATGAAGTTTTTCATTCTAAGGGTGAAACAGATGGTGGAAAATGCTGACAAATACCTAAAATATTACTGTTTTTGACACAAACAAAAAAAAAACATTTGTAGACCTCAAAGAAAAATAAATTATAAGGGACAACTTGTAAGAAAAATAGTCTCACTGTGGTACACTTTGAAAGATAAAATTGTGAAATTTGTATGTTAATAGTTTTTGCGTTCATTCTCTGATCTGTTATGAATGGTGGAAACTTTTTTTGGAAGGCAACACACACACCCACACATACACACATGCATTATGCATGTGTTCAAACCCTTAGTCCCGACTCACTGAGCTATGAAACGAGGCCATGCTAATCTCGCATTAAATGTTTGTGCTTCCATAAATACCAAGTCTTTTCGCTTATTTGGTTTTTCCTCTTAGCATATGGCCCATTACCATAATGACACATCGCTGGTGGCCTGATAAACAGTTTAGCTGTAAAAATCTCGAGAGCTAGATCTGCGGAACTATATCCAGGCTTTAATAAGTCGTCTGGAATTCTACCTGGGATTCTGCCGGTTTAGTTAAGCTTAATTAGACCTCAGTGAGCTCAATAACTGGATTTCAACAGGCTTTCGCTGATTTAATGAGATTCCGTTGTGCCTGCTAACAGGTGTCCCACGCGTTTGCCCCCTGAACCTCCAGGAATACTCAGCGTATACTAAGAAATTAGCAAGCACCCCGCAGGCCCGATCCCATCTGAAACAACTGTTTTAGCAGTGAAGTTGCTTTAAAAGTGTGCATGCATGAGGTGATGAGCTTGGTGTTGACTAATTCAGAAGAGCCCTGCGGGGTTTAGCGCTACTCAGTCTGTGACTACAGCAGAGAGAGATTCATGTTCTCAGAGGTCAAAAGTCATGAAGAGGAATTAGTTCTTGCACATTTTAGCTGTTGGTTCTCAAATCATTTTCTTACTCATTTAAAATTGAACTGAATTGTGACCATCTTCATTGTTTTAGTGTATGAATGGTGCAAACTGGTATAGGCACCCACAAAATCAGTGCTAAACACAATTTGCAGGCATTATTTGGATATACACTTTTAAAAATAAAGGTTCTTTATTGGCATCAATGGTTCCATGAGGAACCTTGAGCATCCATGGAACCTTTCAAATTCAGAAAGGGTTCTTTATAATCAAAAAAGGATTTTTAAAATTGAACAACTGTTCAATGAAAGGTTATTTGGGGTAGAGATGCACCGATTGATCGGCTAGTGATTGGAATCGGCCGATTTTTTGCATGATCGGCCCGGATCGGTGACCGGCCGGTCAATTTCTCCTCTTGCCGATTCTTAGCCAATCCTTATATTGCCAGCGGCGCATGCAATTACGTCACAGCCACGTGCATGCAGTCACAGTCGCGTGTAAACATGTCTTTGGTGTGAGTGAAGATGACACAGAGATCGCAGTTTGTAACATTTATAAGGTCAAAATACAACGTGAGGGAACACGAACCACGCGCGTGTTTGGACATGTGGTAGATCGCGCCCCCGCTCTGCATATTTTGCATGTCTCTCTTAGTTAACACTCCTGATTCAGATAACCCGCTCATTAGAAGTAAGCTTCGTGAATGAACTGTGTTCCGATTAACATGGTCCCTGCCATGGTTCATTGCTCCCTACTCCCTGAGCAGGGGATATCCGTTGACGTTTACTACACTTTCATTCATTCACATATTTGCGCTGCGCCTCCGCATACAGCGTCTTCACACACTAATAGTTCGAAGCGAGCATATATGTTACATTTGAAGGTAATTTAAGCATGCGCGACGTGAATTTAATTTGTATTTATTTACAGATGCATTTATGTTACACCTCTCTAGTAAATTTCATCTGTGTGTGAAGACGCTGTATGCCGTGGCGTAGCGCAAATATGTGAATGAATGTTACGAAGTGTAGTACCGCTGGATTAACTGGTGACAAGGCAGAAATGCTTCTCTTTATCACGAAAAATTTGCTATTAATGCTCAAGTAATAGCATTTAGTACTAGCATTGGTATTTATACCTGTTTAAAGACACAGTGCGCTTTTTGTTATTAAAGTTATTGTTGTGAGATGATCCTGTAATGTTTTAAAAAAAATCCATATAAAATTAATTGAAGGAAAGTAGATTTTTGTATGCCTGCTTTGTTACTTATATTTTATTTCTAATGTTTTCAAGGCTCAGAGCACTTTATTTTGTTAAAGGTATTTAATATGAGAAGATGCTGTAATGTTTATACATTTCTTTTATTATAAAATAAAAAAAAACATTCAGGAAAAGATTTTTGCTAGTAACTATATACTATGCTAGTTACAGGAACTAATTTTATACCTTTTTCGAAGGCACAAAGCACTTTATTTTGTTCAAGTTATTTTGTTGTAAATGTAATGTTTAATTACATTTAATTAAGATCCTGTAATGTTTAAAAATGTATTTTATTATAAAATAAATTTAATTAAAGAAAATATTTCTGTATAGCCCCATGCTTTCATTACAGTTCTTAAAAAAAATCGGAATCGGCAAAAATCGGAATCGGCAGGTCACACTTACTGAAAAATCGGAATCGGAAGAAAATTGCAATCGGTGCATCTCTAATTTGGGGAACCAAAAATGGTTCTTGGAACCTTTATTTGTGTATGCATTATGCTCATCTCCATCATTCGATCATCATTACATGAATAACTGCTGGTATGATCAATAGAAAATGTACACAAACATCACTCGGGCGGTAATAGCGTGACGTTAATTGCAGCAGGCAATTTGTAGGCGCAATGTGTAATACGCCTAATTTATTAGTCTGAAAGAGTGATTTAATTTAAATAGACAAGCCGCGGTGCTATTTCGGCGCATTTTGTGGCTTGTTAACTGGATTACTGGTGATTAGTGAATAATAGTAAAATATATTAATGATATACCACATACAAAAGTGCCACAAATGTTTAGTGAATGGCAGCGTAAATGGCATCTGTCTTATTTTACACTTATACGTAGTTGCTGCCTTATTGAATTCATCGTCTCTTAAGGGACTAGTAATATGAAATAAGATGGAGAATCAAGCGCAACATCATATATCAATGCGAGTCAGGAGCACAAACAATAATCTCAATGGGAAAGAACCCTGTAATCATATTCGGGTTTTATGCCAAGTGAAAAGATCAAAATTCACTGTGTTCCATTTCCATACTGATGAACTTCAAAGGTAAGAGACAAGGAGAAGATGAAAAACCAACATTAACTTCCTGAAATATCAGATGCATTCTCTCTCTCTCTTTTTTTCTTCCCATCTCACCCTGTTGCCACGGCAGCATAATCTGGCTATGAGAGAAAGGGACGGATAGAGCAAATGTCATCTGACTCATTTAATGTTGGTGTCAATATGTGTGAGCATGTGTGTGATAGAGAGAGCAGGAGAGACAGAATGAATGTCACAACGTATCATAGAAACCATTGGTTGAGCGGCGACTTAACTTCGTCTTCAACAAGCAATAAGTGGCCTTTTCTCTAAAGCCTAATGTCTAATAAAGAGTTCATATGAATTAATATTACTGGTGTTTGTAAAGGTTGACTGGAATCCACTGAAACACGCTGACAGTTGCTGCTCTAACATACTGACAGGCATATCATGCACCCATTTTTGATATTTTTTATTTGAGGTGGCACCAGTGGCAGTTCTGGCTCGCTTAGTGCCCTAGGCAAGATAAGACATAACTAAAGAAGTAGTTAAGCTA
The DNA here is from genome assembly GCF_049309525.1 of Garra rufa. Classification (NCBI taxonomy): domain Eukaryota; kingdom Metazoa; phylum Chordata; class Actinopteri; order Cypriniformes; family Cyprinidae; genus Garra; species Garra rufa. Next base: position 25,529,626 of record NC_133369.1, read on the forward strand.
AAATCCAGCCCTAACTGTGTTTTTTAACATGCAAAAATACAACTGGGCTTGACAGAATTTAAAAATCGGTTATTTTGTAATGAATGCATTCAAATTTAGCTATATTCCACATGAAGTTGAATTTAGATTAATTTAACAATTAAAGGTATAGTTCACCCAAAAATGAAAATTCTGTCATTAATTACTCACCTCCATGTTATTCCAAACCTGTAAGACCTTCGTTCATTTTTGGAACACAAATTAGGACATTTTTTTATTTAATCCGAGAGCTTTCTGACCGTGGACAAACATTCTAAGGTGTGCAATCTTGACTGCATTACATGTCTATATCACTTCGCCACATGATTTCAGTTATTTCAAAGGTCCTTACTGTCTAAAATAGCAAAATAACCAACACCCACAATGACACTGACCAAGCAAATAAATACAGTATACAGTAGGATAAAAACAGCAGATTTTTCCATGTTTTTGCCACAAAATTACGTTTTATTATGTATGGAAAGCACATACTCTGTTTCTCCCACTCTCTCTCCTTTATAAATGCACACACATACAGTTTGCACAGTTAGCGCTGCTCTTACAATTCTATCAATAACGTAGATTAACAACTTAAAACTGCATGACATTTCTCACCTGTGAGGTAACAATGGCACTGTTCCTGAAGAAAATCAACTTAAAAGGTTAGTCCACCCAAAAATAAAAATTAGCCCATTATTTACTCACCATCCAGGCATCCTAGCTGTATATGGCTTCCTTCTTTCAGACGAATCCAATTGGAGTTAAAAATGTATTATAAATGTCCTGGCTCTTTCAAGCTTTATCATAGCAATATAGGCAGTCCAAAACAAGTGCAATAAAGTGCATCCGTCCATAATAAAAAGTGCCTAACACAGCTCCGGTGGATGAATAAAGGCCTTGTGTAGTGAATCAACACAATAATCACTTTAATCTAGTTTGCGCTTACTGTTGTACATGGAAGCAGCTCCGGGCAGATGAAGTAGGATGTCGGCAATGCGTATGCACAAGTGAGAAGTGACGAATGTGGATGCACAGAGGAGAGACCAAAAGAAAACAATGGTCATGAATTAGATGCACAAAACGAGGATTTGTAAAGAACAACGTCAGACAATTTCGATATAAGCCAAGAGGAAACTGGTTTTTCTTTGCTAAAGTAAGGAAACTTTGCTTCCTTTGCTCATGTAAACAAACATTGGTTTTCAAGAGACTCACAGGCGCATGACATCTGCTCTGAACTTCTTCCGTGTACAACAGTGAGTGCAAGCTAGATTAAAGTGATTATTAAGTTTTGGATATGGATATTTTTCTTACGAAAATGTATCGATTCACTGCAGAAGGCCTTTATTTACCCCTCGGAGGCGTGTGAGGCACTTTTCATTATGGATGGATGCACTTAATTGGACTTGTTTTGGACTGAAAAGGAGAAACATCCGCCTATTGCCATGATAAAGCTTGAAAAGTCATATATGCCTAGGATGCCATAAGGGTGAGTAAAATAATGTGCAAGTTTTCTTTTTTGGGTGAACTAACCCTTTAAAATTTCACTATTAGTAAAGACGCTGCTGCTGAACACTGAGAGACGCATAGATTCACATGCCAAGTCCTCTCTCTCTCTCCATCTGTCTGTCTGTCTAATAACTTCATTATTAACTGTATTAATTTTCTGTCAGCGGCTCAAACCTCCATTACTAGGTCTTGGAATTAGTAATGGAGGTGTTGGATGAGATGCGTAAGAAATTAATCACACTTACAATAGCGTTTTAAGGACAAAAACTGGACAAATGCCTTGAAATGTAGCATCTGATCGATGTCTTGCGGTGCAAGATCGATGTCTTGCGGCTACATCACCACCTCTGGTGTTCATTATTTTCTAAGAATTCAACAGGTCATCGTCAGTTATTCCTTACTTAAAGTTTAAGACAAAACCAACTTTCAAAGTTTTGACTTGGATGCAAGAAGTAAAATTTTCTTAAAGGAGTAGTTCACTTTCAGAACAAAAATTTACAGATAATGTACTCACCCCCTCGTAAAGTAATGATGTTTTTTGAGGAAAACATTTCAGGAATTTTCTCCATATTATGGACTTCTATGGTGCCCCAAGTTTAAACTTCCAAAATGCAGTTTAAATGCAGCTTTAATCGGCTCTAAATGATCCCAGCCAAGGAAGAAGGGTCTTATCTAGCAAAACGATCGGTTATTTTCTAAATACATTTACAATTGATATACTTTTTAATCTCTACACAGAGTACACACAGAGCTAGACAAGACGAGCATTTGAGGTTAAAAAGTATATAAATTGTAATTTTTTTTTTTTTAGAAAACAACCAATCGTTTTGCTAGATAAGACCCTTCTTTCCTCAGCTGTGATCGTTTAGAGCCATTTGAAACTGCATTTTGGAAGTTCAAACTTGAGGCACCATAGAAGTCTACTACAGCGGTTCCCAATTCCAGTCCTCGCGCCCCACCGCTCTGCACATTTTGCATGTCTCTCTTAGTTAACACACCTGATTCAGATAACCAGCTCATTAGAAGTGAGGTCCGTGCAGGAACTGCGATCCGATTGACATGGTCCCTGCAAAGTGTTCATTGCTCCCTGCTCCCTAAGCGGGGGAAATCTGTTTACTATACTTCGAAACATTCATTCACATATTTGCGCTACGCCACTGCATATAGCGTCTTCACACACAAATGAAACTTACTAGAGAAGTATGACATAAGTGCATCTGTAAAAAAATGCATTTTAAATTTACGTCTCGCACGCTTTAATGACCTTCAAATGGAACACATACGCTCGCTTCGAACTAATGAATAATGGCGGAATATCCTGTGATGTCCACTTCGAAGGGCAGTAACGTTGGAATAGAACAAAGGTCGGAAGCGATGCGTGAAACACACAAAATGTGCAGAGCGGTGGGTCGCGAGGACTGGAATTGGGAACCGCTGGTCTACTATATGGAGAGAAATCCTGAAAGGTTTTCCTCAAAAGAACATAATTTCCTTACGACTGAAGAAAGAAGGACATGAACATCTTGGATGACAAGGGGGTGTGTATATTATCTGTAAATTTTTGTTCTGAAAGTGAACTACTCCTTTAAATTCAAATTGGAATTTCAATTCTATATCTTTAAAAAACTTCAAATTGAATTTGAAAAAAACATTCTCTTTTTATGTCTGAATGGCACACAGCTACATCATTTTATTCTATGAGAAAAAGTTTAAAAGTTAAAAGTTTCGAATGACAAGAGTGTGGGTAGCAGTTGACAGCACTTGAGTTTGAAACTAATGAAGTGTGTCCGCATTTAGACATGTAAATGGATGATTTATGCCACAGTAATTTAGACAAACATTTTTTTTTTTACCAACAACAAAAATCCTTTTTTTTAATTTTATATATATATATTTTTTTAAAGTTGAATTGAAATCCACATGGCTCTACCATGGCAAGCTTCTGCTTGTGCTCTTTAGATCCTACAGTATGTGTTTGTTTAGTAATGAGGTGTGCATATTCATCACCAGATTCGCTAACAGTGTTTTGTAATCTGCAGACTCAGAAGTGCTTTTGTGTCCGTGTCCTTTATCATTATGCTATGCTTTACACGTGTTTACAGCGGCCTGCACCTCGCATGCCCCTATAAGCCCAGGAGTCTAAAAGTGCCGTGGCTCCTGAGAGCGTCTGCAGACGTCATGCATGAGGAATCATCATGTTTGTTTACTCCGCCAAAGGGAATGCTGAAAGAGCTGTACAGCTGAAATGCTCTCATTTAAATCTGTTGGCACAGCAGGGTCGGGTAAATCATTCATCTGACACAAAGAACAAGATTTCACATCAGTATAAGCCTTTCATCTTCATATCTTATCACGTATTTACAATGCACCAGCCCAAAAGTGTTAAAGCGACATCAGATATTCAGCATCGAGCGACCACACCTGGATCCCAAAGCTTATCTTTCAAATCCTGCCAAAACACTGGTCTGTTACTGGCGCGATCGCGACTGTTAGATTCTTAATTGCATGGTGTTTATCTGTGAGTGGGCAGAGAGCGAATTGCTTTCTGCTGTGAGGTAAGTCAGCATCCTGTGAACAAAGTCCAAGGCCTGCGCCGATCACTCGTCCATCCGTGTGCACGCGTGTGTCTGTGACGAATCTGGATTTGACACAGATGTTTGTGTTGCACCTCAGGGCAGGCCTTGTCAATGTTCAAGAGCAGATCTGTCACAACACACATGGACTGGTGTTTGCGCGTTGCGTGTGAACAGCATCAGTGACCCATGTTGTCAAAAAGGACAGCTAGTGGAAACGGCCCCCCTTTTTCAAAAGCATGGCAATGTGTGTGAAACTGCGAGAGAGCTTGGTGGAAATGCAAAGAGACGTGTAGGATCAGAAGGAGGCAAGAAAAAGGAAGGATCGACTGTCAAGCTGGTGGATTTTCTCTTTGTGTAAGTGAAGGGAGCGCATGTGTGTGTATGTTACAGGGTGGGTTAAGGACAAAGTAAGAGGCTCAAAGCACCGTGCCGCTTAAAGATTGTCAGAGGAGAGCAGAAGTACACTGAATCAACTGACAGAAGAAGAGATGGAGAGAATTAAGGAGAGACAAGCTGTTTCTGACTGATTTCCCCATTGAGAGAAGACTCAGGAAGTCTGAATGTGGTGTTTAAGCGCAAAAAACCCCACATCTTATTTCCTAACCATCTGCCACTGTAGTTTAACCATGCTTTAAATGTGCTTAAATTGCACTGCATCATATTTACATTAAAAGGGGATAAATGTCCTTGATATTTACACGTATAAGAGGTTACTTCGCAGGAAAAACATCCTGCAATTTACATACCTCAAAGCTAACCTCCCCACTTTATTTTGGCTTTTCATCTTTCCGAAATGCCAGGATATGAAATCTCCCCATTTGTGATTGTCGTCTACATGCACCTTAAAGGAATAATTCACCCAAAAATGAAAATAATGTCATCATCTGTCACCCTCATGCCGTTCCAAACCCATTAAGGAAATGTGCTCTCAACTCATGTCTGTCCATGAATCACAAGAATACACAGCTGTGAAGGAAAGATTTTAAAGGGGACATCAGATGCAAAATTCACTTTTACATGGTGTTTTCATATAAATGTGTCTTAGCAGTGTGTGAAAACAGCCACCCTATAATGATACAAATCTATTCACTTTTTTTTAAATCCTCAAATAACCGAAACAGTCTCAATTATCAAGCCGTTTTGATTTTCTGAGCAATATGACATCATACTGCACAGGCTCCACCCATGGCCGCTGACGGACTGTTCCATATTAGCATATTTCCACCCTTAGCCAGTTGTAAGCTGTTCGTCACTTTCTCCACGCTCAAGTAGCTGTAGCGACAACACTTCGTAAGCAATGCAGATGTTTTGTAGTTGGATGTAAAAGTGAAGTCCTGTAATGCACCGCCAAATACACAAAAAACATAGGAGAAGGGTGGAGTGAGCAGTAGCTCATTATCATTTAAAGAGAAATGCACTGAAACAGGTCGCTGTTTTTGACGAGGTAAAATTGTGTTTTACATGACCACTGAGGAATTTCAACCAAAGTATGTTGCAGACATTTTATAAAAACCCTAAAGAATGATACCAATCTGATGTTTCCTTTAAAGGTCCCATATTGTCAAAATCGAAATTTCCTGGCTTTTTTTCATGATAACTGAGGTCTAGGGGCTATGTAACTACCATATAAGTTTCAAAACAGTCAATCCACAGGAAAATACACACAGCCTGCATAAAATAGCTGTTCATTTTCACGAGCTGCTGTGACTTCCGTAAAAATGTGACGTCCGATCTACTCAGTCACCGCCTTCAGTCACCACCCTGAGCACCAACCACCGTACCACCCTTCTTTGGTCAAACCCCCAACAACATCGCGTCCATTTTATTGCTAAGCAAAAACAACACTGAAACAAGTCGAGAAAACTGTTCAGTCAATGGATGTCAGGAAACTACATCATTGCACAGGCTTCCGAACAACATATAAAAGACCAGTGGCACGTCAACTTCAGCCTCTTTCGAACAGCCATTCCGGAAAATACACGGATAATGTGTCCCATGATTTGTTCTGGAGATGTTTAATTAGGTTCATTCACAGTTGTTTTCCGGAATCTGTGCGTGCTTTACACACAACTCGTAAAGACATGTGACATTTGGATGTGAGATGTAATGCGACGCATATATTTCACTAAACTGAAACTAACCTGATGAACAATCTGTGCTTCAGCGCTGATAGTGAGGAGCTGCCTGATCGCTGCTTCATTCCACTTTGCACGTATTTTTCCGTTGTGAAGAGTAACGTGCATCATCACTACAACACTGCCTTTATGGGTTCTGGCTTTTGTTCACACAGCGCTCGTTCCCGTAATTTTCCAGAATCAGTGCGCATTGTGAAAGGGGCTTTACTAAAGCAACAGTTACGTAGCTTACTGCATTCAGTGTTTGAAAAAGAAAAAAACATTAATGATCATTCTGAAATATCCTGTTGAGTATCAGCTCTCTCTATGGCTCTGGGCTCGGCTACAGCATACATGACCGTAGTTACTTGTGGTTGGCCTGGCTGTGCGTCACTCAGAAAACAACAGGCCAATCAGAAGAGAGGCTCATGAATATTAATTAGATGGGCCAAAATCAACCTGTTCTTGACAGAGCTCATAAAAAAGGAGCTGTAAAAATATATTGAGATTTTGGCACTTATACTGCAAATATATATTCTTAAGGACATCAACAACTAAAATAAACCTCCAGAGATGTGTACAATATGGGACCTTTAAGATCATCCATGTTGTTTTGTTCCCTGTATGTATACAAACAGCACCTCAAAAACTATGCATACCCTTCTAGATCAAACTATTGGCTGACGATTATTTTAGCAACGTGCCCGAGGGATTGAATGAGAATTTTTTCATTTGTTCGTCCATCTTCACAAAGGACTTTTTTTCTTAGTTATTCTCAACATGTTGCCGTTTTTTCTAAATGTCAATTAATTATAGCTGTCTGACAACAAGTTATAGTAGGTTTAGGAATATATACTTAGATAATAGATTTTAGAAAGTGTGATTGATTGCCATGCTGAAACAGATTGTTGCCAACATTGCGGTTGCATTGGTTTTTGAGCTCTATTATAGCGCTGGCTATCTTTAACCATCATAAAACACGTCAAACATGCTGTGGGGGTGGCTGTAGATAAGATGCAGTGAACGTCACCAATCACAGTAACATGTTTTTGATGGAGTGAATATGAGAATGGAAATTAATCATTTGTGCAAATACTTGAAATTTTTGGTGCCAAAAATGTGATAATTTAAACTCCAGAAACATAATATAAAGATCTGAAAATGCGTTTTATGTTCTTTATCAATTTTAAGTCACTGTCATTTTTGTCAGCACTAACATGTCTTTTTACATGTAAATTATAACAATTATAAATTTCACATTCTTCACAGAAGTCACCATCATTTATGTCATAAATGTCAGGATTACCATTTAGACTTGTGGTTTCAGTTTGATCTTACTTGTAGTCCTATAGTTAATACATTAACTTGAAGCCTTGATTATTAATACTGTGTTGTTACCTGATTATTTTTTTAGTGATAGTTGTTCATGAGTCCCTTGTTTGTCCTGTACAGTTAAACTGCCCACTGTTCTTCAGAAAAATCCTTCAGGTTCCACAAATTCTTTAGTTTTTCAGCATTTTTGTGTATTTTAACCCTTTCCAACAATGACTGTATGATTTTGAGATCCATCTTTTCCCACTGAGGACAACTGAGGGACTCATATGCTAAAGAAGGTTCAAACACTCACTGTTGCTCCAGAAGGAAAAGGAAAAAACGATGCATCAAAGCCAGGGGTGTAAACTTTTGAACACCATGAAGATGTGTACTTTTTTCTTATTTTGCCTAAATATCTTTTTTTATATTTAGTTATCTTTTATCTATATTCAGTACTGCCCTTCAGAAGCTACAGAAGATACGTACATGTTTCCCAGAGGACAAAATAAGTTAGATTTACCCTGATCTTCAAATAAAAAAAAATAATAAAAAGATGTACACATCTTCATTCAATCTTCAAAAGTTTTCACCACTAGCTCTTAATGCATTGTGTTTCCTTCTGAAGCATCAGTGAGCTTTTGAACCTTCTTTAATAGTAGCATATGAGTCCCTCAGTTGTCCTCAGTGTGAAAAGATGGATCTCAAAAACATACAGGCATTGTTGGAAAGGGTTCAAATACACAAAAATGTTGAAAAACCAAACAATGTGTGGGACCTAAAGGATTGTTCTGAAGAACAGTGGGCAGTTTAACTGTTCAGGACAAACAAGAAACAACTATCACTAAACAAACAAAAAACAAAAAAACAGCTGTGGATCATTCAGGTAACAACACAGTATAGAATTAAGAATCAAGAGTATGTAAACTTTTAAACAGGGCCATTTT
>NC_133369.1:25840597-25916723 GCF_049309525.1 Garra rufa
ATCTTGATTTCAATTCACATCACATATATGAGAGCAGAAAACAAAAACCACAAGAAGCATCTTTTGGAGGATCCAGATTCTGGTCCCATCAGCAACACGTCCAGGATGAAAGAGAAAGATGGGCTCCCTTCTCATTCTCAGCATCCTACCTCTCGGAAGGCTTTCAGTACAAGCCTTTTTTTCGGTGTCCACATCCATCTAACGTCCAGCACAGGTCAGACTCTTTTGGCATGACTCACTGTCCCAGGACAAACACACCAGATAGGGTATTTTACCCTCCCCTTTACCTTTAGCAAAGCTGTGTGTCACGATTAAAGCTCTTTGCCAAGATTGTCTTTGTATGAGTGATATATATGAGTAACAATTATATATATATATATTTTTTTTGAAAGACCATCACCACTACATAAGATTTGAATTTGAGAGTTCTTTGTGCTCAAATTATGTACAGTCATGATTTCTGTAGTGTATGTGTATATACCGTTAACACAGGTAATACAAGTGAATGAAACTTGAAAACAAATCACTTCACACAAATATTAAAAGCACCACACATTAGTTATCTTTTATTCTCCTGAATTAATATGGTAAATGTTTATTTGCAAGGATGCTGCTTGTTTAGTTATTTAGTTGAGTATTATTATTATTATTATTATTTTTAATTTATTTAGATTTCTTCTATATATCTTGACTGGACTTTGACTGGAAGTTCAGTATTCTGTAAAAAAAAAAGGATGCATATGTTTTTGTGGCATTCTTTAATAAAGCAGTACAGAATTAAAATTCTTACATCAAACTGATTTCACAATTTACGTTTTATATTTGGTAAAATATCTTGTAGTAAACTGAAATGTAAAAATTCATCTGTGTGATACTCTTGTGAAGGTAAAGAAAGCACAGCTACTTTATCTGTTGAATTTCTACGTAGGTATATATTTATTTATTTATTTATTTATTTTTATTATTATATTTGTACCACAAATGCTTAACAAAAATTCAAAATGGCTTCCGGTGCATTTGTATCTTTTCCATTATTATTTTGTACATGTTTGCAAGCATGCAAAATGTACAGCCTTTTCATTTAAATTTATTTAGTCAGATTTCTTCTATATATATTGATTGGACTTTTTAAGTTCAGTATTCTGTAAAAAAAAAAGTGCATATAATTTTTTGCCATTCTTTAATAAAGCAGTACAGAATTAAAACAATTCTTACATCAAACTGATTTCACAATTTACGTTTTATATTTGGTAAAATATCTTAAACTGAAATGTAAAAATTCAACTGGGAAGGTAAAGAAATCACAGCTACTTTATTTGTTGAAATTCTATGTATGTATATATTTATTTATTTTTATTTATACATTTGTGCCACAAACACTTAATAAAATTCAAAACTGCTTCCGGTGCATATATATCTTGTCCAATATTATTTTGTACATGTTTGCAAACGTGCAGAATTTACAGCCTTTTAATTTACATTTATTGAAATTCATTCAATTTGTTCTCAAATTGTACAGATTAACTTTGGTATTATATGGCAGTGTAATCAGGGCATCAGGTAATATACTTCATCATCTACTGGTGTCTGATTCACAAAATATTCTCTTTCCTCCTGGTCAGCTTCCTCTTTGTCATGTCTTTTCTGATCATTCTGCTCCTTCTGCTCCTTGAAGATCTTCTGCTCCTCTTGGCTTCCAGTGTTGCTGCTCCTTAGTGCTCTCTTTAACTGATTCCAGAACAGTTCTTTTGCACTGTCTGGATCAGAGCAGTTTGACCCAGGCCACTGCAAATAAGTCTTTTTGAGCATGACCTTTCTCATACGGTGATAAGTGGACATTTGGCGTTCAGAGATAGGCTCCAGAAAGACCAGCAAAAGCACATCCTGCATTTCTTGAAAGAGGCGATAGCTGGCCAACTGGATCTCCAGTGAGCACCATTCGCTGCGAAGGAAGCTTTGACTAACCACACAGATCGTTTTGCGACTGCCGTATACAGCAGCCACGATGTTGTCGACAATATCGCGGCCCAGCTCGAAATCTCTGTGGTGGAGGCAGAGCTGAAATGAAGAACCCTCAAGGTTCGGCAGCAGTTGTTCCATTACCCAGTCTTCATCTGCTGAGTTGTAGGAAATGAAGGCGTCGTACTTGTATTTCTCCTCCTGGTCCTTTAAACGACGCCATTGTTCTCCAAACCATGATCGAAACACATAGTATCCATACTTAAATTTCCAGTAAAGTCTGACGTAGAGAAGTGGTATCAAGCTTAGTAAGATTGTGAACGTGAACGTTGAGGAAAAGAGGTAGAGTGCTATGTCCAAATAACACACATTAGTTAAGAAGTTGTGAAAATATAAGCCTGGTTGGTCTTGGCATGTAATATTGAAAAGATAAGGAAACTGGAGTCTCTCACTGCCTATGGTCCAGTTTTGTAGGTCACTATTCTGGCAGTTACAACTGAGAGGACAGCTGCGTATGTCAACATATGTAAGATTGGTCAGCTTTTCCAGTAAACTAATGTCTAAAGTCATCATGGCATTGCGGTTGAGATGCAGTTGTTTTAGTCCTGTGAGATTTCCAAATATCTCTTCAGAAAATGATTTAATGCCCATGTTCTCAGTGGATAATATCTTTAATTTTCGAAGGTTTTTGAAAATACCAGGTTTGAGCTGGGCGATCCCAACACATGAGTTGTCCAGAGTTAAGAACTCCAAGCTTTTCAGGTCATCGAACGTTTCAGCACCGAATCCAATGATATGGTTGTTAGTGAGGTAAAGACTTTTCAGAGAAGTTAGACCACGGAAAAATGCACGTGGCAACAAGTTGATGCCATTTGGTTCCTGTCCATCAAGTTTCAGATCACGAAGCCCCGACATATTTATAAATGGCGAGTATGTGTGTTCTGTAAAATACAGGATGTGGTTAGCCTGTAAATCCAACACCTGCAGGGTGCTATGAAGTTTCCCAACGAGCGTGCCGTCAATCTCTTTCAGGCGATTTCTATCCAAATACAGATTAGCCAAGCGTTGCAGCCCATCCAATGCATGCGGCCTCAGCTGCGTGATCTTGTTCCCTCCCAAATCTAAAATAAGTAGATTTGATAGATTTTGAAAGACATAGTCGAAAATCACAGATAATTGGTTGTTGCGCAGGTTGAGAGTTTCCAGGCTGGTAAGATCTTCAAAGGTGTCACAGTAGATATCAGACAAAAGATTGTTGTCGAGACGAAGTGTGACAAGATCTTTGAGTCCCCTTAGGGCTTTATGGTCCAAATAAGCAATTATGTTTATGTTTAGCTGGAGTTTTGTTAATTTCGGTGTATTGCTGAACGCATAACCACTAACCTCTAGAATACGATTGTATCGATAGCTCAGGTTTTTCATGCTGTCAAGCTGTGTAGATGTATTGCAGGGCCTTAGCCTAGTCAGATGGTTATGTTCGATCTTGAGAGTTTTCAGTTGGTTTTGACAGTGCAAAAACTGCAAGCAGCCTGTTGATTTCATCTCGTTCCGAGAGAGGTCCATTACATCAGTGATACTGGAGCAATTACAAAACGTGTTTTTGTTTATAACTTTTATGTAATTGCTCTGGAGTATCATTTTAGGTATTTGATGACCTTGCAGATGAAAGCACAGTGAAGTCAGTGCACGATCCTTCAGTTTCAAACCAGAGAAGTCGACGTACCTTGGTTGTATGTTGGTATACTTTAGAAGTTTGCTAGCAGAGACACTGGTAAAGCGCAAGCGCAGGTACTTTATATTCTTCAGATTCAGACCCTGAAAAGACTTGGATGACAGTAATGTGTTGTCTGATAAATCTAGCACTTTCACATACTTTAGAAAAGACTTGTCACATCCCAGTGTTTTTAGTTTATTATCACTGAGATAGAGTTTGACAAGCGAGTTTGGCAGACAGCTGGAGTGATTCAGAGTGGTTAGATTGTTAAAAGAAAGGTCCAGTTGTACCAAGCTAGACAGGTTGGTTATGCATTCAACCAAAGCTGAAAAGTTATTCAGGTGGTTCCTGCGTAGGTCAAGATTCTTGAGGTTTGTCAAGTTGGAAAACAAGAACATATTGATATTGGTGAGATTATTGTTTCCCAGGAGCAGCTCTGTAAGGTTATGTAGGTCATTGAAGACATCATGGTGGAGATATGATATGTGATTGCAGGACAGATTCAAAATCTTAAGTTTTTGCAAGTCATTAAAAGCATCTTTGTGGATCTTAACAATATGGTTATCATCTAGTACCAGAGAAGTCAGGCTGGGCAGATGAAGGAACACTTGGCCTTCAATGTATGTAATGTTATTGCGAGAAACTGTAAGGTTTGTTGCAGTGGAAAATACGTCACCCACAATTGTAGATATGTCTGTTTCATGACATTTAATACATCTAAAGATTGTATGGTTAGATTCAGGGATCTCTATGCAACTCCTGAAACTGTAGCTGAAGGCAAGCTTAAGGAGGCAGATGAATACTGCATTTACGATCAGTTCACGACATGCAGAATCTGCCATATTTTTTAATTCCACTTTTAATTGTAAGTCCCATTGATTGACTTCATCAAAGTCCAACACCACGAGGCTCTTCACTCAGTATGAGCACCTAATAGCTGCTAGAAAAAAAGGAGAAGGTTATAATCAGTTTAAATAAATGGTTATTATACAACTGAGGTCAAAAGTTTACATCCCCTTTTCAGAATCTGCATAAGGTTAATTATTTGACAAAAATAAGAGGAATCTTACAAAATGCATGTTATTGTTTATTTAGTACTAACCTGAATAAGATATTTTAGATAAAACATGTTAACATACAGTCCACAAGAGAAAATCCTCTTAATAATAACTGTTAATAATGCTGTTACCTGAATGATCCACATCTGTTTTTTTTTTTTTGTTGTTGTTTTTTTTTTTTTTTTTTGATGATAGTTGTTCATGATTTCCTTGTTTGACCTGAACAGTTAAACTGCCTGCTGTTCTTCAGAAAAAACCTTTAGGTCCCACAAATTCTTTGGTTTTCCACATTTTTTGTGTATTTAAACCCTTTCCAACACTGACTGTATGACTTAGACATCCATATTTTCACACTGAGGGACTCATATGAAACTATAAAAGAAGGTTCAAAAGCTCACTGTTGCTCCGGTAGGAAAAACCATGCATTAAGAGCCTTGAATTTGAATATCAGGGTAAATTTAACTTATTTTGTCTTCTGGGAAACATGTAACTGCCTTCTGTAGCCTCTCAAGGGCAATACTAAATGAAAGAAATATGATATGTAGGCTAAATAAAAATAAATGTCACAACAGTAACAATCCTGTTTTCACCTCCCCTCTTTAATCCATAGTTTTTCCTTCTGGAGCATCAGTGAGCATCTGAACCTTCTGTAATAGTTGCATATGAAAAGCTAAAATCATACAGTCATTGTTGGAAAGGGATCAAATACACAAAAATGCTGGAAAGCCAAAGAATTTATGGGATCTGAAGGAAGAACAGCGGGCAGTTTAACTGTTCAGGACAAACAAAGGACTCATGAACAACTATCACTAAACAAAAAACACAGATGTGGATCATTCAGGTAACAATACAGTATTAAGAATCAAGGGGATGTAAACTTTTGAATGGGGTCATTTTTATATATTCAACTATTATTTTCTCTTGTGGACTATATGTAAACATGTTCTATGTGAAATATCCTATTCAGGTCAGTACTAAACAAACAATAACATGCATTTTGTTTACCCTCTTATTTTGGTAAAATATTAAACATTTAGCAGATTCTGAAAGGGGGTGTAAACTTTATATGAATCCATAATGCTGCTATTCAAACTTTGTTCTGCTTAAATGTAACAAATACAGCAAGAACATGTTATGGATGCTTTATTCATTTATTATTAAATGGTAAATACAAAAACATCCTACAATTACATTACTCAGAAACAAACTTCTCTAATGTGTTCTCAACTGACAATTTCCCACTTCTCAGACCCTTTTCCCTTTTACATCAACTTCCTTAAAAATGTAAAGAAGTATATAAAAATGAAGTGAAGCTATAAGACCATAGTAGATATTTAAACACTTTGTAGGTTTACATGGAAATGCAGGAAAAGTCAGGTTTCTCTTTTTTCGCATTCTCCGTTTGTTCACAATACTGACATTCAGTTACAAATAAAGGCAAATAACTTTTCACTGTGAACAAAATAGACAGAGAGCTATATGTCTCGAGAATAATTTCAGGCTCACTACTATGAAACCAGTGAGAAAACCTATATTGCCTGAATATAGGAATGAATTCATTTCATTACATTGACTCCTTTGCTTAAAAATGGTCTCTTAAATAGTAATGTGATTCAGTAGCTTACCTTCATGAAATCGTTCCTGACAATTTTGCAAGACTATCATCGGCGTTCTCTCTTTTTCAAACAGGGCATTCCCTTCACAGGAATAGAAAGAGGAACCAAAAAAGCTTCAAGCCAGAGATAAAATCAGACAAAGGGCCACAATGTCTAATCCATTTGTTTTGATTCACTACAAAATTTTGAATATTTTCTTTAAAGGAGACATTGGATGCAAAATTCACTTTTACTTGATGTTTGGATATAAATGTGTCGTAGCAGTGTGTGGACAATGATAAAAATCCATTCACCTTTTTTTATTTCCCAAAAAACCTAAACAGTCTTAATAATTAAGTTGTTTTGATTTTCTAAGCTGTATGATGTCATAGTATGACATCATAATGCTCAGGCCCCACCCACAACCACTGACAGACTTGTTTTAGCATATTTCCGCCATCAGTCAGTTGTACTCTGTCCACCATTTTCTCTGTGCTCGAGTAGCTGTAGCCACAGCAATGTCTCATAAGCAATGCATGTGTTTTGTAGTTAGATGTAATGCGTCAACAAAAACACAAAAAACAGAAGAGAGGGGTGGGGTCAACAGTAGCTCATTATCATTTAAAGAGCCATGCACCGAAACAGCTCGCTGTTTTTTATAAGGTAAAAAAAGGGGTTGTTTTACACGACTATTGATGAATTTTAACCAAAGTATGTTGCAGACATTTAATGAAGACCCTAAAGAAATATACCAACTTGTGGAAAATAAACATCTGATTTCACCTTTAAACAAATATATGTATAATAATCATCATCATATCATCATCAAACTGCATTTTGGAAGTTCAAACTCACAGGCACCATAGAAGTCCACTATATGGAGAGAAATCCTGAAATGTTTCCTCAAAAAACATAATTTTTACGACATCTTGGATAACAAGGGGGTAATATTATCTGGGATTTTTTGTTCTGGAAGTGAACTTCTCCTTTAAAATGAAGCAAATTAGGAGATTATTCATAACGTAAAACCTGTTAGTAATATGATTTAATAAAAGGTGTAACAATTTAATATATAACTAACATTGAGTTTTTGATTTCATGCAGCATGACATTCATACAGTTTAAGTATCGCATAAACCATTAATATTTTTGAATATTCTAAAAACAAAACAGAAAACGACAAAAACAATTGCTGCTATCCAGGCATTTCTGAAATGAGCCATTCTCTCCTCTTCATTTTCTTTTCAAATTAGCCTCTCGCTTTCTGTTCTCGAGCCATCTGACAGAGTCCACAGAAAGGACAGCAGGTCATAATCACCCAGTCATCACAGACAGATCCCTAAAAAAAATACACAAGCCATTCATGCAGTGTTAGTCTCTGACAGTTATGTTATGTAATAATGGACTATATCAAGAGCAGAAACAAGCAATAATCAACACTGAAAAGGATTTTTATTGCATGGCCTACATTAATACGATATCTGTCACGGATGCTGGTTCTCAATGCAATCATTGCTCCAGGCAGAAAGGGCAAACAGCAGCTGTCACCATTATCCTGTGCCACCTTACATCCCAAAATGCAAGGAATAAATGCCCCACACAGACCTGAGGAATAAACCAGTGTCAAAATTCCCAGTATTTTACAATGTAATGTTTGTAAGTTTCAACAAATTGAATAAAGGGATAGTTCATTAGAATTTACTCACCCTCATGTCATTCCAAACCTGTATAGTGAACTATCCCTTTAAGAATTTACTCCACTTATAATCACTATTACAATTACATTAGCTTAAGCTAAATGAATTTGCATTCATAAATGAATCTCCCTGCTTCAATCACACTCACAGATTCCACAGTCATCACAGCAGTCACAGACATCAGAGCTCCAGTGAGAGACAGTGTAGCTGGTTACAGTCATTTGAGGCTGGGAAGTCATTGCTTCTGTTTGATATGACATCACTAATAAAAAAAAAACACTAATTTGCAATTACAACTACAATTACAACCCACACTTTTGTTTCTATAAAATACAATGATATTGTCCTGCTGTGAATAACAATGTATTTTTCATTTGATGGCTATCAAAGAGGCTACCAAATTTTAATTGGTTAAATAAGTATTAATTAGGACATAACATAAATGTCATTTTTAAGAACCATTAAAATAATAAGATCTTCTCTCTCTTACCTGTGTCTTTGGAGAGGCTTCCTGTTACTTTATGTGTCTCACTTCCTCAGGAATGATGTTCTGTTTCTGATAGATCTCCGTGAACTTGGAAATCACCTCAAGCATGACGAAGGGGAGGAGAAACTTTACTAGGGGTGAGTGGTTTTATGTGACCTGTAAACTAAAGGGTGAAGTGTTTGATTTGGGGGCGAGGAGTTTTGCACTATTTTAGGTCTCCACACCCTTCCATTATTACAGTATATTATCTACAATTTTTAGAAAAGAACTTTTTGACCGATGCAGCAGTGATCTTCAGAAAATCACCAACACTAATATACATTTCCTTTTCTTTTGAGGTATTAGGTATTGATGTTAGAAACGTATGAAAGCCCAATTCCACCAGAAAAAAACTGTGTTTTGTTAAATAATAATGACAACACATGCCAAAATTATAAAATAGAAAACAAAATTATGACAAAAAAAGTGAAAATTCTGTAAATAAAATGACATGAATATTTAGGTCAAATATAAAGTGTAAATTATTAGACTAAAAGTCATAATTATGATATGACATTTTTGGAGTAGTTCATTTACATAACAAGAATTTACAGATAATTTACTCACCCCCTTGGCATCCAAGATGTTCATGTCTTTCTTTCTTCAGTTATAGTGGACTTCTGTGGTGCCTGTGAGTTGGAACTTCCAAAATGCAGTTTAAATGCTACTTCAAAGGGCTCTAGACAACAGTTTCCACACAAAAACTGTTCTCATAGCTTCATGCTCTCTATGCAGGGTCAGAAAGCTCTTGGATTTCATTAATTTTTTTTTTTTTTTAGTTCGTAGTCCAAAGATGACCGAAGGGTTTGGAATTTAATTATGACTTTTTATTTGGTAATTTCGACTTACCTCATAATTATGACTGTATGTATGCAGATGATTCAGTTGCTAACTTTGAATCTGTAATCTGATTCAGGCAAGCAGATCCACAACAGGTGTCTGTTGCCGTCAGTTGTTGTCATTGTGCTATGTTTTGATAAGGCTGTTGCCATATGACGAATTTTATATGCAAGAACAGTAATTAATTTGCTCATCCAAGCAGAAAAACAACATTGCTAAAATAACCCAACATTTTAGCATTGCCTACCTGGTTGTAAAAGTCACTGTTCACCCCTGAACTTCACCAAACCACAAAACGTCTAGGTTACGAAGGTAACCCTCGTTCCCTGAAGGAGGGAACGGAGACATTACATGGGATCTCGCTTGAGAGACCGATCATCTCTGAACCGTATTAAAAAAGGCCAATTGAAAATTGGCGAGTGGACGTGCGCGCCGGCCACGCCCCCGTACATACCGGTATATAAGATGGCTGCGCGCATCACTCAGTTAGGCTTTTGCTGAAGAGCCGATCGAGCCGGCCTCAGCGCGACGTCAGGTCGTGGCAGGGGAATGTAATGTCTCCGTTCCCTCCTTCAGGGAACGAGGGTTACCTTCGTAACCTAGACGTTCCCCTTCAGTCGTTTCACTACGACGTTACATGGGAACAAGTCCTATGGAAAAGGCCACGAACCTGACGCCACGTTACGCACAACCCCACGTGCCGGCAAGTCTTCTTCAGACGTGTCCGCAGGCAGTATTGTAACGTAACCTTCCCAACGCCCTGAGGCCCAATAAGGGGGCCCTTCCAGGGATGCCAGATGTACTGAAGCATGGGTTGGGGGGCGGAGCACATGAGATCTTTACATGTGGAAATGAGAATAATTCAATATATCCATAAAGGCTTTTAGGGATACACGAGGGAAACAGCGGTCTCCTCCGCTGGAATAAATAAAAACTAAGCCACAACCTGCGGGGCGAAGGAGACCCAGGCAGGATCACAGTCAGGGACTACTCCGCATCTAGGCCAGGCTGCGGGGCACGGAGGACCCAGGGTTCACCGGAGGGAACATTCTGGGAATTGGCACACGGATCCACGTGGGAATGGCGCAGCAAGCCGACACCAGCCATCCTCCCGCTCGCCTAAGTCTTATGTCGAGACACGGGAGGATACGGCCTCTACGCGGAGGTTGTAAAACCTAGCGAAGGTATTGGGTGTCGCCCAGCCTGCAGCTCTACAGATGTCCGCTAGTGAGGCGCCATGAGCCAACGCGTAGGATGAGGCAACACTCCTAGTGGAGTGGGCATGAACACCTAAGGGGCATGGCTCTCCCTGATATAAGTAAGATAGGGAGATGGCTTCTACCACCCAATGAGCCAACCTCTGTTTGGAGACAGCATTCCCTTTCTTCTGACCTCCGAAGCAGACAAAGAGCTGCTCGGTGCACCTGAAGTGCCGAGTACGGTCTACGTAAGTACGCAGAGCACGAACAGGGCAGAGCAGCGCAGAAGCTGGGTCTGCCTCCTCCGGGGGCAGAGCTTGCAGGTTCACCACCTGATCGCGGAAGGGCATGGTGGGAACCTTGGGCACATAACCGGGCCGGGGTCTCAAGATGACGTGAGAATCTCCGGGCCCGAACTCAAGGCACGTTTCGTTGACAGAGAAGGCTTGTAGGTCCCCTACCCTCTTGATGGAGGCCAGAGCAGTCAGGAGCGCTGTCTTAAGAGACAGAAATTTCAGCTCAACTGACGCAAGTGGCTCGAATGAGGCGTCCCGTAGGCCACGGAGAGCGACGGAGAGATCCCAAGAGGGTATGAGGTGCGGTCTGGGAGGATTAAGTCTCCTGGCACCTCTAAGGAACCTCACGACCAGTGGGTGCTTACCCAGGGATGTTCCATCCACTGCATCATGATACGCCGCGATAGCAGCAACGTAGACTTTGAGAGTCGAAGGGGACAGCCTGCGCTCCAACTTCTCTTGCAGGAAGGAAAGCACTACTGCAATCGTGCATCTCTGTGGGTCCTCAGCTCGAGAGGAGCACCAGTCAACGAACAGACCCCACCTCAGAGCATAAGCCTGCCTCGTAGAGGGGGCTCGGGACTGAATGATGGTGTTTCTCACGGCCTGGGGAAGGCCGGCGAGGTCTGACGCGTCCCGTCCAGGAGCCAGACATGAAGGTTCCACAGGTCGGGGCGCGGGTGCCAAATCGTGCCCATCCCCTGAGAAAGAAGGTCTTTCCTCAAGGGGATTTTCCAGGGAGGGGCTGCCGCGAGGGAAATGAGTTCTGGAAACCAGGTCCGGGTGGGCCAATATGGCGCGACCAGCAAGACCTTCTCCTCGTCCTCCCGGATCTTGCACAGGGTCTGTGCAAGGAGGCTCACTGGGGGAAAGGCGTACTTGGGCCCCGGAGGCCAGCTGTGTGCCAGGGCGTCTCTGCCGAGGGGAGCCTGGGTCAGAGAGAAAAAGGGCTGGCAGTGGGAGGTTTCGGGGGAGGCGAACAGATCTATCTGAGCCTGGCCGAATCGACTCCAAATCAGCTGGACTGTCTCGGGGTAGAGTCGCCATTCTCCAGGGTGGGTGGACTGCCGTGAGAGCTGATCCACTGCACGGTTGAGTTCCCCTGGGATGTGAATGGCACGTAGCGATTTCAGCCACGTTTGACTCCAAAGGAGCAGACGGCGGGCGAGTTGTGACATGCGAGGTGAGCGAAGGCCGCCCTGGCGATTGATATACGCCACAGTCGCGGTGCTGTCGGTGTAAACAAGCACGTGCTTCTGACGCAGCGTCGATCGGAAGCGACGAAGGGCCAGAAGCACAGTCAACAACTCGAGGCAATTGATATGCCACTCCAGCTGAGGTCCTGTCCAGGAGCCCGAGGCTGCTTGCCCGTTGCATATAGCACCCCAACCCGTGGTAGAGGCATCGGTGTACATCACAACATGCCTGGAAACCTGCACCAAGGGAACTCCGGCCCGAAGGAAGACAGGGTCTGACCATGGGCTGAAAAGGCGGCGACACTGCGGGGAAACGCAAATCCGAAGTGTGCCACGGTGCCATGCCCGTCTTGGAACTCGATCGTGTAACCAGCGCTGAAGCGGTCTCATATGAAGCAAGCCCAGCGGCATGACCACGGACGTGGCTGCCATATGCCCCAGGAGCCTCTGAAAGGTTTTGAGAGGGACCGCTGTCTTGTGTCTGAATAAGTCCAGACATCTCAGCACTGACTGCGCGCGCTCGTTTGTGAGGCGGGCTGTCATATTGATCGAGTCCAGCTCCACACCGAGAAAAGAGATCCTCTGCACTGGGGAGAGTTTGCTCTTCTCTCGGTTGACCTGAAGGCCCAGATGGCTGAGGTGCCGAAGCACCAGGTCCCTCTGCTCGCACAATAGATCTCGCGAGTGAGCTACCAGGAGCCAGTCGTCGAGATAGTTGAAAATGCGAAGCCCCGACTGCCAAAGAGGGTTCAGGGCTGCTTCCGCGACCTTGGTGAAGACGCGGGGAGAGAGGGACAGGCCGAATGGGAGAACCTTGTACTGATACGTTCGACCTTCAAAGGCAAACCGAAGAAAGGGTCTGTGACGAGGAAGGATCGAGACGTGAAAGTACGCGTCCTTCAGGTCGATGGCTGCAAACCAATCCTGGGGACGAATGCAGGTTAGCATGCGTTTCGTCGTGAGCATCTTGAACGGCAGCCTGAGAAGGGACCGATTTAGAGCTCTGAGGTCCAGGATGGGTCTTAACCCACCGCTCTTTTTGGGCACGATGAAGTAGGGACTGTAGAACCCTGACTTCATCTCGGCTGGAGGGACTGGCTCGATTGCGTCCTTCGCCAGTAGGACTGCAACC
Organism: Garra rufa; assembly: GCF_049309525.1. NCBI lineage: Eukaryota > Metazoa > Chordata > Actinopteri > Cypriniformes > Cyprinidae > Garra > Garra rufa. Next base: position 25,853,810 of record NC_133369.1, read on the forward strand.
TCTGCACGCAGGACAGCGGCATGCGTGTCCGAACGGACAGTAGTAAAATGGACACCTCTGTACCTGGGCGGACGCCTGGCGAATTGAATCGCATAGCCGAGACGTACCGTCCGTATCAACCACCGCGAGGGGTTGGGGAGCTGAAGCCACACCTTCAACCGGCTCGCTAGCGGTATCTAGGGAACGTTGACCGACGTGACCGCGGTGGGGCAGCCTAAGGGGGCGGGGGGAAGGGGACTGACCCCAGAGAACGCCGAGTTCTGGGGGAGAGTCTGGCTGCGAGAAGCAGCGCTTACCTTCTTCCCTGGATCCCGCGATGGCGATATCAGGCTCCGAGTCCGATGCCGAGGAGTGTAGGTTCTGCTCGAGAAGGGAACTCGGGGCCGAGGCCCCAGAGGTGAGGAAATTTGCTCTTTCTGTGAAAATGTGGGTACCGCCGACCCGTGGGCCGGCGGCGATGTTAAGTTTTGTGTGCACAGAAGCTCCCGGCCCTCCACCGGGAGTGGGGAAGTCGATGTCACTGTCCCCCGAAGAGCAATCTCCACCACCTCTGGGTTGCCCGCATCAGGGACGTCTCGCAGGTTTCTTGCGAGAGGTTTTCTTGGCTGGTCCCTGAGAGGCGGGCGGCGCCGCTCTCCTGGGGCCGGCTCTACGCCGGGTAGCCATCCCGGCTTCGTGACCCTCGGCGGGAGCTGGAGCTGTCCTACTAGCCGCAGGGGGGCGCCCTCCGCGACGGGCAGGCGGAGGCGGGGCCACCGGCGGCGGGATGTTAACTTCGCGACAGGGCAGGATGTGTTTGATGGCCTCCGTCTGTTTCTGAACTGCCGAGAATTGCTGGGCAAAATCCTCGACAGTGTCGCCGAACAGGCCGCTCTGGGAGATGGGGGCGTCGAGAAAGCGAGCTTTGTCGGCATCCGCCATCTGAGCCAGATTGAGCCACAAGTGTCGCTCCTGGACCACGGCCGTGGACATCACCTGACCAAGAGACCGCGCCGTGACCTTCGTCGCTCGAAGGGCGAAGTCGGTGGCGGCGCGGAGTTCCTGCATCATGTTTTGATCAGGACCACCCTTGTCCAGTTGTTTTAGTGCCTGCGCCTGGTAGACCTGTAAGGCGTGGAGGGCGGAGGCAGCCTGTCCAGCAGCGCGGTAGACGCGGCCCGCAAGGGCGGACGAGCGCTCACACGCTCTGGAGGGTAGATGCGGTCGGTCCCGCCAGGTGGCGGCGCCACGCGGGCATAGATGCACCGCGATAGCGCGTTCCACCTGAGGGAGCGACTCGTATCCCCGGGCTGCCCCGCCATCGAGGGTGGCGAGGGAGGAGGAGCTGGGGCGGAGGCGCGAGGAAAAAGGCGCCCGCCATGTTTTGATCAGCTCCTCATGCACCTCCGGAAAGAATGGAACGGGGGGAGGGCGCGGCGGAACCGCAGGCGCCCCCCTCAGGAACCAATCGCCAAGCCTAGAGGGATTGGCAGGAGGTAAATCCGACACCTCGAGGCCGATCCCCCTGGCGGCACGAAGGAGCATAGCCGACAGCTCAGCGTCCGTGTCAGACGAGGCAGCAACCGCAGGAGGGCGCTGGCCCGGCGAGATGTCCGCCTCACCATCGGACTCACCCTCTGACGCAGCGACAGACATCTCTTCCTCCGGTGGAGCGCCAAAGGAGATGCTCGGCCCGGATACCGGGGAAGCATACTGCTCTGGCCACTCAATGGGGCCACGCTGGGGTGCAGACGGCCGCGGGGCTTTGGAAGCCGGCGGCGCGTTCTGCACTGTAACCTGTAAACCCCCCCCGTTGCCTCGCCACGGCGGCCGAAAAGCATTGCCGGCTTAACGACGGGCCGCGGGGCACAGAGGGGAGCCGTCTCGCAAAAGAGCGGCGGTTCTTCAGCGTGACCATGGTCATGCACTCGCAATGAACGCACGAACCATCCGTGAACGCCGCCTCAGCATGCTCTAAGCCCAGGCATGTGAGGCAGCGTTCATGTCCGTCCTCGGAGGTGAGGAAACTGCCACGTCCAGTAGCGCACGCCCGGAAAACCATCCTGAAAAGGACGTTTCACAGCCGTGAGAAATTGCTCTTTTCTCGTCCCGGTCTGCCCAGGGAGGAACCGCGGCACTCTGTGCACTCGATGGGGTTGCTCGCTGGAGCGCAGGAGGCTTTTATTGGCCGTGAAAACGGCCGCCCGCAGGATACCGCTGATGGCTGCCAAAGACACTCTTTTAGAATATAGCTCTTTTAGATGGCAGCACGTCAGCGGAGAAGAGCTTGCAGGAACTCTGAGAATTCTTTCTGTAGGTAGGCTCGAGCAGAAGGGCTCTGAAAGCAAAAGTCTAACTGAGTGATGCGCGCACGTCCACTCGCCAATTTTTAATACGGCTCAGAGATGATCGGTCTCTCAAGCGAGATCCCATGTAACGTCGTAGTGAAACGACTGAAGGGGAACCAAACATACCATCCTGTTTACCCTTTTTGAGTACAACAACTGAAATCAAAAAAGAAAAATGACTTTAAAAGGCTTAACCATGTTCTCAACACTTTTAATTTACCTGTCTACAAGAATCAGAATTAAACAAAACACTAATGTAACTGAAAAAGGAAGCTCAGATATACTGGGATGTGACTAGTGTATTGTTTGCACATTTTTTAGAAAGGTTTTTAGGGAAGAACACTTGACACTGGTCCAGAAAGGCACTAGAGTCAAAGCCACACGTCTGACCACATTCTGGCTGAAATCTGACAATGCTATACCAAAATCAAACGAAATCAAGTGTTTTATTAGGCTAGATCTAGGTGTGTTTTCTTAAAAACTCATTAGGGAATGTTGAGGCACATTCACTATATGAACACAGTGTACACAAAATATATTACAAAAAAGTTGAAGGATTTGTTTGATCAGTTAAAATCTGTATAGATAGGATACTTATTAATAAGGGTTTTAGGTTATTAAAGGGGTCCTATGCTCTTTTACAAAATCTTTATTTAGTTGCACTAGAACATGCTCTCAGGCTTGGTGGTTCGAAAAACGAATTATTTTTCACATAATTTACATTATTACAATTGCTTTTTCCCCAGCCTGGCACAAATAACCCAATTAGTTCCAGGTTTGATAAAGGTCCACCTTCCAAAAAACGAAATGTGTTGTGATTGGTTAGCAGTCCCAGTTGCCTAACAGCTTAGACAGCGTTTCAGTATTTCCACGCCCCTTCCCAAAGCAGCTATAGTTCCGTGTACCACTGCACAAACTAGATTGAAGTGAGTTTTACGTTTTAAATATGGATATTTTTCTTACAAAAACACATCGGATCGCTAAAGGGGGCTTTTAATGACCCCTCCGGAGCCATGTGAGGCACTTTTTTATTATGGATCGACTTGTTTTGGACTGATGGAGAGAAACACTTGTCTATGCCCTTCAGTTCTAAAGCTTGGGAGTGCCAGGATTATTTTTAATATAACTCCGATTGCATTCGTCTGAAAGAAGGAAGTCATAAACACCTAGGATGCATAAAGGGTGAGGCAACAGTAGTGTTGGTCCTATATCGTCAGCCTGCGAGATCGCCGATACATGATATTATCATTATTGTGCTAATTTATTTAATTATTTACATGCCTGAAACCAGCTCCAGCATAAAGCTAGTGAAGCTATTTACACTGTATGATGAATAAATCTCTTACCACACACTGCACGTCTACGGCGCTGCTCCGACGCAGCAACCGACGATTGTCAATCTAGTCAATGCTTGTGTTTACATCAGCCGCGGCTCCATGTGTTTCAACCCTCTATACCGCATACGTCAACGGCGCGGGTCCAGCACGGCTACCGGAGCAGTTCGCGGACACTTTAATCAATGCTCGCGTTTATACCAGCGGCTCGCTGAAGCATCCCAGAAGCGGCTGTCCATGCTACATCGCTAAGTTAGGCGAATCTTCCACCTCGTTCCTCACCACCCTCCAACAATTTGAATTTCCGAGGGCGGGAATTATTTGAATGATATTCTAATGGACCGTGTTGTGACATCATAGCATCTGGAAAACAAACTCTGTAGTCCAAAGGAGCCATTCGTTGTAGTTCTTGAAAAGGGATTTTTTAAAAACTAAATATCTCCCTTTGGAATGGATTTTGAGATTTGTAACTTTGTAGATGTTTTTTTTATGCCCAAACATACACACCACACACTGGCTAAAATTCAAAAAGTGAAAAAGCATAATAGGACCCCTTTAAAACAGATTTGTCACATCTTCAGACATACAGAAGCAGCTGAGGATGAAGGTATGTTAAAAGATGGCTTGTGGTTTCATAATTGTGCAATGAATATGTTGAGCTGTTTGACTTCATTGTTTACACATCAGGGCATGTCTTTGGGTTTCTTATCCAGTGTATTGCACTGCTGTAGCACTTACTAATTCTTTGCTTTTTCATCTGCATCTGTGAAGTCAGCTTGTACAAATACAGCAACCAGCTTACTGCCCCTTAAGTAAATAATGTTTAAAACACCAAACACCCAAACTCATATATTAACATGAAATTCCATTTAAAAGAAGAAACATTACATATAAATACTCAGCAGTATTTAAAAGTATGCTATATTTAAAAAAAAAAAAAAAAGAAGTAATATCACATATACAGTACATTCTGTGTATGTTGTGTATTTTTGTATTTAAAGAACTATATTTCGGCCTAGATGTGAAAAGAAGAAATATTACAGTACATACTCAGCAATATGTCTTTTTGTTTTACGTAGATTTAAATGACTATCTCATGTTGCGTAAGTTATACAGTCAGTTCCTTATTCTGATCTCTGTAGCCACATACAAACATGCACAGGCCACATGATTTCACAATCCCTGAAGATAATATGTTGCACAACTATATTGTCAAAGGCGCACTCCACAGTTTCAAACATATTGGATAGGTTTAAGTAACGGATCTGAAACACAACCGTTGTTTCAGTGGCATCTGAAACAAGAGGCTCTGAGTGCACTTAAATGAGCATCTGTTAAAATGTCGAGTTGTGTGGACATTTCTGTATTGTTTACTTTATTTCTGTGTCACATATTAAATAATGACATTAACAAAAAATGTAAACAAGTAAATAATGAAGGATAAAGGAGTTTAAATTGTTCTTGAGTTTCTTGGACTGTATGTCAAAAGAAAGTCACTTGAATTAATATGTTGATCATATTTGCATAGGAAAGTGGAAGTATAGAGCAAATGTGACCCTGGACCACAAAACCAGTTGTAAGTAGCATGAGAATATTTGTAGCAGTAGCCAAAAATACATTGTATGGGCCGAAATGATCTATTTTTCTTTTATGACAGAAATCATTAGGATATTAAGATCATGTTCCATGAAGATATTTTGTACGTTTGCTACCGTAAATATATCAAAACATTTTTGATTAGTAATATGCATTGCTAAGATCTTTATTTGGACAAATTTAATGGTGATTTTCTCAATTTCTAGATTTTTTTCCACCCTCAGATTTTACACTGTAAAAAGTTTTTACCAGTTTCAACTTAAAAACGTAAGTTCAGCAGCTGCCTTAAAATTTTAAGTTAAATCAACTTAAAACTACTATTCATTTCAACTCACGACAATAAAATTAGTTAAAATGACTTGTACTTTTAAGTTGATTTAACTTAAAATTTTAATGCAGCTGCTAAACTTAAGTTTTTAAGTTGAAACTGGTGAAAACTTTTTACAGTGTAGATTTTCAAGTAGTTGTATCTTGGCTAAATGTTGTCCTACCCTAACAATCCATACATCAATGGAAAGCTTATTTATTCAGCTGGTTATGACTGGTTTTGTGGTCCAGGGTTACAAACATCCATCTGCAGTTGAGACATACAAAAAGAGACAAATACTGCTGCTCTGTGGTGGACAGAATCATTGCAGGTGACAACTGTCTATGAATAAACTGTATACAAATACTTTGTCATTTGTCTAAATAGACTGAAGTCCTGGGCCATATTTACCACAATCTGCAGGAGAAACATTGTTATGATTCATGAACAAATATTTCAGATCATATCTACACGTGGACTTGCCTAAATTAATGTCTTAAGACCTAAAAACACTGCTCTTGTTTTACACTTTGATCTATTCGTTGTAACTGAATATAAATCACAATTTGCAAAAAATCTGTCTGAATATGAATAAGAATCAAGCACAATAGAGAACATGTAGGTTGTAGCGTGCAGTCATTACTCAATACACAATTTCTCACTCTGGAAGTGAAATTTACTTCTGATAGATAGGAGATAGTATATTTTTAAAGTTTTTTCTTAGAAATAAAGATCATAGCCTGTTTACAGGGAAATCTGACTGTGCTTATTATTTTGTATTTATAATACTTTGTGGCCAGCCAGGATGTGGTTAAACTTTTGAGAAGGTGTCAAAACTTCAGAGCTGTTCATGTAAACATGTAAACACAACTGTCGGCTGTACCCGGTGGTTTAAGAGAATTAAAACAAGTGTGAATTCAGGGTGTGAAAAAATGACATACCCAGACCTGCAAAGGAAATACAGCATATTGAGTAACCAGAATGCTTTAAAAAAGGCTGTCAAGTTTCTACATTTCTATATACTATAGGCCCAAAGCTACATATATGTACTAGCTTCTTTTTTCAAGTTATATTTTTGGCTTTATATTGGATAGATGAGACATATAATAGAGAGGAGAGAGAGAAAGAACAGGACATTGAGCTGGGATTGAACTGAGCTGCTTTTTAAGTTTGAACATTGCCACAAAACTATGGCTAATGACTGAGGTTATTGACTTCCTGTCTGTTAACAGGAAAGATGAATCAGAATATCATTAGATTAAAAATTAGATCAAACAGATTTGAGCAGTAAAAGAGAAAAATGCTTCTCTTTAGTTTTACAAGCACCTTTTGAAAAAGACTATGAGGTTGAAAATATTTCCAGTAAGAGTAAGTTATGTGGAAAGAGCAAAAAGGGAAGAGAGAGAGAGAGAGAGAGAAAAAAAAAAAAGCCAGGAAGCACTAAGATAAATGTGTTTCCTGAACAAATTCAGTTATAATCAGACTAGCATCTGATCTGGGCCAGTCAAACCCCTGCACAGACAGCACAGAGAGAACAGGTACGAGACTTGATATTTGATTGTGTACTCTAAGATTTACTGTTAGTCCCTGCACTAACTATGATACTTTTTAAAAAGATAGATCATGTAGTCTGTTTTTGTAAATATATGGAATATTTATAATTATAATTAACTAACTAGAATTTAAATAGTTCAGTGCAGTGCAGTGTGAAATTAGATTTTGAAATTAGTAACAACAAATGAGAATATTCTCTCTATTTTACATTTAGTGTAAAAGTTATTGGAAGTTATAATAATTCCCTTTCTCAATGATTTTACCAGAAACATCACCATATCTATCAAAATACATGGATATGGCAATGGCAGATATTATTTTTAATATTTTTTAATATTATGTTTCATTGCACATGCCAAACTTATGCAATAATAATTCTGAGCACTTTCAGTTCCCTCAAGAACCCTTTATCTTTTTAAACTACTGTTAAAAAGTTGAATTTTTTAAAACACACTTACAGATGTGACAACCAATGTTGCTGATGTTGCAAAGGTGTTTTTGAGAAGCTCTGTAAATATATCTGTTCTCAGCAAATCGGGGATTTCAAAAACATGTTTGTTTAAATTTTTTTCAAATGAGTGCAGTTTTGTTTCCCTGTGGACGAAGTCTTTAGTTCCCTTTTGCAGCAGTTTTACAAGAAGGAATCAGTTTCTGTGGTCTGACTTCTTGCTCTCTTTCCCTCTATTTTTCTGACATTTGCCCAAAAGAAAGGAGAGACATATAGACAAGATAACGTGAGAGAGACGAGTGCATCTCGTGCCCACTATTTGATTTGTATGTCTCACTTCTCTGAAGCTCATCATGAAGGACACCACAACAGCTACAGAGGTCTCAGAGGTGAGTGTTAAAACAGTACTGTAAAAAAATAAAAGTTAGACAGTTCACCCAAAAATGAAAATTGTGTAATTATTTACTCACCCTCATGTTGTTTCAAACCTGTAAGACCATCATTCATCTTCAGAACACAAGTTAAGGGTGTGTTCACACTTGTCATGTTTGATTAGATTAAAACAAACTCTGGTATGATTGCTCAATATGTGTGAACACTGCAATCCAAATCCTGGTGCGCACCAAATAAGCGGACTGAGACCGCTAAAAAGATGGTTCTCGGTCCGCTTCCAAACAAACCGGTGTGTTTCAAATAAAAATATGAATGCAACAAGGACCAAATACTTCTCAAGGAACCAAATTCAGGAAGTAATGACAAGATGCAACGCTACCCTGATAGCACATCTTGGAGACATCTATTTAACGTCTGCATTTACATCTGCAAGACGAATTCTTTAGAGTGTTTGCTCATCTGCAATACATCTATAGGATGTCTCCTATCAGATGTCAAATAGACATTTATTAGATGTCTTTAACGGGATAGTTCACCCAAAAATGAAAATTTGATGTTTATCTGCTCACCTGCTTAGGTTATCCAAGATGGTGAATTTGTTTCTTCAATAGAACACATACAAAGATTTTTAACTCAAACCATTGCAGTGTGTCAGTCATATAATGGCAGTGAATGGGCACCAAACCTTTGAAAGTAAAAAAAAAAACATGCACAGACACATACAAATTACACCCTGCGGCTCGTGACAATACATTGATGTCCTAAGACACGAAACAATCGTTTTTTTGCGAGAAACTGAACAGTGTTTATATCTTTTTTTTAACCTTTGATACACAGCAATGTCCAACTGTCCTACAGCTGTACACGGGTCGAACACTTTTTCTTTCGTTTGAAGTGTTCGATGAATTCCATCATGAATATGTCATTCAACCCGACTAATCGGGTTGTAAACGTATCACTATGCCTTAAGGTTCGGTATCATTAGGTTGGCTGTCAAAAAATTCCAATTCTAACGCTAACATGTAACCAGGACTGAATGGTCCAGACCGAATTAACCAAACAAACCAAACAACAAGTTTGAACTCTAAGATATTTTTTATGAAATTCAAGAATTTTGTGACCCTGCAAAGACAGCAACGCAACTACTACGTCCAAAGTCTAAGAACATCAGTGGTTCAACCTTAATTTTATGAAGCTATGACAATAATTTTTTGTGTGAAGAAAACAAAAATAATGACTTCAGTCAACAATTACTTATCTTCTGAGACAGTCTACGATGCAAGATTGAACCACTGATGTCACATGGACTATTTTATTGATTAAGCCACCATTCTCACAACACAACCAAACACAGGAACGCGCTGCAATCACTCACAGGAACGCGCCGCAAATACAGGAATGCGCTGCAAATACAGGAACGCGCTGCAAAACGCACGGACCACAATGAAAATGTTTCAGGGGGACCTCAAAAAGTGACGAACCCATCTGGGACCTGATTACTTGTTCAGTGGCTGTTGGTCAGAGTTTGTGTGTTTGCAGCGCGTTCCTGTGTTTGCAGCGCGTTTCTGAGTTTGGTTGTGTTGTGAGAATTTGCAGCGCGTTTCCGTATTTGTTGTTGCGTTGCGAGCATTTGCAGCGCATTTTTTTTTCAGTTTGCATGTTTTTTCTTAAGTTGCAGCACATTGAGCTCTCTCTGCGACCGTATTTCTGGGCCTTGAACCTGTATGTTCATTGCTGTTTATGCAGGGTCAGAAAGCTCTCAGATTTCATCAAAAATATCTTAATTTGTGTTCCAACGATGAATGAAAGTCTTACAGGTTTGGAAAGACATGAGAGTAATTATTGACAGAATTTTCATTTTTGGGTGAGCTATCCCTTTAACTATCTGAATTAACAGAATATTGTTCTTTGCTCTGTTGCAGTACACAGATTATGACTACTCAAACACTTCTGCTGACTACAATGGACAAGATGATGACTCTGCTGCCCCCTGCAGTCTGAAGGAAACATGGGACATTCTTCGTCGCTTTGCCCCCGTGGCTTACATCCTAGTCTTTATCCTGGCGCTAGTGGGTAACATTCTGGTTCTGTGTGTGATCCGCCGCTACCGGCAGTCTCGACACAGCCCCTGCTCTTTCTCACTGACAGACACCTTCCTGCTCCACTTGGCCATCTCTGACCTCCTACTGGCTATAACATTACCCTTCTTTGCCATCGAGTGGATCCACGAGTGGGTTTTTGGCCTGTTCATGTGTAAAATAGCTGGAGCGTTGTTCTCGCTGAACGTCTATTGTGGGGTACTGTTCCTGGCCTGCATCAGCTTCGACCGATACTTGGCTATTGTACATGCCATCAATATCAGCTGGAGACGTAAGACCTGCCACGCTCAGCTGGCCTGTGCCATCATTTGGGGTATCTGTATGGGATTGGCGATGGTGGACGTGTACTACCGTAACGTGGTGAACGTATACGGCATAAATCGGTTGATGTGCCATGTAGATTTTTCTAAAGAGAACAGCCAGCAATGGCAGATCGGCATGCAGCTGGTTAGCATGATTCTTGGATTCATACTTCCCCTTTTGGTTATGCTGTACTGCTATCTTCACATTTTCAAAGCACTGTGCCATGCCACACGTAGGCAGAAGCGGCGCTCGCTGAGGCTCATCATCTCATTGGTCATTGTGTTTGTAGTCAGTTGGGCGCCTTATAATGCTTTGCGGATGACTGACAGCTTGCAGACTCTTGGGGTCATTGTCAAAACCTGCACGCTCAACAAGGTGCTAGATGTGGGCACTTCCGTGACAGAAAGCCTGGGGTTGGCACATTGCGCTTTAAATCCGCTACTCTACGGTCTTGTGGGGGTGAAATTCCGTCGTGAGCTCGCCCAGATGTGCAAGGCTGCTTTAGGACCCCAGGGGTGCCTTGGATTAGCAGGATGGGCAAACGGTCGGGGATCAACCCGCAGGCCTAATGGATCATTCAGCTCAGTGGAGAGTGAGAATACCTCGTACTTCTCTGTCATGGCCTGAAAAGAGCGCAAATGAACAAGAGTGCAAGAATAGGAGTGACGGTTGCTTTTATGTGGAATCAGGAAGAAACCACGATTTCAGTTCTGAAAGATATGAAAACTTTTCATGTTCTCGTTTTTTGAAGATCTATCTGCATGTTTTTGAATATGAATGAGAATATCCAAAAATACCCAATTTTTAGCTTTATTTTAGCTATAGGCTCTATATTTTTATACTTTTATTTTTCCAGACATTACATATTGAGGCAAAAAAATACAATGCTTTATTTATTTTTTTCTTCAGTTCATTTTCAATTCTGCCTTTTGTGGCAGCTGTAATCGTGACAATGAATCATTCGTTGAGTTGTCTGCGTCTGGTTTCACAAAAAGGAACTGAAAATAGCCTCCACATCCACATTTTTCTTTTTTTCTTTTATGAATACTCTTCATAAATAACGCTGTAACATCAAACTGAGTTATTTTTATCATTTTATTAATCTGTTGTTTGATATTTTAAGTTTATGACATAATATAATACGTAACACATCACATACAGGACATAATAGATCGGAACATGATGGATGCAATTTTTGTAAAACATTTCTATTGTTATTTTTGTAAGTTCGTTGTTGCCAGTTTTGTATTTCCATTAAACATGTAAAAAAATAAAATAAAAAGTTTCGTGTGACTCACTTTTTTTTTTTACTCTTCTTCAGCTCTAAACTGGGAAGGATGTGACACCCTGAAGATACATTTTAGTTCTGAGAATGACAGCCACAGAGGAAACATTGAGCAAAATGTGTAATTGCTTTTGTTTCATCTCTATTAATATTACTTCTTTCAATCACTTGTTTTATCTCTATTTTCATCTCTATTAAAATAAATGCATTTTAATTTATTTTTTTATTTGTATCTTAAATGCAGTGGAATTCTAACATTAATGATGGTAACAAAAAAAAAAAAAACTATAACTGCATGCTCTTTTATCTGAAAGGCAGTGTGGGGGTCAGGAAATGTGTTTCAGACTGAAACTCTTATGACCCGCATAAGTAACACCTCATTTGTAGCATCTGCTGAGCCTGAATTCTGAAGGTATTGATTTCACAGCTTTCAAAACCTTCAAAATTGGCCGTCTGTGGATTTTTGGTTAATGTCAGTTGGCTTTGAGGTAAATGCTAAAGACCCAAATTCTGACCGCAATATATAGAAAGTGACATATCATGTTTATCACCGTGATATAAACTCAAGCCTTTTGCCTATTTAACAAATGGTTAAACTAATGATCCATCACACCCAAATGTCCTGATTCAGTAGGAAAATGTTATTGCAGGACAGCATTTTTACATTATTTATGTGGATAAAAGTACATTTGGACAATGATTCCATTATCATCAGCAAGATGGCTAAGAGGTTTCTCTTTAATTAGAAAGCACTTGTACATGTTTGTTAATGACTTAAACAATGGCAAGTAGAATATTATGACAAGCACGTGAAAACAGCTGAATTGCATTTTACATATTCAATTGTAGTGCAAGTATATACTGATGACATTTTGGTTCTTGGTGTTTTTTGATTGCCAAGGGTGACTGAAGTCCACAAGCAATGAAAGCTCATATATGAAGAGGGAGCTTGACACCTGTCAGTTTTAGCTTAAAGGGATAGTTCACCCCAAAATGAAAATTTGACGTCTATCTGCTTACCCCCAGGCCTTCCAAGATGGAGGTGAACTTGTTTCTTTAGTAGAACACAGATTTTTAACTCAAACCATGACTAATTTTAACTCTAAAATGCCACAGTAAAAACCTGTTCATGGTCAATTGTCATACTATACAAAGGACGATTGTAGTAGGTCCAACATTACATTTTATGTGTACAAGTTAAAAATGTAAATGTACCATTTTTGGAAGTAAAGAACAAATCATCTTATAAACCAATATGTCCAAAATTCCCTGGGTGATAAATATTCTGTCATTAATTACTCACCCTCATGTTGCTCCAAACCCATAAGACCTTCATTCTTCTTCGGAATGCAAATTAAAATATTTGTTAACACTTTATAATAACGTTCAGTTGTAAGTCATTTATAAGTGGTTAGTTAATGATAAAATAATGATTTATAAAACACTCATAAATGTTTAATAAGCGATATGCTAACAATTTGTATGTTTTGTTAATTAATTTACAAGTAATTTACAATTAATTAGTTAATGATGAGCTAATCATTTACAAAACATGACTATGTATTCATAAATTATTAATAAGTGATATGTTAGTATTTTATCTATGTTTAAGTTATAAATCATTTACAAGTGATTAGATAATGATGAACTAAAAATTTACAAAACATGATTATTAAAGGGATAGTTCACCCAAAAATGAAAATTTGATGTTTATCTGTTTACCCCCAGGGCATCCAAGATGTTGGTGACTTTGTTTCCTCAGAAAAACACAAGCGAAGATTTTTAATGAAAACCGGTGCAGTCTGCCAGCCATATATGGACGTGGATGGGCACCAAACCTTTAAAAGTAAACAAAAACATGCACAGACAAATCCAAATTACACCCTGCGACTCGTGACGATACATTAATGTCACATTTTTGTGAAAAACTGACCAGTATTTATATCATTTTTTACCTTTGATAGACAGCCACGTCCATCTGTCCTGAGCACGAGCTTAACATCCGGCTTGTTACAGGTGAACGTGCTCTGGCGTAGAATACGCAAATGCCGTAAGGGGAAATCCGTGAAAAGTCCTGCATGAGTTTGCGCAAGCAAACGTAATCTTTTAGCTTTAAATCGGTTTGAGCAATCAGGATAAGCGCAAGTAATTACCATTTTCAATAGCTGCTATACCCACAATATCTGTGCTTTATGTAAACAATGAGTGTTGTATACATGCGACAGATCGCTTCCGGTGTTTGCGTATTCTACGCCAGAGCACGTACACGTGTAACGTGCCGGATGATAAACTCGTGCTAATGACAGATGGACGCGGATGTCACCTACATGTTACATATCATTTGTAGATCTTTCTTACATGTTACAAGATCTGGTGTATACAAGCCATTTACAACACTTTCTGCATCCCCTAATCTAAAGTGTAAACTACTCATGAGTTGTAAATGTTTTACAAACCTGCCGGTTACAGGTTGTGTGGGTATCAGGTGGGTATACACACTGGGTGAAAGACCTTTGAACAATGAGTAAAACATTTACAACTGATGAATTGTTTACACTTTAGATTAGGGGATGCAGAAAGATTTGTAAATGATTTATTCATGATGCGATCTTCAGTGAAGTATACAAATTTAAATGATTGATATTTTAATTATTTTTAAGTGACAAATAATATATTAACTAGTAACATATAAACCACTTACTAATGATCTGTTTGAATATTTTGTGATATTTTAGATAAATTATGACAGATTTGTAAATTGTCAGCATATTACTTAAAGGGATAGTTCACCCAAAAATGATCATTTGATGTGTATCTGCTTACCCCCAGGGCATCCAAGATGTAGGCAGTGTTGTTTTTGACAACCATCTTAGATTTAGTATTAGTCTTAGTCTTTTGGACTAACATGCTTCTTAGTTTTAGTCAAATTTTAGTCACTTCTATATGTGATAGTTTTAGTCCAATTTTAGTCGACGAAAAGTCAAAAAAGTTTTAGTCTAGTTTTAGTCAAAAAAAGGGGAAAAAGTAGTCTTTTAACAAATTAATGTAGGTCAGTAAGTATTTTGCTGTTGGGTAGTGTCACTTATAAGTTCTGAAAATAGCAGATCTATAGTTCAACACAATGTGAGCTTCCGGATCGACTATTTTCACCAATAATTACAATAATGAAGGAATGTTTTAGAACATAAAAGACAAACAAGGATGGAATGCTAAAACGGCTTGCCATACTAGCATAGCAAAGAGTATTTAATGCTAAAACGGCTTGCCATAGCCTCAGATACTTTTTAAGTTTTAATTGGCATGCACAATAAGCAGAAATGTCATGCATTTTAAACGTCTGACGGACCACCCACTAACATTTTCGTCTATTCTCGTCTCGTCAACGAAAACTCACACACGTCTCGTCATGTTTTAGTCATCAACGAGCCATTTTTATCTCGTCATCGTCTCGTTATCGTCATGAAAAAAAGTGGCGTCAACGAAATGATTTCGTCATCGTCATCGTTGACGAAAACAACACTGGTAACACATTTATAAATGATGAATTGTTTACACTTTAGATTAGATGCAGAAAGATTTGTAAATTATTTATTCATGCATTTACACAACAGCTTTTGAATACTTTGAAGTGTGTACTGCAATGTAAGGGCTTACTGGTGAGGATAAAGATGTCTTCTCTGTCTTCTCATGAGCTGTGCCCCAAATGACGCACTATACACTCTGCACTTATTCACTATGTACTTATGCACTTATGCACTTTGCACCATGTAGTGTATGAATTATATAACACCCTGGACAAACTTTCACAAGAACCTCAATTTCTTTTTTCATATCAACTTCAAATTTGGAATAACTTATTTAGATGTAAGGCTTCAAATTGATATCAAATTTAAGATAAAACCTGTTATGTAAAATATGTATTTTATATAAAATATAATAAAAATTGTACAGTGTATTTTCTTTACAGTAAATTTAAACTTCTGTAATTTGTTAATGCTTCTTTTTTTAAATTCCGCTTCCGCAATAATCTGCTGACTGTTTTCTTTAAAAAGAGACCTACCTTACATCTGTATTCCAAAGTCTTCATGAATTACAACAATTTAAGTTTGGATAGTGCACTTTCAAGCCTATTTAAAAAAAATGGGGGTGACAGTTAAGGGGTTAACTATTTTTTAACCATTTACTAAGGATCTGTTTGATTATTTTATTATATGCTATTTTTAAGATAATTTATGACAGATTGGTAAAATTGGTAAATTGTTAGCATATTACTTACAATAAAATTTACATATCACTTATTAATAATTTATAAACACATAGTCATGTTTTGTAAATAATTAGTTCATCATTAACTAATCACTTGTAAATTAACTTGTAACTCACTTGTAAATGAATTAACAAAACATACACAAATTTTTAGCATATCACTTAATAATCATTTGTGAATGTTTTGTAAATGATTATTTCATCATTAACTAATCACTTATAAAAGACTTACAACTGAACGTTATTATAAAGTGTTACCAAATATTTTTTTTTATGAAATCTAAGAGCTTTCTGACCCTGCATAGACAACAACATAACTACCATGTTTAAGGCCCAAAAAGGTAGTAAGGACATATATAAAACAGTCTATAGGGCCCTATGTAATCCATTTCCCTTCTTCCCCAATTTTTATTTTTTTTATTTTTTCATTTAATTTTCTAGACTCTGTGTTGTGTATTTACATTTTTTGGTAAATAAATTCTGGTAAGTCATTTTTCTGGTAAATATTCCATAAAAAATAATGATTTAGTAGTAGTACAAGCATTACATTGAGTAATAGATTTCTGTCACAGTTTCTTTAAGTTAAACTGAACCTTTATTTTGACGAGTTGCTGTAAAGACCTTTAGCTTTCGTTAGGAATCATTGCATTCTTAATTTAATTAAACTTAAATTGAATTTCTCATTAAACCTGACCATATTACTTAATTACCTGCAAATAAAACATTTCAAACTTAATTTTTTTTCCTGAAAATGCAATGAAGTTGTCACCAAAGACTCAAATCTCAAATTGCTTTAGAAAATATTTATTAACTTTCACTCATTTGCAAAACAAAGATTCCAATGTAAATTTATTCTCTTAAACTTAAAACAATACATTCTACTGTTTAGTCATTCTACTTTTTGCGATGTACTTTGTCTTTGCACTGCACCAAACACTTTATGCCCAAAACTGAGCCACTAATATATGAATAAAAAATAAAAACTGATCATTGAACTGAGGCAAAAAAGTATACCAGTCAAAAGTTTTTGAACAGTGAGATTTGTAATGTTTTTTGTGAAGTCTCTTCTGCTCACCAACCCTGCATTTATTTGATCCAAGGTACAACAGAAACAGTCACATTTATAAATATTTACACTATTTAAATAATTACCATCTATTTGAATATTTTAAAATGTAATTTATTCATTTAATTTCAAAGCTGAATTTGTAGTACCATTACTCCAGGCTTTAGTGTCACATGATCCTTTAGAAGTCATTCTAATATGCTGATTTGCTGCTCAAAAACTCTTTAATTATTAGAAAGTTCAGAAATACAGCATTTATCTGAAATGGAAATATTTTGTAACATTATAAATGACTTTATCATGACTTTTGGTCAATTTAAAACATCCTTGTTAAATAAAAGTAATTATATCTATAATCTATCTATTAATAATAATAATAATAAATGTTTTTTGAACATTTCTGAAGGATCATGTGACACTAAAGAAATGATGCAGAAAATTCAGCTTTGATCACAGTAATAAATGACAGTTTAACAGATATTCAAATAGAAAGCAGTTATTTTAAATAGTAAAAGTATTTCACATTACTACTGCTTTTGCTGTACTTTGATGAAATTAATGCAGGCTTGATGAGCAGAAGCGAATTCTTAAAAAAAAAGTGTACTATACAAAAACTTTTGACTGGTTGTGTGTAAAAAACTTTGACTCCCTCAATCACAATGCTGATGTCAGAAGTTGATTTATGAAGCTCTCTTCCTTTATCCTTTCCGAATAATAAACGTTCCCAGGTTGAGCTGCTCAAGTCACCACTGCAAGCATCTGTCTGGCGATGATGTTTGTGGAGCTGTTTAATCCTCCTCCGCTGAGATCTTGAGAGATTTAATGTGCTTTATTTCAGTTGATTTCAGGCAGCTGTGATGATATTTAACACATTTTATGTTAAACACATTGTATTCTCTCTCTCTCTCTCTCTACTTTTTAATACAACTATGAAAGGTGCTATACTGCCATTGATTATCCTTTTTAGAACATTTAACATGTTTGAAACCTTTTCAATCAACAAAAGGTTCTGATACTTGTATGTTCATTGCATAAAAAAGTCAGAGATTGACTAAAAAAAAACAAGTTGGCAGAGGCTTTTTTGGATGAACTAGCAAAGCGTTGCTCACAAAACTCATCTTTTTAATTTAATGAATAAAATCTTTGTTTGTAAGTTGATTGAATGTGTTAAATGTAGTTGTACAGAATTTTTTTTACAGATTTTTGCTGAATCAACAACTGTCCCAGTTCTGTCTGTTTATGTCTTTGGTTTCGCCCGGTGTCTCCCCCTGTTGATTCTGTGTGATTTGGTTTTGCCCTCGTTTGCCCTGATCCCCGTCACCTGTGTCTAATGATTAGTTTGTCTCTAAAAGTCTGTCTGTTTCTTGAGTTTGTAGTACTCCTGAAAAGAAGTTTATAAAGATGAATAAAGAAAAATGAAAAGACAGCGATGCAGTGATGACTTCTTCAGTGGCGAGTTTACTCTGAATGAATTATAAGATCATATGCATAACAAAAGCTCAGCATATTACAGCATCAACATAGTACAGTATACTTTGCCTGTAATGACTAAGTGTAAACATGAGTGACTTCAAACACTATTCATCAGAATAGTAGCAATAAGAAAATACGATCAACAGTCTATTTAACAAACTCTCTTCTTACAGTCCATATGCTGTAGTTTGAACTGACACAGTGACATACAAAACACATTTCTTTTAGAAACAGAAAAAGATGTTCAACATGTACACATGAGCACCAAACGTTATCTAACATCTTCATAAATATTCACCCTTAAAAATGAAAGAATTAGATTTATGATACAAAAATACAGCTAGGATATTAACCATGTGTTCATCTCTACACGCTGTTAAATCCCTCGTATCTGATGTACTTCATTCAATACAAGATTAATTCGGATAACTGTAATGCATAACTCAGGCACCAAATGGTTAAACCACCCAAACGTGCCAATTTAAGATAACTCACAAATATGCAACAACGTCATGAACCTTTATACACACAAATAGAATCGACATACTGACCTTTTATCACATAAAGCGGCTATCGCGCTAATCGCGAGGCACTCATACCAACCATGTGCTCAGGCCTGCTAAACTCATGACATACTATAAGTAATGTAAAACGAACTGCTTTCAACACATATAACTCATCAATATCATATTACCCAGTGTTTATACTTAATCGGAGAAGTGTTTTATACATCTTGTTTTGCATTTACCTGAAAAGAAGTTTATAAAGATGATTAAAGAAAAATGAAAAGACAGCGATGCAGTGATGACTTCTTCAGTGGCGAGTTTACTCTGAATGAAGCACATCACGCCCGCGCCACCTACTGAAACGTGCAATGACGTCATGACGCAGGTATGCCAAGCGAAAATAATTAATTCAATAAATGAACATAACACCTTTTTAAGAACAAATATGGAATTAAACACTTTTTAGCAATATTAAAAAAATATATAAATTTACCACTTAAACATAACTGGTATCCAAACATTCAATCTATCACACTCTCCCCTATCGGAAAAGATGTCGTCCCGACATCTACCAATGGTCTAATAAATTTCTAATGTTTTCTGTTACACAACTTTTTGTCTTACACAGTCATGCCACCGTAACATATCACCTTTTTTTTTTTTTTTTTACATTTGTATACTCAATGACACTGCAAGTTCAGATTTACCAACAGTCCTTGTCAACTGGTTATAATCTTTCTCGACTCAAATGCAAGAGATTGTGCCCCTTGCACATTCAAGTTCAAGGGTTCAGTGTCCAAGAAAGAGAAAAAAAAACATGAAAGTCCATTTCAACGCACAAAAACACAAAATCCCAGGTCGATGCCAATTAAAAAAAATGAAGAAGTTATAAATCAAAGTCTCTGCAGAGATGTTTCAAAACATTTTTCCAAAGTGTTAACTCAGTTTTTTTTTTTTTCAATTGGCCTTACAAAAGTCTTTGTTCCATTGGCCTGGAAACAGTCCAATTTGTGTAAGTGTATGCAAAAGTTTTTTTTTTTTTTCAGTCCATCAGGATAATTAGTGTATATGTGTGTGCAATAGTTCATTGTCTTTCACCAGTTCTTGCACAGTGAATAGGATAACTAAGTGTGTTATAGCAGTTTTCGTTTCAGTCCAAACTTAATAAACAAAAGGTGGTCTCGGGTAAGGGAACACCATCGGCATCCAAGGCGCAAATGTAGGTGTCCACATGCCTGGAGGGTGTGGATCATACCCAGGACCAGTTACTTGCACTTTGTAACAGGTAGGGGTCCCTAGGCTATCATACGTAAACAGTTTTGGTGGTCGCCGTTTCCTCCCTGAGTACTGGTATTCTCTTTGCACTTCAACAGGTCCGTCACTTGACTCCATTTCATCTGGTTCTTGCACAGGTAAGTTTTCACATGCACTCAACTCATTTTCCATTTGATTTCCAAGCAGTTCAGATCCGTGCTCTTTCACAGGTACATGAGCAGGTGTGGGCACAATTCGTTCTGCCTCAGCTGAAGGTAATGGTTCTAGTTCAAGCTGCAGTAATGCAGAATTATCCAATATATTCTGATGAGCAGGCGACTCAGGAGAAGGTGGTTGTATATTTGCTTCCTCTTGTCCCTGATCATAACTACTTCGCTGTTTTCCAAACTGGCAAGGCTCAACTGGTACATAATACTCAGAGTCACTTTCGCTTTCCAACTCACTTTCTTCCATTCTGTTTGCAGGTACGCCGGAGTTCTTCTGTGGCTGTCTCCGCTTTGATTTGGACCTCGGCGTTGGATCAACTTCAAGAGGTAAGTGATCACATGGCATCAACAAGTTTCGATGTAGTACTCGTGACCTCCCTTTTCCTTGTTCAGGCTTTATCTCATAAATTGGCACATCCTCTGCAACTCTGCGTACAACAACATGAATTTGTTCTTCCCAATAGTTTCGAAGTTTACCTGGTCCTCCCCTCGGGGTCAGGTTTCTTACCAGGACTCTACTTCCTGAGTCAAGGTCGGTGTATCTCACTTTCTGATCATAATTCCTTTTATTACGCTCACTTGCCTTTCTCACATGCTCTCTAGCAATCTCTTGTGCTTCTTGCATCCCTCGTTTCCATGTCTCCAGGTACTCGCTCTTGTTTATAGGCAAGCTGTCTGTGCCAAGCCCGAAGAGCACATCAATGGGAAGCCTGGGGGAACGCCCAAACAAAAGGTGAAATGGGGAGAAACCGGTCACTTCACTTTTTGTACAATTGTAAGCATAGATTAACTTGTTCAATGAGTCTTTCCAATTTGACTTCTGCTTCTCAGTGAGAGTTTTCAGCATTTGTAACAATGTTCGATTAAATCTCTCCACCTGCCCATTCCCTTGAGGGTGGTAGGGAGTAGTTCTTGACCCAGTGATCCCACTGTACTTCTGCAACTGTCCAAACAGCTGATTTTCAAACTCTCCCCCTTGATCATGGTGTATTCTCAACGGGAATCCAAACTTGAGGGCAAAGTCATTAAAGAGTTTGTCGGCAACAGTTTTGCCGGATTTTGACGTGGTCGCATATGCTTGTGCGAATCTTGTGAAATGATCGACTATTACAAGGATATATTCGTATCCTCCTCTGCATCTTTCCAGGTGAAGGAAGTCAACAGAGACAAGCTCGAATGGGTAAGTCGTTGTGATTGGCTTAAGGGGTGCTCTCGTCTCTCTGCACGGTTTCTTCTGTTTTACACAGGAGCAGGTCTGCAACACATAATGCTCAATGTCTCGCTGCATGTGGGGCCAAAAGAAGCGGTCTCTAACCAAACTTGTGGTCCGATCAACACCCTGGTGCCCCATTTTGTCATGCAATTCCTCAAGTACAATCTTTCTGAATTCTGCTGGCAATACAAGCTGAGTTCTCTGTGCTGTTTTCCTTCGCAGAATACCATCCTCATCCAGTGTCAACTTATCCCACCCTCTCATCATCGCTTTGGCTGCTGAGCCCGCAGTTCTCAACTGCTTAGAAGAAGGTTTTACTCCAGACTGTAAGTGATGAATAATGAACTGTATGTCCTTGTCTTTTCTTTGAGCTCTCATGATCTCTTCCTTTGGCAGGGGTCTTGCTGATGTTGTACTGATTTCTGCACATGTTGGAGAATTCTGACAAGCTACAGCGAAGGACCACGGAATACTTGACTCAAGCTGGGCTTCTACCACCTGTATCATAGCCCCTATAGAATCCGATGAAAGCTCCACTGTGTACTCTGGTATGTCTTTTTCTGAGAGTGTTGTCAGTCTGGATAATGCATCTGCATCAATGTTTTCCTTTCCAGGCCTATACCGAATGGTGAAGTGGAAATCAGCGAGCTCCGCGACCCATCGGCATCCCGTTGCGTTCAGTTTAGCAGACGTCAAAACGTAGGTAAGGGGATTATTGTCGCTGTACACTGTAAAAGTTGGGGCATAATAAAGATAATCCCTGAACTTCTCCGTGATAGCCCATTTAAGAGCCAGGAACTCTAATTTTCCACTATGCAAATGGTAATTCTGTTCTGCTGTTGTCAATGTCCTTGATCCATAAGCAATCACTCTCAATCTCCCCTCTTGATGTTGATACAGGACAGCTCCCAGTCCCAGATTTGAAGCGTCAGTGTGCAGTACAAAGGCTTTTGTAAAGTCTGGGAACCCGAGTACAGGTGGCTTGACAAGGCAATCAATCAGTTTTTCGAGCGTTTCCTGGTGTTGCTCCGTCCACTCAATCAACTGACTTGATGAAGCCACATGATTCTTGGGGTAAGTCCCTCTTTTCCCTTTAGCTTTTGTTTGTACCTTGTTATTGTCATTTTTCAACAGGCCATACAAGGGGTAAGCAATCCTTGAGAAGTCTTTAATGTATGGGCGGTAGTAACTTAACAAGCCTAAGATCTTCCTCAACTCCCCTACTGTGGTGGGTCTCTTGTCCTTCAGTGCGGTCACTGCTACAGTGTCTGCTGGATCCATCCTACTCCCCTCTTTTGATACAATCCTTCCCAGGTAGCGGACCTCCCCCTTGAACAGCTCACACTTTTTGGGCTTCAATTTCACCCCATGTGACCGCAAACGCTGTAAGACTTTTCTTACTGCCTCAACATGCTCATCAAAGGATTTTGTGAAGACCAGGATATCATCCAGGTAGGGAACACAGATGTTATCTCGTAGCCCTTCTAAACATCCTTCCATGAATTGCTGGAATGCAGCTGGAGCATTCATGAGCCCAAAGGGGATACGGATCCATTCATAAAGCCCCCATGGGGTACTAAAAGCTGTTAATGGCCGGCTTTCTGGTGTCACAAAACCCTGATGGTACGCCTTCCCTTGGTCTAACAGAGAGAACCATTGATTTCCTCCCAAGCCATCGAGTATATCCTGCACCCTTGGAATCGGTTGGCGGTCAGGCACTGTCTTCCGA
The DNA here is from genome assembly GCF_049309525.1 of Garra rufa. NCBI lineage: Eukaryota > Metazoa > Chordata > Actinopteri > Cypriniformes > Cyprinidae > Garra > Garra rufa. The sequence continues at coordinate 25,877,190 of NC_133369.1, forward strand.
TTGAGATCCCTGTAATCAATGCACAATCTCAGACTGCCATCTTTTTTTCTGACACACACAATTGGAGATGAGTAAGGTGAATGAGATTTTCTAATCCACCCCTGAGCGATCAGATCATGAAGATAGTCTTTCATTTCTTGGTACAATGGCTTTGGAACAGATGTATACATCCGCACACAAGGTGTCTGATCTGTTAAACTGATGCTCAACTGTAGGTCTTTGACACACCCAATGTCCTCATCTGATTTTGAGAAGGAATGGCATTCCTCTCGCAGCATTTGTCTAACTTTCATCTGTTGTTCCATGGACAAGTGACTCACATCCACAGGTGGGTCCCACACACCTTCACTGTTTGCCTCACACTCACTTGTTGGCTTCACACTTTCCTTAACACAGGCTGTCGTTACGCAAAATGACTCTGTTGCTGGTATCACTGACTTTATTGTTTGTACTGTCCCAAGTTCAGTCTTTCCCACCAGGAGGATATCATGGTCGGTCACATTCTGGACACTGATTTGGATTACAGGTCGACTGCCCTTTTTCAGGGTCAAGAGTGTTTCGAAGGGTTCCAGTCCATCAGGGTACTTTGGATCGACAGCTGGTTCAAACAACATGACACTATCCTGCTTCGTACTTGGGGCTTTTACTTGACACTCCACTTGCACGATAGCATGTTTTGGCACATTGACATGGTTTTTTGTCACTTTAACACAATACTCGCTTGCACTCTCAGCGGTCACCAAGTTAATGAATGTTCGGATTTTGCTTCTCCTCAAACTTGGAAAGGCACTTCTAACAGTCTTGTTCAAGAGCCCTTTGCTCCCGTCACTCTGCCCACACGCTTCACTCTGTTTCATTACCTGTTCAATTACGTTGTATCCAATGATCGGCTTGGATAACTGCTGTCCTTTTAGAACAAGTACAGGAATGACTAACTCTTTCATTCTGTTTGCAGGAGGAGCCAAACTGAACGTGATTTCGACCCATCCTTCATAGGGAATACTGGAACCATTGGCTGCGACAAGACTCAAACCGTCTGCGGCCTCCATTACTTCGGCAACATCTCGCACCCTTACTCCAGGTATGTACTGATCTTTCCATTGTCGATCTACAATGCACACTTGAGATCCTGTATCCCACAATGCCTCTGTTTTGTGTCTGTTCAGATAACATGTTACTAAGCATTGTTTACCAACCAGAGAAGTCACAGGCGAATGGTTATTAACTTGACACTCAGAAATTAAATCACACTCAAAGGGAATTATCTCTGGCTGTAATTCAACACTTTCACTTTTTGGATGTGGGAGGGACAATTTCACTTGCTGGGCTACTCCCTGTCCCGCGGTGGCAACCCGTCCCCGTTTAACTGACCTCTGCTCTGTGATCGGTGACCTCTCTCTTTGCATCCTGCCAGAAAATGTTCATTGCTGCCACAGCGGTAACAATGGGTGCACAGTTCAGTCGATCTCACTTGCTGACAATGAAAACACTGCCTTGGCCTTGGGGGGCGTGGCTGTCGGTACAGCTGAAAATATTGTGGCTGTGGCGTTGTTAGGTATGGCGGTGACTCTGCGTGAAACTGTTGTGGAAAGAACCCTTGGGCTGCATAATGAGATGTCTGAGTTGGTTGAACATACTGTGTTGACATTGGACTCGCTTGTCGTTGATATTGTTGTGGCATGAAATGAGGTGCTTGAAATGGATGCTGCTGTTGTTCACTTCTATTGTGACCTGCCCTCCAGACTTGGTGTTGCGGCACCTGATTCCCTTCGGAGATGGACTGATGGGCTGCTCCTAGAGGTGAGACATCACTGTTGACAACAGCGCATTGTTGCTGCAGAGGTGAGGGTTGCTGCATTGATTCCTTTATCTGCATGACTTCTTCACTTAAACTTTTCAACTGTGATATCAAATCAAATTTCGGCTGCTTTTGTTTGCTTTTTGACTGCAGGGCTGGTTCACTTAACTGAGTGGCATTCACATTGGCACTTCGTTCTCCCTTTCTTTTACTTTGTCTCTCAGCCTCGTGGGAGCATGCTACATTCAACTTCTCCAACAGCGTCTCATCTGTGACTGTGGTGTCTGTTAGGTACGGTTGGAGATCACCCTGGATACGGTCATTCTGTAGACCTGTTAACACAGTGTGAAGAAACATGTTCTGTACAAGTGCTGGGTCATACTTCAAACCTGACTCGTCTTCTTGTGAGGCAAAGAGAATTTTCTGCCTCAAGTCAAGCACACGTATGAGGAAACTTTGAGGTGTTTCTTTTGGACGCTGTGATTCTGCAGTCAGCTGTTTATATAACTCCGTTGCATTCTTTTCTTGGTAATGGGAACGAAGGATTCGTCTTAACATTGGTAGAGTCAAATCTGTCTTTCCTTCCAAGTAGCTGCGTAATTGAAGGCCTGGTGTAATGGCCCGAATGACTGCATCAACGATTTCTTGCTCTTGGTAACCCTTATTCAGTCCGCTTTCAATTTGACGCGCCAGACTTGAAAAGGTTAATCTATCTCTTTGGCCAGGCTCTCCGATAAAACCTGAAATCTTAAACTCCCGGTGCCAAACGGCTGGTATCATTTGTCCCTGTTGAGGCAGCAACGAGTTAACTGCTACACCGTCTGCTGATACAGATGCCAATCTGGTGCTCTGTGAAACAGGCAAATTTGTTTGTGCAGAATTGGTTGCATGTTTTATTTCCCCTATTTGTCTCTGGGCTGGGTTTTCCTCAGTCACATCAGTTAACATCATCTCGCTCAATTTCTCATTTACGTTTAGCAGTTCCGCCATGCCTCCATCCTCAAGATCCTCCAAATCCTTTCGTAGCAGATAACTACTTAGCAGACTGACTAGGGAAAGGCGTGTGGCATTTGATTCTATATGAATTTCAAGGGATTGGCCGAGTTCAACTAATTTTTCTCTGGGCAATGTGCACAATCTCTCACCAATCTCGTCCTGAAGGCTGTGTAAAGCATCCATTTTGACTGCAGTGTTTACAGTTTCGTGTGTGAACTTTGACTTATCTGACTTGAATCAGCTGCTTCTGGTAGTTGCTGTACCCCACGTGCACGCTATGTTCAGTCAGCTCTGCCTGGTCACTTTATTCAACTGCTCCACATCTGGGTAGTTAAGAGATGGATGTCAATGGGCGTTCCTGACGATAACAAGGGATGACCCGTCTGACATCAATCCCAGCGGTGCCTCCAAAATTGTAGTACTCCTGAAAAGAAGTTTATAAAGATGAATAAAGAAAAATGAAAAGACAGCGATGCAGTGATGACTTCTTCAGTGGCGAGTTTACTCTGAATGAATTATAAGATCATATGCATAACAAAAGCTCAGCATATTACAGCATCAACATAGTACAGTATACTTTGCCTGTAATGACTAAGTGTAAACATGAGTGACTTCAAACACTATTCATCAGAATAGTAGCAATAAGAAAATACGATCAACAGTCTATTTAACAAACTCTCTTCTTACAGTCCATATGCTGTAGTTTGAACTGACACAGTGACATACAAAACACATTTCTTTTAGAAACAGAAAAAGATGTTCAACATGTACACATGAGCACCAAACGTTATCTAACATCTTCATAAATATTCACCCTTAAAAATGAAAGAATTAGATTTATGATACAAAAATACAGCTAGGATATTAACCATGTGTTCATCTCTACACGCTGTTAAATCCCTCGTATCTGATGTACTTCATTCAATACAAGATTAATTCGGATAACTGTAATGCATAACTCAGGCACCAAATGGTTAAACCACCCAAACGTGCCAATTTAAGATAACTCACAAATATGCAACAACGTCATGAACCTTTATACACACAAATAGAATCGACATACTGACCTTTTATCACATAAAGCGGCTATCGCGCTAATCGCGAGGCACTCATACCAACCATGTGCTCAGGCCTGCTAAACTCATGACATACTATAAGTAATGTAAAACGAACTGCTTTCAACACATATAACTCATCAATATCATATTACCCAGTGTTTATACTTAATCGGAGAAGTACATCTTGTTTTGCATTTACCTGAAAAGAAGTTTATAAAGATGATTAAAGAAAAATGAAAAGACAGCGATGCAGTGATGACTTCTTCAGTGGCGAGTTTACTCTGAATGAAGCACATCACGCCCGCGCCACCTACTGAAACGTGCAATGACGTCATGACGCAGGTATGCCAAGCGAAAATAATTAATTCAATAAATGAACATAACACCTTTTTAAGAACAAATATGGAATTAAACACTTTTTAGCAATATTAAAAAAATATATAAATTTACCACTTAAACATAACTGGTATCCAAACATTCAATCTATCACAAGTTCACTGTCGGTCTTTGTTAATGTGTAATGTTAATCGTGTGAGGACTATTATCTGTGTTCCTGCCTGTTCCTGCCTTGTTCATCTTTGAGAATTATATTAAAATAGTGTTTGTTGCTTATATCGTCTCGTCTCGTCTCATCCTGCACGTCTACCTATAACAACAACATTGCGAAATGGAGGATGACTTACGTATAACGGCCCATAGAAACAGTCGCTAATGAAGCATCTATCTATATATATGATTGCAACAGTCCACGGCTCACCCCTCCCTTTACTAAAGCTATGGTTACTAAAGCTTAAACACATGTTTAAGATGTCTCGTTTTAGACAGCAAAGAATAATGAGGTTTCTTTTAAAATGTAAATTAAGGAATTATATTTACTTAATCATTCAATAAAACAATGTTATTGTGAATATTACCTTTACTTGATCATCATTGTGTCAGTGTTTTTTCTCAAGAACAACAGTGATGAAATGCGATCTGTAGAGCAGTTTGTCCATTCAGGGCTACTGTAGAAACATAACGGTGACTTCCATGTGAGGGGACCAAGGGGCAACCTCCCGCTCTCTCTATTGAAACCAACACGGAAGTGTCTTAAAATGCAATTCATCGACTGGCCGTTAGAGACTGGCTGCAAAAGAGAGTCAGTCCCATTGACTCCCCATGTTAAAATGGCCAACTTTACAGCAGAAAAAAGTATGTTTACAGCCTGGTTCAAAAAATGGTTTTGGTCTATATAGCTAGTTTTGCCCATGTCAACTGTGAGGGGGGTGAATTTTTTTATAACTCATCCGTTTAAGTTATATTAAGCCTTAAAGTTCAGCATAATTAAGGGCGTGGCCACTTGAGTGACAGGGGGATTGCTGCTGTTGTCACCACTGTCGCACTAGGCGGGCGTGGTTTCAGCAACCAGCTCCACCCACGTCCCGCCTTTTTGCCCATTTTTGATTATCCGGGAGTGACGTGCGGTGACACGATTCCAAGATGGCGACGGCCGAATCCCGCCCACAACAGGCTTCAAAATAGCGCTTCAGAATCCTACGGGTGACGCCACGGATACTACGTCCATATTTTTTACAGTCTATGGAGGGGACCCGCGGTGTATGTAGATATAAACTGCTAATTGACCATATGCACGAATTACTTCCATGTTTAGACAAGCCAGAAACAAGTAATTTCCGGTCAACTGTACTGTGCCATAATATGAGTGTACTTTGTTCATTTTCTCTACATAATCCATTCACAATCGAAGAAAAGTGTTTGTCTAAGAGGACCAAACATCCATGTATACCGTTGCGAGAATGACAAATGCCAGTTTAAAAAATTCTTTGGGAGGCCAATGGCGGGTCAGTGCTCTCAGGAGGCCATGGCGGAACAGACAGATTAGGGGTATAGTAGGTGCGGCGTCCATCATGTCTGGGGGTTCGGAAGAGACCGGCATGTTGTTCAGTGGCTTGGGAGAGACCACCATCTTGTCCGGGGGCTCGGGAGAGACCGCCATCTCGGCCGGGGGTTCAGGCTTGGCGGCCAACTTGGTCGAGGATTCAGACTTGGCGGCCATCTTGGCCGGGGACTCAGGAACGGCGGCCATCTTGACTGGAGACTCAGGCTTGGTGGCCATCTTGGCCAGGGATTCAGGCTTGACAGCCATCTTGCCCAGGAACATTTGTTTTGCGTGCAGACTCTGGCGTGGCAGAAAGCAGGCATTGATCATGGAATCTCTCCAACTCACCAGATGTGAAACGCTCAGAAAATCCTCTACTAACTCCTCCAATGGCCTTCCACCCTGCTGGAGATTAAACAGGTATTCCTCAGCCCAGTTCATCTTTGTATGGTCCGTCGATCCGTCAAAACGTGTGCAGGTGGTGATGTGGTGGAGATCCAGGGAGAAGCCGGGAAACGGAAGTATAAACAAAAACACTTTATTTAGAAAAAAACATACATAAATCCAGGAGCTGACATGAAACACGAAGTAACTTCATCGACGGACAATGGGAGTGAGCAGACACAGACTATAGTCTAAATACACAGAAACAGGGGAGTGGCTACAAACGTGCAAACAAGGGGGAAATACAAATATGGGCAAGACTGAACAAAATTAATACAAAACCAAAGGGGGGAAACAACTAAACCAAGATTACTAGAAACACAGGGGGAACACTTGGAAAACAGAACAGACAAGATTATAATCCTGACACTGTTTGTGTGTGAGCTTAATGACTTGCTATACTATATATATATATATATATATGTGTGACCCCGGACCACAAAACCAGTCATAAGGTAAAATTTTACAAAACTGAGATGTATACATCATATGAAAGCTCATTAAATAAGCTTTCTATTGATGTATGGTTTGTTAGGATAGGCCAATATTTGGCCAAGATACAGCTATTTGAAAATCTGGAATTTGAGGGTGCAAAAAAATTTAAATACTGAGAAAATCACCTTTAAAGTTGTCCAAATTAGGTTCTTAACAATGCATATTACTAATCAAAAATTACATTTTGATATATTTACAGTAGGAATTTTTACAAAAAAATCTTCATGGAACATGATCTTTACTTAATTTCCTAATGATTTTTGGCATAAAAGAAAAATCAAAAATTTTGACCCATGCAATGTATTTTTGGCTATTGCTACAAATATACCCCAGCGACTTAAGACTGGTTTTGTGGTCCAGGGTCACATATATATATATATATATATATATATATATACTTAAGGGTGGTAAAAGTACTACAATTTATTATACTAGTAATTTTAAAATATATATTGACAAGCAAGACGTCTTGAAAAATATAAGGAGTTTAAAAGGCAGCTGCATAATAATTAATCCTCTGCTGCCATCTTTTGGTTATATGGGTAATTCCATATTATTTTAGCCTAAAAAAAAGTCATTTTTCCGAAGCCGTTTTGTCAATGAAAAGTGAGTTCTTGAAGTAAATTTTATTTCACAGCTGTAGAGTTAGAAAATAATAAAGGCTTTAAAATATTGCAAGATTTTAGAAATGTGTTCATGACTATGAAGGCAAGTTAGTGATTATCAAGAATACGATTAAGATGTCCTTAAAGAGAAGTATAGCTAACATTAGCCTAAACACGTTATGATAGTGTTTAGCTGTCAGCATTTAAATGTTCAACTATGCAGGTACGGAGAGTACAGGATTGCCAGGCTCCGCATTTAAATTATATGCTGTTAAATAATATGAAACTGAATGTTCATGCTGCTAAAATTGTTTACAATGTTGCAAATGCAGTTTTTCTCAGTTTCTGATAAGAACAAGGCAGTAGATGAGTCTCAAGAGTGTCCACCTAATATATAGCACATATAAAATGAGCTTCAGCGGAAGTTTACGAGCTGCTTATCTTTATGCGGAAGTTCTAATCTAAAGAACGCTCAGTGCATAAGGTCAATTCTAAGGTCACAAAAACATAATGGTTCATTAATACACCTCTGAAAACATAGTTATGTATATTATATTGCACTGTCTAGAGATCATCTCAAATATTACACAGTGCACCTTTAAAAATATTTTTTAAGAAAAATTAATAGATTCGATATATAAAATGTACAGAAGTTTTAATCTAAAAAATGTTTTTGCAGAAAATGTACATTTATAAATGTGATATTTATAAGTTTATAAGTGCAACTTTTTAATGAAAAGATAAAACACAAATTTCCCTGCAGTAACAATAAAAGTATGCACTTATTTTGAAATTTCAAGGAAATTCAGGTTACTATATTTAACTCTTTTTGGGCCACATATAAATGTCTTTATTTCACCATGATTTGTATTAGCAAATATGCAAACTTTTATCTTCACAAAGGAAAGAAAGAAAGAAAGAAAGAAAGAAAGAAAGAAAGAAAGAAAGAAAGAAAGAAAGAAAGAAAGAAAGAAAGAAAGAATCTATACATAATCAACACTTATATTGAAACATGAGAAAATGTGAGAAGATATCATGTAGCTATTTGTGTCAGATTGCTGCCATCTGGTGAAAAGAAAAGTAAAATAACGTTTATGTTAGGTAAAAATGTATGTTATGTTAAGGCCAGTAGATGGCTTAAGAGTTCTATGCAGATATACCTGCTGTGAAAGAATTTTAGATTTTATGGTTAGAACATATACATTTAGATTTTTTAGGTTTAATGCAACGTACGTGTGTGTGTGTGTGTGTGTGTGTGTGTGTGTGTGTGTGTGTGTGTGTGTGTACCTGGTATTCATCACGTTGTGGGGACCAAATGTCCCCACAAGGATAGGAATACCAGTAGATTTTGACCTTGTGGGGACATTTCTCAGGTCCCCATGAGGAAACAGGCTTATATATCATGCACAATTAGTTTTTTTGATGAAGTAAAAGTGTGCACAATCTCCTGTGAGGGCTAGGTTTAGGTGTAGGGTAGGTGTAGGGTGATAAAAAAGTATGGTTTGTACAGTATAAAAACCATTACGCCTATGGAATGTCCCCATAAAACATGTAAACCCAACATGCGTGTGCGTGTGCGTGTGCGTGTGTGTGTGTGTGTGTGTGCACCTGGTATTCATCACGTTGTGGGGACCAAATGTCCCCACAAGGATAGGAATACCAGTAGATTTTGACCTTGTGGGGACATTTCTTATGTCCCCATGAGGAAACAGGCTTATAAATCATGCACAATGAGTTTTTTTGAGGAAGTAAAAGTGTGCACAATCTCCTGTGAGGGCTAGGTTTAGGTGTAGGGTAGGTGTAGGGCGATAGAAAGTACGGTTTGTACAGTATAAAAACCATTACGCCTATGGAATGTCCCCATAAAACATGTAAACCCAACATGTGTGTGCGTGTGTGTGTGTGTGTGTGTGTGTGTGTGTGTGTGTGTGTGTGTGTGTGTGTGTGTGTGTGTGTGTGTGTGTGTGTGTGTGTGTGTGTGTGTGTGTGTGTGTGTGTGTGTGTCAAAGTGCTATTTTGCATTAATGGGAGATAGACTCGTGTCAAAGTGTTATTTTGCATTAATGGTAGATAGACTCTTAGAGTGTATGTATTTGAATCTTTTGCACTGGATGGTTTGTAACATGGGTGCCCAGCCCTGTTGCTGGAGATCTACCTGCAGAGTTCACTTCTAACCCTGATAAAACACACCTGTCTATAATTATCAAGTGGTCCTGAAATTGATCAAAAATGCCCATAATGCCTATTAAATTAAAATGCGTTCAAATTACACTGAAAAAGCACCAGGATTTCTTCAGTATAAACCAGTGGTTCTAGCTGTCCTGAAAGATCTTTTGGTGTGTTTGTTAATGGTTAGAGCTAAACTGCAGGACTGTGGAACTCGAGGGCCATATAGAGAGTTTGCACTTAGGCTACGTCACGATATTGGCGATACTCTGATGTAAACAACAGCATGGATTGCATGGTTAATATGCTGCTAAATAACTTGTTGTCAAACATGAATTTTGTCAAGAAGGAAATCCTGGTTCAGTTTGGCCAACCACAAACGTCTTTGTTCCTCAGATAGTTTTTGCACTCTTCTCCTTGATTTGTTTTGTTTTGACTTTTGCCAGTCTATAGCACTTTTTTCTGGTCTGACCGATAAGTACAGACCAAAACATGACAATAGTTTACCATCTCAGCAGGTAGAATCAGCAAAATATGTGAGTTTCATTCAGTTCAGGCATCGTTTATATTCATTGCTGCCAATATGGCTGAATGATGCATCATAAAAACGCTCTATAGACTTCTATGTCCTGCATTAGAGGTTTGGGGAATATTGATGTATTGTGGTGATAATGTACAACTGGAAAAAACACTAATCACATTTTTCCAAATACTTCGTGGAGAATATTCCATTCAACTCACCTGCATTTTTGACTATCAACCACTAGATGGCGCACTACATCTGCTGAAATCACCGATTGATGTGTACATTACCAAGTTTGTGACTGTGAGATATTTTTAGGTATAACCAGCTGGGGCAGAGCGCACGCTCTAGTAGGTAAGAAGAGAGCTACCCGGATGAAGTAATAGGCTAAGACGAAGAAAATCAACAAGGATCATCGTTACCTACTTCTTCTCTTACACCCTGTGTGTACATGGTAACCAAACCATACATTTGCAATGAGCAAATATACTCGCAATAGACGGGTTACGTAAACTAAAGAAAATGCGGACTGCTTAGAAAAGAAGACAAAGAAACAAAGACAATGAACATGGCAACACCTGTAAGTATTTTCTCAGATTTATAGATGCATATCTTTAAAGTTGTAAGGTCCTGTCTCTGTCGGTTTCAGCTATATGATCTGCTGCACTGTTTAGCCATTGTTGTAAAGATATCTTGAACTGGATCTCTGACCAGATAACTCTCTAAGCAAACAAACCCAGTTTCTGATATTTGATATTTCGACAGCAGCTAAAGGGGTTTGCAAAACAAAAACTTAAAAACAAAGCAATGTCAAAGCGATTTAGTTAGTTTTTGTATGTGATCCCGCGCGTATTTACCTCCCCAGTTTTATCAACAGCAGTCAGCTGTCCCACCCACAGTTCTACTTTCCATTTGACTGTTGTTGCAACATCATGTGAAAGCCCAGCATGTGACTGCTTGCACATAAAAACACTCAAAGCTGTTGGCAGCTCAGATCACGAGAAGCTGCTGTCAGATTTCACATTGACCCTTGATAAGTCTGTTTTTATTTTAGTCAAACATGCAGGTGGACCTGCACGGACTGTTTGAGAATAACGACACCTTCGACTATGATGATGATTATGAGTACAAAGAATTGGCCTGTCCATCCAGCACAGTCTCTGGCGCCTTGGTGGTCTTCATGCCCCTGCTTTTCTCTGTTGTGTTCTTATGCGGGCTGCTGGGAAACGGACTGGTGCTGAGAATACTGTTGTTTAAGAGGCTGAGGAAGCTGAGTGTGATGGACATCTTCGTCCTCCTTCTCAGCGTAACAGACAGTCTGCTGCTGCTCACACTGCCTCTCTGGGCTGTAGATGCGGTTAAGGGATGGACCATGAGTGCAGGGCTCTGCAAACTGTCTGGATTTCTGTTTGAGGTGAGTTACTGTTGGCTTGTTAATGTGTCGGTTTGATAAATTCGTAGATGTCATTAGGTTAAAGAGATGTGAAAGAGTTAATGACACTCTGAAATCAAAAACTGGCAAAGTGTGGAATGACATGTTTAGGATCTTCTGATGGCATTTCTGTGTTTGTTTGTTTATAAGAGTTGAAAACAAATCTTTTAGAGTAACTTGATGTTATAAGGTCATATTTTGGACATCCATGCCTAGACAAGTGACTTGATCCTAGTAAAAAAGAAATACATTTATTTAATGCTAAGTATAGTTCAAATCTACTAGCATATTTACGGACATGACACTCGAGACTTACTAATATAAAAATTATAATTCAACTTTATTTGGATTTCAGTTGGTGCACAGTGCACATTTCCTATAATATTAAGCCTAAAATGTGTTTAATATAGTGAAGAAAACATATTTTTTAAAGCAATGTTTTGTCAAAACTATTTATTTCTTTATTTATTTTTATTGTTGTTGTTGTTGTTGTTGTTTTTTATTTGTTGGTGCACCAACATGCAGAATAAAAACAAAACAAAAATAATAGACCCCTCATGACTTTGTTTTAAGGCCAATAAGACTAAAATATCAGATAATTTTTTATGACAAAGCAAAGTTAGTTCAGGTTTTAAATGTCATGTGGTGTGACTCCCCTAAAAATGATCTACATTAATGATGCTTTTAACTTATTATTTTTCTTAAATCTTATAATACTATAAGATATTTAAGTAAAGAATAATTGACGACGGACCGTTGAATTCTTAGAAAATAATGCACACCCGAGGTGGTGATGCGGCCACAACGGGAAGTGTCTATTTACATAGAATTCAACGGACCGAAGTCAATTATTCCGCTTATACTACGGTTACCACACCTTAAGACACCGAACAGATGACATATTTTTAGATAGTCTTAGTTTTTTTGTCCTTAAAACACTATTGTGAGTAGGATTCATTCTTTACACAGCTCATCCAGCCATTCGTTGCTAATTCCAAAACGTCATTTTAGACCTAGTAATGACACTTGAGCCGTTGATAGCAAATAATGCAGTTAATAATGAAGTTTAGACAGACTGACAGACAGAAAGAGAGAGCGAGAGAGAGATGAATTGCCTCTCTCAAGTCTGCCTCTCTCCTCACTTGTGAGAAATGTCATGTGGTTTTTAAGTTGTTAATCGTCAGAACAGCGCTAACAACATTAGCGTGTATGCTAACGTGTGTGCAAACTGTATTTGTGTGCATCTGTAAGGGAGAGAGAGTGGGTGAAATAGAGTAAGTGCTTTCCGTACATAATAAAACATAAAATTGTGTCAAAAAAATGAAAATAATCTGTCGTTTTTATCCTGTTGTTTACTGTATTTATTAGTTTGGCCAGTGTCATTGTGGGTTTTGCTGTTTTGGGCTGTAAGGACCTTTGAAATAACTGAAATGTGGCAAAATGATATAGACATGTAATGCGGTCAAGGGCTGCCTGGAACTACGTTCGCCGTGCCTTTCCCTAAAAAAAAATGCACACTATTAGAATGTTCGTCAGCCAATCAGATTCAAGCATTCAACGGCCCGTAGTATAATATGATATATAACATGTTGATAAAAACTTGATGAAAACTTTTAAAATAAGTAAATATGTTATTACTTTATACTTAATGCAAAAAATGACAAAAAATATTATAATAAGTAAGTAAGCCATATGAAACCAACATGAATGCATTTAAAGGTACTGAAAAGTCAATTATAGTAGTATTGTAGTAATAACTGTTTCCCCTTTTTCTTTGTCTCTCCAGATCAATTTCTACTGTGGTATCTTCACATTGGCCTGCCTCATTGTTGACTGCTGTCTGTTCAGCGTCTGTGGAGAGCAGCTGTTTTCTCGTAAAAAGCCTGTGGTGGTTTACTGTTGCTGCCTGATTATCTGTGTCCTCTCCCTGCTTCTTTCCATCCCCGATTTGATCTTTCTGAGCGCCATCAGTGGTAGCACAGGTCAGGGTAAAATGGAATGTATTCACTTTTACCCGCCTGATTCCTGGCGTCTTGCCTCTCGTTTTCCACATCTTCTGAGTTTTGTTCTACTGGTGCTTGTGCTGCTGGGCTGCTGTTCCTTCATCCTGCTAAATATTCGGCATAACCCAAAGTGTGAGCAGAAGAAGAAGGGCCAAAAGACAGCTATCATTGGAGCCCTTGTGCTGGTTTTCTTCATCTGCTGGACACCCTACAACATTACCTTCATTGTGAACACTTTTCAGCCAATGAACAGCATTTCTTCAGCAGTGGGAGAAGAGTGTGAAGAGAGGCAGTGGACAGCTAGCAAAATAACGGCAGTTTTTGGGCTTCTCCATTGCGCTGTTAATCCTGTTATTTACCTCTGTCTCTCCAAAGAGTTCCGGCGACACGCACTGACTATGTTGAAGTTCAGTGCTCGTAAAACGGAGAGAGATGATGTTTCGCTTTGGGACTCTAGTGACGTAAATGGTAATGGTTCTGTTCAAGAGGAGCAAGGTTCACTTCAACCAATGAATGACATAAAACCAACAGTAAAATTCCAGGATAATGATACGTGAAAGTATGGATCATTAAACATTGACTGCTGAACCATCTGTGTCACATAATTCCTAAAAAGGATTTTATATACACTTTATTTAATGTAAGCATTTAGAAGATATCACTAGGTATGAAATAACCCAGTGGTGGGTGATGGAGAGTCCACCAAAGGTTTCTGTACATGTATTCTGAAAAAAAAAACTCTCATTATGGATGATAAAGGATGAAATGAAAAAGATGGACATAAAACAAAAGAAGGACATGAAATGCTGGTCAACACATTTGCACTTTAATTCTGTTTAATTTTATCTGTCAAATGATTTTACTGGGAAATATTTACTTATATTTGGTTAAAGGTTATATTTATTTATATTTGCTGTGCTGCAACTGTTATGGGATTATGATGTGAAACAATGTTTTTAGTAATAGACTGATATTGTCTGCCAATATTTGGCCATTTTGGCCAGTTCTGTCTGTGCCCACTCGCTTGATTAACAGATGTCTGGTTATGAAATCATTATAAATGATAATAAATATTTTCTTCCTAATTCTTTTGTATAATTTGAATTACTATTGTGTGAAACATTTATTTCATTTCAGCATTCCAATATTTTTTTTTTTATTTTTTTTTTTTATTAAAAATAAACTGAAATTATTCCACTGCATAAGTATTCTTAAGTATCTGGGACAGTTGAATTTAGGCTCAAGAGCATTTATATTGCTTGTAGATGTCACTACACTTAGAGTGAGGTTAACCTGTGGCAAATTCAATTAAATGGGTATGATTTGGATATACAAACATCTTAATAAAAAGGCCTAACAGCTGGAAATGCTTATCAGAGCAAAAGTAAGCCCTGAGGTAAAAATAAATAATTAAATAAATCCCTGTAGAGCTCAGAAACAGGACTGCATTAAGCCACACATCTGGGGAAGAGTTCAGAAAAAAATTCTGCTGCACTGAAGGTTCACAGAAATATGTAGTCTCCATTACCCTTAATGTTCTAACCAAAGTGACTCATGGTCACTCTAGTTGAGCTCCATGATCATATGTGGAGATGTGGAGAAACTTACAGAAGGACAATCATCACTGCAACACTCCACCGATCTGGGCTTTATGGCAGTGTGGCAAGACTCAACCCATGTGTCAGTGAAGACACATGAAAACACTTGGAATTTGCAAAGCATCTAAAGGACTTTCTCTGTGAGAAACTGTTCTGTTCAGATGAACCTCAATTCCAAGCATCATGTATGGAGAAAAATCAGGCACTGCTCATCTCCTAGAGAGTACCGTCCCAACAGTAAAGTGTTGCTGTTGCTCATGCTGTGAGGCTGTTTTTTCAGTGACAGAGACTGAGGGACTCATCAGAGCAGAAGAAAAAATAAAAATAGCCTTAATGAAAACCCAGTCCAGAGCATTCAGAACCTCAGACTGGGCAAAAGGTTTACCATGACCCTAAGCACACAGCAAGAGTGGCTTATAGACAACTCTGTGAATGTCCTTGAGTGGTCCAGCCAGAGCCTGGGCTTAAACCCAATCAAACATTTCTGGAGGAACCTGAAAATGTCTGTCTGTCCCCATCCAACCTGACAAAGCTTAAGAGGTCAGGAGAAGAATGGCAGCAAATTGCCAAATGCTAATGTGCAAAGCTTATCACACAGACTTGAGGCTGTAAAGGTGACTCAGCTACGTACTGAGTTAAGGGTATGAATACTTGTGCAATGTACACATTTCAGTTTTTTTAATAAGTTTATGAAATTTCAATGTATTGAGAATTACTTTTTCATCAAATAATGATGATTTGCAATTATTTGACATTTGTGTAGTTTTTTTGTGAGATGGGGTCATGAAGGATTCTTTTCCCCAGTTGCGTAACCAGTTCTTCTTCTTGTCTGAAGGAAGTACTTTCTTCCTGTGCGATATTCAGAGCACTTTCTGTACAGGGTGAATTAGCAATTGGGAAAGACCACTGTTGGGATTTTCAGACATAAATTCTCTGGTGTTCTCATGAGTGGAATATCCCGGATAAGACATCATGTGGTGTACAGAGAGAGAAAACAGGGCAGTGCTCTAGTCTTTGTAATGTTCTGCAGTGTAGTGTTTTTTCGAAATACTTTCAGGATGTCATCATCCTGCACAACAGAAGGGCCTGTGTGTAGTACACAAAGTGCACTGACTTTTTTTTTTTTTTTTTTTTAACATATGTGTAAACTGCCAGAGCACATTTTAATAAACGTTATCAATTCCAATGACTCAGCAAATAGACAGTCCATTTTGAATAGATTGGTTTCTTGGAAAGTTTTTTGTATTGTAATATGTTCTAAAGCCATGCACACAAAAATAACCACATGTATGTGTGACACGCCTCAGTTCCTCTTGTGAAACAGAGCATGTGGTGAGCACTGATGTAAAGAGGACAGCATGATTGCATTGTCATGCGACAAAATAATCATCAATATAATATTCCATTGGATATTTTCGATGAGTCACCATTACATAAAGAAAAATAAGAAAATGAGAATAAAATGATAGTAGGTGATGGTTTTTCAGAATTACAGCTATATGTTCACACTACTTTTAGTATAAGAAAAATTGCATTTGTGCTAAGTGTTCATTTCCTGTCATGTTGTGTGTTTGTGTTACTGCTTATGACAGCTTTTTTCTGTGTGATAACGAAGAAGCTATTAGATAGATTTTTTTTTTACCAGTGCTCTTTACCCATGATCTTCATCCATGAAATGTTTTTGTTCTTTTTTTGGCTGGACCAGTTTTTAAAAAGTAGTGTGTGGTCTAGTTGAGAGCAATAGAACAGTATCTGTCTACACAAACTTGTTTTGACATGTCTTAGACTGGTTTTTCCACTTTTGAGAACTGGGTCACGTGCAGGCCGGGGAGGAGCCTAATCATTCAGTCGTGTCAATCATAATTATCATTGTACATAAGCAGCAGTCATTTCAGCATCCCAGCGACAATTCTTCCGACTTACCTTCACCTCCCCTTCTTCTCCACTTATTTCTTTCTTCCTTTACATAGTACCATCATAGGGGGCCGTGAGCTGAGCCTTGGGTTTGAAACTATTTCAAGGACAGCAAGCCAAGTTATTTTACCATTATCTATCAAGATAAAAATGGGCAGGTGAACTAAATATTGGTCAATTACTCATATTTGTGCACTTATATGCAATTAACTATGCTTATTGTGATGACTCTATAATACAGCATGTGTAATTAAATCTGTGATAAAAATGGGCCCTGTGGCCTCATGGCTTTTCTTCTACTCTGAAATGCATTTTTAAAGACTGGCGTGTGCCTTTTTTAAATCATGTCCAGTCAGTTACATTTTCCACAGGTGGAGATGATTCCAAGAAATGGGACTCATCTGAGCTCAATTTCAAGTGCGAAAGTATTCATACCCCATTCATTTGTTTCATATTTTGTGTTGCTGCCTCATGTTAAACTTCTCTAAATAAAAAAAAAAGTCCACAACAATCTACACTACATACACCATAATCGAAAGACAAAAAACAGGTTTTTAACATCTTTGCAAATGTATTAAAATAAAACACTTAAATGATTCAGTATTCATATCCTTATGTGGGAAAGCTGAAGTTTAGCTCAGGAGCATTTATATTGCTTGTGGATGTTACTACACTTCAAGTGAAGTTTACCTGTGGCAAATTCAACTGAATGGGTATGATTTGGATGTCTTAATAAAAGGTCTAACAGCTGAAAATTCATATCAAAGCAAAAACCAAGCCCTGAGGTAAAAAAAAACTGCCTGTTTGCATCAAGCCACACATCTGGGGAAGAGTTGAGAAAAAAAATCTGCTATTGAAGTTTCACAGAAGCACGTAGTCTCCGTTAGCCTTAATGGAAGAAGTTTGAAACAACCAGGACTCTTCCTAGAGCTGGCCTCCTGGCCAAACTGAGTAACTGATGGACAGTCACTCTAGTTGCACTCCATGACCATATATACAGATGGGAGAAACTTACAGAAGGACAAACATCACTGCAACACTCCACCGATCTGGGCTTTGGTGTTGCAAGACTCAATCCTCTCCTCAGTGAAGACACATGAAATCTTGTCAGAGTAGAAGAAAAGCTCAGTGCACCAAAATATTGAAACAGCCCTAATGAAAACCCAGTCCAGAGCATTCAGAAGGTTCACCTTCCAACAGGGCAATGACCCTAAGCACACTGCAAGAGTGGCTTATAGACAACTCTGTGAATGTCCTTGAGTGGCCCAGCCAAAGTCTGGGCTTGAACCCAGTCAAGTATTTCTAGAGAAACCTGAAAATGTCTGCCAGACCTCATCCAAACAGTGCTTGAGAGGTGAAAAGGTGAGGTGAAGAATGGCAGATAATTGCCAAATGTTGATATGCAAATGTTATCATCATACCCAAAAAGACTTAAGGTTATAAGGTGCTTCAGCTAAGTACTGAGTTAAGGGTATGAATAATTATGCAATGTAGTTATTTCATTTTTTTATTTGTATAAATTTATGAAGTTGTGACAATTCTGTTTTTGCTTTGTCATTATGGTGCATGGAGTGTAGATTGATGTGTGTGCGGGGGTGTCAGTTTTGAAGTTTTTTTTTAAGTTTTGACAAATCTGAAAAGTTATCACATATCTCTTTTGCATTGTCATTGGGTATAAAGCAGGGGTCACCACACTCAGTCATGGAGGGCCGGTGTCCTACAGAGTTTAGCTCCAACCCTAATCAAACACACCTGAACCAGCTAATCAAGGTCTTAAAGGTTGTATCAGCGATTTCTAGCCTGAAACATAAAGTGTCAAATTCAGCTGAGCTTTCTTCACGATCCGCTGTTGCTGTGATGTTTTTTTTTTGGCAAATCTCGGACCCTAGGCTGACCAGAGAGACGCGTTTTTTTCACAGACAATTTATGGGGCAGGCAGCGAGCAGATCGTGAAGAAAGGTCAGCTGAAATTGACACTTTATGTTTTAGGCTAGAAATCGCTGATACAACCTTTAATAGGTATACTTGAAACTTCCAGGCAGGTGTGTTGAGGCAAGTTGGAGCTAAACTCTGCAGGACACCGGCCCTCCAGGATCAAGTTTGATGACCCCTGGTCTAAAGTATGGATTTATATGAAAATATATATATATATATATATATATATATATATATATATATATATATATATAATTTTTTTTTTTTTTTTTTTTTTTTTTTTAAACATTTCAACAAAATGTAAATGCACTGTAAAATAGTTGCCGTAGCAGTGACATCTTGTGGTTATTTTGGGAGTATTTTCACTTGTAGTGGAGTACGTGCGCGCTTCACATTTTTAAGTAGTAGGCTACACTGTAAAAAGTTTTCCCCAGTTTCAACTTAAAAACTTAAGTTAAGCAGCTGCCTTAAAATGTTACGTTAAATCAACTTAAAAGTACAAGTCATTTTAACTAATTTTATTGTCGTGACTTAAAATTTTAAGGCTAAACTTAAGTATTTAAGTTGAAACTGGGGAAACCTATTTACAGTGTATGTGTGCCTGGCTGTAACATGGAGCCCGACACGTGACATGCTGAAATAATAGATAGTCTATGGCTAGAGGCTATAGCCTCTATTATTTTTTTTCCACTCGTTTCCTAATATTAAATTGTGGATTCTTTGTATTAATTGGTTCATTCGTTTTATGTAAATCATGGGGACGCTGTAGCCTACTAATTTGTTTCTTCATTTTAATTTAGTTAAATCGTGGCCACGAAACGAGGTATAACAAATTTAATCCCTACTACTGAATCGCCATGCACAGACATTTTGGGAGGCAGGTGTTCAAGTGAAAAACGGCACCGCTCTCAAAATTATTTATTAAAAAAATAAATAAAGAGACATAATGTTCAATCTTTTGATTACACTAAATAACACAATACAGGGATGTCTGGACTGGGGCACAGGATTAGTTTACTATAACTTTCTAGGTAGGTATATTAAGAAGAATATATCGGTGTGAGAGCCGACACGTGGCACACACCAAACAAACTAGCCCGACAGATGCTGGCCAACGGCCCGACCCCCAGGGTCTGGCTGCAGACATGCACTTGCACTTTCAGACTTGCAGACCTGACCTGGACCAAGTGTGCCGCAACTAAAAAAAACAAAATCCAAAACATTTCAGTCGCCTCCTGGTGGCTGGTTGCAGCATAAGTCATAAACCTCACCCTCACATGAGCCAAATAAAAAAATCAAATTACACTTCAAATAAATATTTCCCAAAAATATTTTATTTAGTGCTTATCAAGCTGAATCACAATGTATGTTCAAGTGTTTTTCTAATTAGTTTGGGGAACAAAACGGAGTCCTTGTTATTGGATGATTCCTTGATATTTCACAAAGAAATACTTTTATATATTAGTCCACGAGAGAAATTATTAGTTACATTTATAAAAATGACCCTGTTCGAACGTTTACGTTCACTTGATTCTTAATATTGTGTTGTTACCCTGAATGATTCACAGCTGTTTTTTCTGTTGTTGTTTAGTGATAGTTGTTCATAAGTCCCTTGTTTGTCCTGAACACTTAAACTGCCCGCTGTTCTTCAAAAAAAGCAACTATTACAGAAGGTTTAAACACTCACTGTTGCTTCAGAAGAAAACACAATGCATTAAGAGCCAGGAGTGGAAGCGGTAAGAGGGTAAATTTAACTTATTACATTTGACTATAATTTTCTCTTGTGGGCTATATGTAAATGTATTTTATGTGAAATAACATATTCAGGTCAGTATACTAAATCAAAAATAACAAGCATTTTGTATTATCCCTCTTACTGCATTTGGGTAAAATAATTAACATTTTGCAGCTTCTGCAAGGTGTATGTAAACTTTTGACCTCAACTGTATTCATGTCTATTATGTAGTCTGCATATTAAAAAATCACTGTCATGAGACCAAAGTGCTTTGATACAATATTGATACAGATGTTAAAGTATGCATAAAAAGATGACATGCGGACTGATTGTACATATATCAGTGTGATGTTTCAGAAAGCAGATGTGTGAGGTGTCCACTGACTATGACCATACAGAGCTTTTTCGTGACACCTGCAGGCCCACATAAAGCACTGGGATGACACAACAGTTTAAGTAGGCCAATATGGAAGTACCTGTGAGAGCTGTATCTAAAGGTGTGGCTGAGATGTTTTCACAAGATGTTAGGTTTATAGGACTGATGGCTTCATTGGTTTGTATGTTGTTAATGATGAGGGTGACATTGTAGGGCATCCAATGGATAAAGAAGGCCAGTACCAGGGCTTTGGTGAAACAGGAAACCCTCTTGTTCTGGTTGCACTGGGAGCCACACCGCAGTCGCAGAAGGATGCAGGAGTAACAGAACAGCATTATTAGTCCTGGAAGAATGAAACCAAAAATATGGAAGAGATGACGGGTGGCCAGACGCCAAGAATCAGACGGATATTCTGGAACACATTCTGTTCTATCATGATGTCTGGAGTCCTTGTAGATCTTAAAAGATATCCAGTCAGGAATAGAGAGCAGAAGGCAGAAGAGCCAGACCATCAGGCAGCAACAATGAATCACCATTCGCTTTTTAGACATCTGCACTCTGTGGACGATGGACAGGTAGCGGTCAAGACTGATGCAGGAGACCATGAAAATGCCACAGTAGAAACTGATCTAATGGGGAAAGAAGTTACAATTTAAAAGCTGCTGCATATCTATTCTATAGAATTTTGTAACTCATACAATGTAGTCACTGAAGATACACATACAACTATAAAATGAAGAAGCAGTGGGCCCATAATTTTATAAAATCAACACAAGGCCATAAAAAAAACTGACCCCATGGACTTTTGCCTACCTTGAACACAGCTCCAAACAGCTTGCAGAGCGGTGTGCCGAAGATCCACTCATTCGCTGCCTCTACGGCCCAGAAGGGCAGCGTTAGCAGCAGGAGAATGTCTGCTAAGCTCAGATGGAGGATGAAGATGTCGGTAGCGTTCATGCTCTGCCTTTTCTTCCACACTATTACAAGAACCAGCCCATTTCCCACCAACCCCACTACCAGCGCCAGAGAGTAAATGACCGGAGTGAAAATAGAATCAAAGTACATGCTAGACTTCTGATCACATACTATAAGTTCTTCGCAACAGGACTCATTATTCTCACTGTAGCAGTCTTTATAATCAGCAGAAACGTCAACTTCTTCCATACTGAAGGTAATCTTTGTATCTGCATTCACCTTCTGCAAAAAAGGAAGATCTTACATTAAATACTAGAAATAGTATATATTTCTGTCTCATCCATTGTCATTACAGTGTTTCAATGCAATGAGTCAGAGTGTCTTGAGATTTTGCTAACTAGAGAAGCTGCTAACTTTCTGCAACTCCAGCCCTATTAGGACTGTTACTGAACTCTGCAGGATGGTAGATCTCCAGAAAGCAGGATTGGGCACCCCTCTAGTTTATCACTATTACTTTTGCTGAAGTAACTTACTTTGACCAGATGGGGGCAATGGTGAGACATGGTGGCTGGCATTAAGGCTTCAAGCTTAAGTTAAAGGGACCATCTGCCAAAAATTAAAATTCTGTCATTATTTACTCACTCTCATTTCAATCTGTACTTACTTACTTCTGTGGAACACAAAATACTCCACAACATATCAATATAGTCAGTAGTTTTTTGTTTGTTTGTTTGTTTGTTTGTTTGTTTGTTTGTCGTACAGACAAAACAGTTTAAACATTCATCAAAATATCTTCTTTTGTACTCTGCTGCTGGAAATAAAACTTCTTACAGATTTGAAATGGCATTGGGATGCCCAGTCCTGTTTCTGGATTTCAACCTTCCTGCAAATTGATAATTACAGACAGCTTTGTTTGATCAGGGTTGTTGATTTTCAGAAACAGGATTGGGCACTTCTGATGATGTGCATGGCAGAAACAGAGATTTTCTTACTAAAGGGAGATGACATTACAGCCTTGACCACATTGAATTTCAGTGAGAGTTGTATGACACTCAATTTTTCTAATTTTTTGCATTCTCTCGCAAAGATATTTGCGTTCCCTTGCAAAACGTTTGCAGTTAAAGAGTTACTCCACCCCAAAATGAAAATTTTGTCATTAATCACTTACCCCCATGTCGTTCCTAACCTGTTAAAGCTTTGTTCGTCTTTGGAAAACAATTTAAGATATTTTGGATGAAAACCATGAAAACCATTGACTGCCAGGTTAATACCACTGTCAAGGCCCAGAAAAGTATGCAAGACGTCATCAAAATAGTCCATCTGCCATAGTTCAACCATAATTTTACGAAGCTACGAGAATATTTTTTGTATGCAAAGAAAACTAAGCTTTTACGGGTTTGAAACGTTTGGGGTGGAGTAACCCTTTCGGACAAACACTTCCTGTTTACTTTACAGCTTGTAAGTTAGTGGTTCATACAGCTCTGTACGTTCACAATAGAGCAGTTCATAGAGTTTTATTTTGAGCTTGGACTCAAGTATACAGAAATACAGTCAATGCTTATAGTTCAAGGCACGGTTTTGGGACATTCTAAAATGCCTAATGTGGCTTAATACATTTTTTCATCAAGCAAACGATTTGATTTGTGTGTGTGTGTGTGTGTGTGTGTGTGTGTGTGTGTGTGTGTGTGTGTGTGTGTGTGTGTGTGTGTGTGTGTGTGTGTGTGTGTGTACCTGGTATTCATCACGTTGTGGGGACCAAATGTCCCCACAAGGATAGGAATACCAGTAGATTTTGACCTTGTGGGGACATTTCTCAGGTCCCCATGAGGAAACAGGCTTATAAATCATGCACAATGAGTTTTTTTGAGGAAGTAAAAGTATGCACAATCTCCTGTGAGGGCTAGGTTTAGGTGTAGGGTGGGTGTAGGGCGATAGAAAGTACGGTTTGTACAGTATAAAAACCATTACGCCTATGGAATGTCCCCATAAAACATGTAAACCCAACATGTGTGTGTGTGTGTGTGTGTGTGTGTGTGTGTGTGTGTGTGTGTGTGTGTGTGTGTGTGTGTGTGTGTGTGTGTGTGTGTGTGTGTGTGTGTGTGGCCAGTTTCATACGTTGCAGCGACAGAAATGGTGACATTCCAGGTAATGCTATGTCTTAATGCTATTGAGTAGGTATATGGCTAAAGGAGATCTATTGTTTTTATAAATAAATGTTCATTTAAAGCAGCCCATGATCAGCAGATCAGCTGAATCTGCTGTTAAAAATGAACCATCTATTCATCATGTCGTCATGCAAAACTAAGAGTTAGAGTAATTGTAATATGACGATCGGGTCGGTGCAGTTATCTAAATCAAAGAAAAATATAGGTGTGGGTGGGTGGCGTTTGAGCTTATCTGCACATCACTAATCGGAAGTCAACTGGTTTTGTAAGAGAACAGTTTTGTGAGGGAATGCTAAATTTTTCGAGGGAATGCAAAAGTTTTGCGAGATACTGCAAAAAAATTGAAAAATATTTTTTCCTCCCACACCAATTTTTTTTCCACTCACCCCGATTTTTTTTCACCACCATGTCCCTTTAGGGGCTCCGTAGGATTCATAGCCTTTTCAGGTATATATTAATTTCTGTGTGAGAGCAAAATAAATGATTGATTTTATAAGTGTAGTTACAGCAACACTGGCACTAAATTGGGTGTTGCCATATTCTGTGAATCACTCGAATGAAAAGAAAATAGAAAATGAAAAAAGCACTGGCCACAAAGTACATTCATAACAGATATCAGTCATAATCCAATTCAGTTTCTTATCATTGATGAGACAAAGTAAAACCTCCTGTGACCTTCACATTTGTTGCTGAGGTAGCAGTCAACTTTCTGCAGTAGAAATAAAGTCAGTCTGTTTGTGATAAAATGTACGGTACTTTTTAAGTCTTAAAATGATTCATCGATCGAAAGTGAAGCTCCTTTGAAATTCTTTCGAATCGCATATCAGCTCAAGGGCAGCAAAATGCATATTTCTATTCCCATGTCATTTTTTTAACAATTACTTTTTTTTAAAGATGTCTTGAAGTCACTCATCTCTGGAAGACGTTGTTGGAAGTCGTCTGTGAGTATTAATGTTTACTTAGGTCTAAGGTAGGCTACACAGTGCTATTTTAATGCCCCACCCATAATTTAATTTTCAGTTAAATAAAGTAATTAAAAGCTTCTAATGGTGGTGGCTGCCATATTCTCTTTTTCTTCTTATTTTTCTTTTTAAAGCAAAATTTTGGTGTCAGATAGGCAGAGGTGGAAAGAGTAATAAAATATGCTACTCAAGTAAAAGTACTGTTACTTCAATGAAATTTTACTTAAGTACAAGTAAAAGTACTGGTCAAAAAATATACTCAAGTAAAAGTAACTCATTTAAAATTTTACTCTGAGTAAAATTTAGTGAGTAATTTTTTTTTTTTTTGAACAGCAGTGCTGGGTGGGGGATTCTAGTGTTATTCAAAAAAAAACCAAGCGGATATAATTCTCAACCTGGTTGTTTTTATTTGAGGAAATAACTTTACAAATTAAAGTGCAATAAAAACAAATAAATAAGATACAATAAAAAAATAACCATATAAAACATTTAGGGAAATTTTTAGGCAAATAATCCCATAAAACTTTAAACATCACAACCACTGAATGTTGCATAAACTGTGAATTCAGTAGAGCGGGGCTCCCAACCTTTTTTTTACTCAGCATGTCCTCTAATTTATTATTATCTTATTTATTTATTTATTTATTTACTTATTTACTTCTGCAGTAAAGAGAAAAGTATTTATTTTTTAGTCTTTTTTATTAACCAAAACATTTGTTTTGCCTTATTATTCTTCTACTGCATGTTATAAAAAACTCAAAATTCAAACAAACGTTAAATTAAAACTTTAAATATACCTTATAACCTTTAAAGAAAACCTCTGCTAAATTCTAACTTTTTAAAATTATATACACAGATTTAAAGCACCTGAATTCCTTACTAAAGTCATTCTTTACAACTTCAGAGTACTTTTTCTTAAATAAGTGAACCTGCCTTACCAAACAGGACAACAGGGAGATGCCAAAAGACCACTAAACCTATCCATTTGAACTTGACTGACTGAATATCTACTGTTTCCATTAAAAAATTAACATACGAATTCAAACTACAGCAAATACATTCTAAATCTGTTGAAACGCATCGATGTGAAGGTTCGACAAAGACACGATCAGAGAAGTGTCAGTGCGCGCCTGATGCTCATAAACACAGAGCCTCACTCCTCTTCGATGGCTGAGCATTCATTATAAAACACTCACAGGACAGTAATTTGGACAACTAGGCAAATGTTTTGACGCAAAAATACTATAGGGATCAGAGCCCCGAGAGCGCGCATAGTTTGTGAATCAATAGCGGACTTATGTGTGCCGAATGTACGACTCTGATACATGAGTGTTATACATTAGGTACGCGCAAGTTTGTTATTACCTTGACATTAGCGCAACGGTTTGCTTCATGCATGAAGCCGAGAGATGTAGCTCTGCACAACTGTCCGTCTCCATCTTTCTTGAGTTAGCGCGCTGCGTTTGCTCTCCCGCTCACCAAGCAATCAGGAGTTTCCGGTGCGCGATCCCCAGGCTCTTTCCCTCCACGCACATTTTTTTTTATTAATCTATTAGTATTATTTTTTATTTATTTATTTTTACTCAGTAACGGATGATATTTAAAATGTAGTTAAGTACAATACTTAAATGAAAACGTACTTAAGTAAAAGTAAAATTACAAAATTTAAAAGTTACTTTAAAAAGTAGAAGTACACAAAAAACCTACTCAATTACAGCAACGCGAGTAAATGTAATTCGTTACTTTCCACCTCTGCAGATATGTATTAAAAAGCAGAAAACAAAACACACACTGAATAAGCAGTTAAAGGCTGTACTCATAGGCTGTACTTGCCTTTTTGACAACTCAGCAAAGCACCCAGTCTTGGAAGTGGTGATGCTCCAACACCAGACCGCAATCCCAAAAGCACCAAGTCAACTTGAAGACACAGTTCCCACTTCGCACAGTAACCTGTAATTTTGACTCCTCTCTGAAGAACCTCGCCCCTTACCACCGTTAACTGACTTTCAACAAAGTGAAAGTAAGACAATATGGCCACATTTTTCTGCACTGCCACACTCTCACTTCTTTTCTGAGAATGGAAGCTGTCTTCTGATAAATGGCATAATGTATGGGAAAAAAGTTCCCCAATGGGAATAATAAATAAGCAAAAACAGGTTGAAACAAGCAGGTGCTCCTCCTGTGTTATGAGACATTGGACCCATGATGTCAACTCTCATCACTTAAAGGGATAGTTCACCCAAAAATGAAAATTTGATGTGTATCTCCTTACCCCCACGGCATCCAAGATGTAGGTGACTTTGTTTCTTAAGAAGAACACAAACAAAGATTTTTAACGAAAACCGGAGCAGTCTGCCAGCCAAATAATATGAGTGGATGGGCACCAAACCTTTAAAAGTAAACAAAAACATGCACAGACAAATCCAAATTACACCCTGCGGCTCGTGACGATACATTGATGTCCTAAGACACGAAACGATCGTTTTTTTGTGAGAAACTGAACAGTATTTATATCATTTTTTACCTTTGATACACAGCCACGTCCATCTGTCCTGAGCACGAGTTTAGCATCCAGCTCGTGACGTGAACACGCTCTGGCGTAGAATGCGCAAACGCTGGAAGCGATCTGTCGCATGTTTACGACACTCATTGTTTACATAGAGCACAGAGATTGTGGGTATAGCGGCTATTCAAAATGGTAATTACTTGCGCTTATCCTGATTGTTCAAACCGATTTAAAGCTAAAAGATTACGTTTGCTTGCGCAAACTCATCCGGGACTTTTCACTGATTTTCCCTTACGGCGTTTGCGTATTCTACGCCAGAGCGCGTTCACATGTCACGAGCCGGATGTTAAACTCGTGCTCATGACAGATGGAGGTGGCTGTGTATCAGAGGTAAAAAATGATATAAATACTGTTCAGTTTCTCGCAAAAAACGATCGTTTTGTGTCTTAGGACATCAATGTATCGTCACGAGTCGCAGGGTGTAATTTGGATTTTTCTGTGCACGTTTTTGTTTACTTTTAAAGGTCTGGTGCCCATCCACTCCCATTATTTGGCTGGCAGACTGCACCGGTTTTTGTTTGTATTTTTCTGAGGAAACAAAGTCACCTACATCTTGGATGCCCTGGGGGTAAGCAGATAAACATCAAATTTTCATTTTTGGGCAAACTATCCCTTTAATAAGTTCCCTCAGTGGCCACTCATGGGACTGCAGTGGTCGTGCTGCAGAAGAGATTATCTATTTTGTTTATACAGTAATATTAATGTAATTAAAACCAAATCTCATCAAGTTAGAATTTTAAGAATTTTAGATTATTCTAAACAGCTATACAAACGAAATAAATAATTTAAGATTAGATCTATAATTTAATGGTAAACTGATGTTCAGCTGTTATTTGTAACTGGTCACATATGTTTTCATCACCCTGTTTTAATGCACATTTTAAAGAATCACATCAGAAATTAATGATGGAAACACAAAATTTTGAATAAAGGCGGTATTAACTGTCAGACATTCCCCTATTTATTCTCAGTTGTCACTGCAGCTATAGGTGGTCTGTTGAAACTTATGGGCTCAGGGGAGGTGAGAGAAACATGTCCTACCACTGTAACTTTAACCACTGTTACTTTAGAAAAATCTGTGATTTATATACTTTTTAATGTCACATTTTTAAATTAATTTTCCCATTAACGCCCTTATATTGTTCATGCAGACTGATTTCCGAATGCGGAACACATGCAAACACAAGAGGCAGAATTTATTGCATGAACCAATCACAGTCGAACATAGCCAGTCATATCCGATGAAGACATTGCCTTCTCTCTTGTGATTTTTCCCCCATTCATTCTCAATTACACCCCACCAAACCTACTGCACGCTTCAGGGGGTCTGTTAAAACTTAATGGGCTCAGGGGAGGAGAGAGAGACGTAGACAGTTTTACCTTAGAAAGAAAAATGTAAAAACTATAGTAAAACAGTGGAGCAGAATGAATAGGGGCCTTAAAAAAATTGTAGTAGAATGAATGGGGAAAAGTCACGTGAAAGGAAGCAATGCCTCCGTTGCGATATGATTGGATATGACTGGTTATGTTCGGTTGTGATTGGTTCATGCGATAAATACCGCCTGCTGTGTTCGCATGCATTCCATGTTCAGGAGTTAAAATGGCATGAAAACATGACCTGAACGTAGTGAAATTTAGTGTGACCAATACTTACAGAGCTTTGATGACTGATGATCCGAAAAATTAAAAAATTGTTAAAAGTTAACTATTAAAAAGAATAGCTGAACATAAGTTCACAAACTAAAGAAATTGTTTCAACTGTTACTGTCTTGAGTTACTATTTTGAAAGAAATGTAAAATGCTTAAAAACACTAAATTGATAAGATATGATGAGATACTTGGCTTTAATAAACAGAATACATTGATTTAATACTTGATTACATTGTCAATCTAAAAATATAAATTGTATATTTTTTCTGATAGTGTAAATAATGTTTATTTAACAAAGAAAATGCAACTGGGACATTAATTTACATTTGAGTAAAAAATAAATAAATAAATAAACTGCTTCCACATTTCAGACTGAAACACTAAAACAAAGTGTTGTAGGTTTCATGGCTATATACATGGCCTGATGGCTAATCTTCGCTAATTTCATATTCCATCAGAATATCTCCCATGGCTTGCACAGCTTGTTTTGGAGCAACGAGTCAAGAATTGTTTGCCTCCACCAGCATCACATGACCTGACCACTGTTCTGCAGGAGGAATGCCTCAAAATCCTTCTGGCCACTGTGCAGGACTTGTCATTTCCAGAACAAAATGATGCTGTATTGACCGCTGAAGGAGGCTCTAACCAGAGATCAAATTGAAATTAGGTGTTTTCATTTTGCATATCACTTGACTAAAAAGAAAAGAGAAAATCAAAAACTGGTTGCAAAGTACATTCGTCACTGATGCCTGTATCAGTCATAATGCAATTTAGTTTCTCATCATTGATGAGAAGGTAAATCTCCGTGCATTTTCACATTTATCACCTTGCACTGAAAATAAAGGCAGTCTGTTTGTGCTGGAAATGTACATAGGCTATAGTACTTAAAATCATTCATCATATTCGAAAGTGAAGCTCCTTTGACCTTCTTTTAAATTGCAAATCAGCACACAGGGGAAAAAATGCTTAGAATTTCCCTTCCTGTGTCAGTCTTTAACAATGACATTGTTTCAAAGATCTCTTTAAGTCATTGGTCTCTGGAAAAAAAAAAATATTTTAACATAGAGAGAACGTGGTGCATTGAATATTTGTATTGTACTGCAGTGTAATCTGCTTCTGAATCCAGCATTTTGTAATACACAGAGTGAGAGAAAACTTTTTTTTTACTTGTCTATAAAGCACATTTTAATCCATTCCAATGATTTTAAAATGTGCTTGATAGTGATATTTGAAGTTTCTGTGGTAAAGTTTGGGCCATGTTATTTTTACAAGCACATCAAAATAATCATGTCTTACTCGTCATTTCCTCTTCTGAGACAGAAATTGAGAATGAGCAAGCGTCACTTACCAGATATTGCTTGCTTCTATAGCTAAAAAACATGCCAGAAAGAACATTGCCCATATTTTTTTCTCTTTTTTTTTTTTTTTTTTTTTTACTGTACAACAAAACACGCACCAGCTGACAGTCAATTGTCTCCTATGTGTTTTTCTTCTGTATTCACAAGAATCTCTGCAAGATCTTAAATCACTGTGAAATCTTTTGTACAATCAACAAGTGTGTGGTCTCACGATCTGGTTGAATCATCTAGCATGCGCATTCAGAGGATTATAAGGCAAAAAACTGGATTAAACTGTCTTCATGTCTGTGGTCTCCCATGTTTTTAAAATTGTTTAAGATTTGAAAATTGTCTAGTGTGTCCCAAGCCAGCCAGCACACCCATGTGACGCCCAGATGAGCCATCTTGATTGAGTATTATTAAAGACAGAATCGATAATGACCAGAATCAAAATTTTGATAGTCAGAATAGTCGCTCATCAGTTAAGCGGATACAGTGAACAAAACTTTTCTTCCTCGGCTGGGATCATTTAGAGCCCTTTGAAGCTGCATTTAAACTGCATTTTGGAAGTTCAAACTCAGGGGCTCCATAGAAGTCCATTATATAGAGAGAAATCCTGAAATGTTTTCCTCAAAAAACATAATTTCTTTATGACTGAAGAAAGAAAGACATGAACATATTGGATGACAAGAGGGTGAGTACATTACCTGTACATTTTTGTTCTTAAAGTGAACTACTCCTTCCAGATGGCTCTGAAACACTGTCAGACAAAATGCTCCAGTAATCATCACTGATCTTCATTCGGTGCATGAGGAACTTATTCCCATTTGTACCAATGATAGTCATCCCTTTGTCCTGGCACAACTAAAACAGACGCTAAATATCTCTCATTCTAACTTTAAGCTCAACTTCATACATGCATTTTGGCTTTGTTGGTTTACCTCCACACCCTATTAATATTATTTCCTGTGTTAATGGTGTGGGGTTTGGTAACACATCCTCACTGAGCATTCTACTCTCTACTGCTTCACTGAAAAGTACTTGCCATACATCCTGAGTCTAACATTTGTGCTGAAAAAAAAAAAAACAATAATACACTATCACAAAATGTAATAGTTTTACTGGTTATAATGAGACTTGTATTGGTTTTAATGTAAACTGTAATGGACCCTGTGGGTTTTCTACTGGTAATTGATCACCTTCTATTAGTGGCTTGTTAAAAACACTAAATTCTAATGAAATATGTCCCAAAACACAACAGGAAACAGCATTCTGTGATGGTTTCTATTGGGATTTTTATCATCTAGAATTTGTCATTCACATATACAGGTGCATAAACAACTCATCAAACAACACATATTCTGTGCAATCACTTTTACTTCAGCTGGAGCTTGTGCAGATGCACTTTCATAATCTTGCTTAATACCAGCATTTTTGAGGGTTTGTTTCACTCTACCCACACATCCCCTCTCCAAGTGTGGGCTGACATTTTTAAAGTCGGTGAGCCTTGAGGTGGTTGTGTAAACTGATTTCCAGTGCTGGGTTGAATAGCTGCACAATTCCTTTTTATGTGACATGGGGCCTCATTTATAAAACTTTCTTACGCACTGATTTGATCTTAGAGTGTTCGTACGATCAAATCCACGTCAAAGTACAGATTTATAAAAACCGTCTTTGACGTGGAAAAGTACTTATCTCCACGTCAGATTCCAGCTTGGCGTACGACCGTTTCCTTGTGGTAATGCCGGGTATTGCAGATAGTTCAGCCTCACTATAATTTGATTTCTTGCGCTTCTTTTTACTTGCCATTGTCACAGAGTTTTTGCTTTAGGAATGAGCTCATTTTATATGTTAATTAATTAAGCAGGGGCGTTTCGACGGCGGAACATTCAGCTGCACACAATTCCACGATCATTTGTGATTTATAACCGAATGACTGGCGTATGCATGGATTTCGTGGTACGTTCGTTTCTCTGAATCGCTCTTACGATCAAATCAGAAAAGTTCTTAGATAAAATCAAGGATGGTTTCTACGCAAGTCTTTATAAATGAGGCCCCAGGTTTTGAAAAAGGCGAGGTAGAGTAATTGTCATGTGCTAAAGTTGAATGTTCATGAGAACGGCATACCTGACATGCTCTCATAGGTGGTTGGATTGGTCGAGGACACCTCATTTCCGCTTGGGAAAGAACATGGTCAAGTAGACTGATTAGCGTCAATTTGTAGAGGAGACAGAGTACTAGCATTAACATTATCAGACTGCACAACAGGAAAACCACTAGTTGTGATCTTATCTTGCTGTTTAGTGACTGGGTATGAGCCGTAGCATTTTTCACAACAACGTTACTCTTGGATTTGTCCGCCAACTGTTCATTTTGTTCTGTCTGATATCTGTTGAGATTTGGTGCTGGTGCTGGTGCTGGCGCTTTCAAGCGTAAAATGACTTTCAAGCGGAAAAAATGTTGGGCCCAGGCCATGTTTTACAAACATCATGACTGCCTCCTTCTTACAAAAGCCACTTATAAGCTTTAATGACAGGGAAAGGAATCAAATATGAGCTAACAAACATTATTAAATATATTTACAATTACATGCATATTATTATTAATATTATTAAGACTAAACGTGCATTCTGTGAGAAATATGTTCTGTGTTGGTTTTTGTGTCTTGGACCTCATGGCTTGTTTTTCTTTTGCTCTAATATGCATTTTCACCTGTTAGACATTTATATGAAATATGTGCATTGTGTGGCTTTCTATATCATGCATCTCAAAGATGATCCAGCCACATCAAATTGACTATATTGATATTTCCATTTTCTCTTTATAATACATTTAATTTGCAAAGGTAACACAAATCTGAATCATGCTTTGTCATTATGAGGTATGCAGTGTGTATATTTTAAAGAAGCCTATTTTTACAATATGTAATAAGTCTCATGTGTCCCCAAAATTTGTCTGTGAAGTTTCCGTTTAAAATACTCCACAGTTCATTTAATATATCATTTTGAAAATTTTGAGTTGCAAGAAACACACTATTTTCATGCATAACTCTTTAAATGCAAATGAGCTTCTGCTCTTCGCCCCCATTTCCAGAATGGGACTATGCCTTTACAGCTCTTAGCTCAGATACTCTGCTGAAAAATGTCTGTTTAGTTTTGATTATCATGGCTGTCACACTGAAAGCATGCGTTTTAAAGCCATATCAATTTAAACGTCTGACATACGTTTTTTTTTTTAACACACACATGTGAAGCACGCGGACTGTCACACAGCATGTGAGTACTAAACTAAGTTCTCTTTAATGTCTTATTGCGCTTAAACTGTCAAAAACCAAGTGTGCCGCACAAGGTCTGAAAAGTAAGGCCAAAACGTTTCGCCCCAAATCGCCCCCAGCAATTTCAACAGGGACCTGGTACCTGGCACACTAATTTGTTCCTTCATTTTAATTTCGATAAATTGTGATTGTCATATATAACTCTTCATACACAATTTCTCTTGTATTTTATTATATCACAGCATTAATGAAGATTTCTTGTGGCTACATGTTTTATGCAGCACAAAAAACAAGAGATAGGAAGGTTGAACTACATATCACAATATAAGAGCATATAAGAAGAAAATAAGCAGCAAAATACAAATTTGCCCAGTCCTGCTTCAAATGATATGTCGTAAGATGTTTTGAAAATGTATTTACAACAATTAAAGATAAAAAACACACCATAACATCACAGAAAAAAACAACAACAAAAAGACAATTAAAAAACAAATTTTTTCAGGATTGTCAGTGCATACAATAACAATGTATAATAGTAACATTTTCTAGTTTTGTCAAAGGTCTGATCTACTGGAAAACTCTGCCATTATGACAAAAATAGAAACTTTTACCTGCGCTCTAATATGTGTGAGCTGTAAGGAGTCAGTATGCTTAAGAAATATAAAACTAGAATGTAAAGTAGCTGCCACATGTGCAAAAAGAAATATCTAAAAGTAAGATTAAACAAGACTTCTCTATATTTATGGTTATTATGCAGTCTATAAAGCACTGACATGAGACTTAAAACCTGTTCACCCCAAGACGATACCTATAAAGATAACTGTGAAGATAAATATTAGTGCCCACAACAATAAACAAAAACACTTGTTTATTATTAATGTGAACTACAGTTTTGCCATCTGCAGCTTTAAATGCTCAAGCTCTTTAAAGTTGCATGAATTCTGACTGGCTGTCAGTGTTTTTTATTAACAATTTACTGGAAGATCATTCTGAAAGTGATTCCAATGATATCGGTATTGTTATAGTTGTGATGTGAACTTCTGCATTCTCATACAATTATAATAATTATTAAGACTACTTATTGTTATAGTTATCGTCCTTGGTGTGAATGGCAACACTTGCGTATTTATAGCCAAACTTAAAAATATAAAAAAACATAAAAATATGACATGCTGCCTGATCATGCAAATATCAGTTTGATGGTATATGATATTTTAGAAAGCAGATGTGTGTGAGGTGTCCACTGACTCTGACCATGCAGAGCTCCTCCGTGACACCAGACCCGCTGGGCCCTTCAGCTTGAAGCCCAGTGGTCTCAACATTTCTAGCAGGTGCTGGCGAAATTTCACCCCCACAAAGGCGTAAAGCACTGGGTTGACACAGCAGTGTAAGTACGCCAATGTGGAAGTAGCTGTGAGAGCTACATCTAATACTGTGGCACTTTCGCAGGATGTTAGGTTAGTGGAAATGATGGTCCCGTTGGTTTGCATGGTGTCTACGAAGAGGGTGAGGTTGTAGGGCGTCCAGTGAATGAAGAAGGCTACTACCAGAGCTATGATGACGCGGATGGCCCTCTTCTTCTGCTTGCACTGGGAGCCGCGCTGCAGCCGCTGCAGGATGTGATAATAACACAACAGGATCATTACTGATGGAAGAATGAAACCCAAAATATGGTAGAGCCAACGAGTGGCCAGGCGCACATTAGGCTGGTAATCCGGAACACATTCTGTTCTATCCTGACGTCTGGAGTCCTCAATGGCCACAAGAAATATCCAGTCAGGAATGGAGAGCAGAAGGCAGAAGAGCCAGACTATCAAGCAGCAACAGTGAGTCACCATGGGCTTTTTACGAGAATACATCTGCACTGCGTGGACGATGGACAGGTAGCGGTCAAGACTGATGCAGGAGAGCATGAAAATGCCACAGTAGAAATTGATCTGATGGAGAAAGATGTGACAATAAGAGACTGCAAACCCAAAGTTGATTCTTAAAGCAATATTCCTGGTACAAGGTAATTTCAGTCATCAGCATTTGTGCTATAATGTTATTTAATACAAAAATATTTTCCACTTCTTAAGAAGACCCTTTTTACAATATGTAATATAAGTCTCAGGTTCCCCAGAATGTGTCTGTGAAGTTTCATCTCTAAATACTCCACAGATCTTTTATTATAGCATGTCAAATTTGCCCTTCTTTGGGTGTAAAGCAAAAATAATATGAAATATATTTATTTTCATAAGCCATCCTAGGTGTATATGACTGTAGTGAATCAATGCGTTTTTGTAAGAAAAATATCCATATTTAAAATGCAATTATCACTATAATTTAGCTTGCGCTGATAGTTGTACATGGAAGCCCTTCCGGACAGATGATATAGGACGTATTAGATTAAACTGATTATTACATTTTTAATATAATATAATATGCAATGATTCGCTACAGGAAGCCTGTATTCACCCCCGTGTGAGGTACTTTTTATTATGGAAGAATGAGCTTTGTTGGACTTGTTTTGGACTGTTGAAGAGAAACACCCGCTCACTGCCATTACAAAGCTTGGAAGGGCCAGAACAATTTTTAATATAACTTCAATTGCATTCGTCTGAAAGAAGAAAGTCATATACACCTAGGATGCCTTAAGGGTGAGTAAATAATCTAACACTAAACTAACCATTTAAAATACTGACTGCTTCAATAGTCTAGCCACAAGATGTAAACAATACATATTTTAGGGTGAAAAAAATCACTTGTTAAGCTTTTCTGTGTTAAGTTATATCTAACTTTACTTCTTTGTTCCCATTACGATGCAATGCTGTAAACCCTAAAACTGTGAGAATGATTTGAAAAGCTATAGATAGAGGAATATCTCTTTACTTCCAATTGAATGTCTATTCTATAGAACACGGGTTCTCAACTCTGGCCCGGGAGATCTATTTTTACTGAAGATATGTATAAATCAATGCACAGCCATATATTTGCCCACCTTGAACAGAGCTCCAGTCAGTTTGCAAAGCGGTGTGCCAAAGATCCAACCCTTCGCTGCCTCTACAGCCCAGAAGGGCAGTGTTAGCAACAGCAGAAGGTCTGCTAAGCACAGATGGAGGATGAAGATGTCAGTAACGTTCAAGCCCATCCTCTTCTTCCACAGTACCACCAGAACCACACCATTTCCCACCAGCCCCACTGCCAGCGCCAGAGAGTATAGGACCGGAATAAAAATGGAATCAAAGTAAATGCTAGAATCCTGATCACACACAGTTCCATCATTTGGGAGTGAGCTGTAATTGTAGCTGTAATTGAACAAGTCGAGGTCGAGGTAACTGAAGTCGTCCATACTGAAGGTTACCTTTTTGTCGACATTCATTTTCTGAAGAAAAACAAACAACATAATTAGTATCTATTCCTATCATCCATTTTATGGACAGCATTTTTTCTTTACCTAAAACATTGTCTTGTGAATGCTGGTTTAGAGTCTGAGATTAAAGTTTCAGTTTAGTCTTTTACTATAATTTAGTTTTTGATTAATAATCTTTCAAATATGTACAAGATGTTAGTTTATGCCTCAAGTTTTTTTGCTGAAGAATCGTGTTTTGACCAGAAGGGGGAGACATGATGGCAAGCATGTTACTCAAAAATTAAAATCCTGTCATCATTATTTCACCCTCATGTCGTTCAAAACCTGTATGACTTTCTTGCTTCTGTGGAACACAAAAGACATTCAGGGTTTTTTCTACATAAAAGTCAATAAAGTCAATAGTCAATAAAGTCCTGTGTTTTGGATCTTTGGATCAAAAAATCTTCGTGCTCTATTGAAGAATTTTTTTGCAGGTCTGAAACAGCATGTATATGATGCCAAAATGTTGTATTGCTTCATATATTAAAATTCATCTCCCCTGGTTAGGTGTATGTTTATTTCTATTCTGGAGTGAAAATCCATGAGTTATAAGTGCAGTTACAGAAGCATGGCACACAAGCAATTGTTTTCATATTTCAGTGAATTACTCGATTGAACAGATAAGAGAAGAATTAAAAACCACAGTTGCCACAAAGCACATTGACCACAGATATCTATCAGTCATAGTGCAATTCAGTTTCTTATCTGATGAGACCAAGTTAAATCTCCTGTGACCTTCACATTTGAGACTGAGGTGGCAGTTTGTCACGTTCCTGAGTGGTCATTAACGTACCATTTCTTTGTAAATGAGAATGTGGTTAGTTTTGGATAGTACTGAACATCTAGTATCATGAACCCTACGCTTTATGGGAAACCATGGGTATTACAATAAAGCTCTGAATGTCTGTGACTGACACCTGAAATCTGTGGAGGTGATATTTGTCACCCCCTGGTATTTCCCTTCATAGTAGAAATATAGTTTGTGCTAGAAATACATTTAACTTCGTTTAACATCAAACTTAACTAAAGTTTTAAAATTATTCATTAAAATTGGAAGTGAAGCTCATTCAAAACTCATTCATGTTGCGTATATGTGAAGCAAAGTTCACAAAACATTATAGGAATTTTTAAAAATCCAAAAACAAACAA
Source organism: Garra rufa (assembly GCF_049309525.1). Taxonomy (NCBI): domain Eukaryota; kingdom Metazoa; phylum Chordata; class Actinopteri; order Cypriniformes; family Cyprinidae; genus Garra; species Garra rufa. Next base: position 25,915,556 of record NC_133369.1, read on the forward strand.
GAAACAAATTAGATGGTCACTAAATATCTCCAAATGTAAAATCATTAGAAAAATAAAACATTTTTTGAGCAATGATACAATGTAAAGTGGGTGTATATGGTGGATGAAGATGTATAATATCTCCGAACAATGGAAAAAGTTTGAAAGGAAAAAAACGTACCTGCCAGTAGTTGAGAGTTGCTCAAATGATTGGCACATAGAGAGTTACTCATTAATAAAAGGTCACGGCATGCAGATGCGTAGAAGACAGACAGACAGAAAGAGGAGGAGGAGACAGTGACAGGGAGCACCAGAGTTTGAAATAGGAAATAAGATAAAGATCAGTTGTCAGTCATTCATAACTCTTTTTCAAATGTTCATTTTGCTTTCTCAATGAAAGGTTGTGCCCTGAGAAATGCAAATGTATGATGTATGTTACTAACTGATAAACAGTGATTGTTCATAAGTTAATTGTTTATCAGTTTTATGGATCCTCTTGTCAGCAAAGCACTAGACAAATACAGAGATGCTGAGAAACTGTAACTGTAGTTCTATATGCTAACTTATAATATTCCAGTCCAGTTTATTTGCAATTTACAAACTTTTATTTTCAGTATTTCACTCAGAAAACCATCAAATCCAGTCATGTTATTTATAGACTGTTATCTGTTTTTGTATTACAGATATTTCAAGTAAGTGTTTATTTTCTGTCAGTATGATTATAAAATCCTCCACTGCTGATTTTGTAAAAGTATAGTGCTGCAAAGTAGAACTTCTTTCATTCCGTTTGCATGTTTCATCCTTATGTCACAGATGCTCATACAGCGGGATGTTTTTTTCACACCTTTACACCACGTCCTGTTCTTCAGTTTTCTTGTCATTCTCACTTGCAAACACTACTGCTTACAAATAGTCATGTGTACTTTTTGTTGACTGATTCTGGTTTTCTGTCTTACGTGCAGAGATTTTGTAATTGTGTCAGGTTGAACCTGTTATGAGGCCAAGCGAAAGCTACAAATAAAAAACTTTAAAGAAGAATAGAGAAGAGAAATCTGGCCGAGTTCTTTTAAGCAAAAGAAAAGGGAACCGGGAGACAACGAGCAAGATTCTACAGAGCAGTTATACTGTAGCTAAAGATGGACCAGCAAATCAGATGCTCGTTTCAGTTACAATCTTGACAAATATGGCT